>NC_060197.1:34988674-35341174 GCF_021184085.1 Oncorhynchus gorbuscha
GATGCGATTCGCCACCTGGTCATCAGAAGGGGGAAAGGAGAAGATTAATTGTGTGTCATCTGCATAGCAATGATAGGAGAGACCATGTGAGGTTATGACAGAGCCAAGTGACTTGGTGTATAGCGAGAGTAGGAGAGGGCCTAGAACAGAGCCCTGGGGGACACCAGTGGTGAGAGCGCGTGGTGAGGAGACAGATTCTCGCCACGCCACCTGGTAGGAGCGACCTGTCAGGTAGGACACAATCCAAGCGTGGGCCGCGCCGGAGATGCCCAACTCGGAGAGGGTGGAGAGGAGGATCTGATGGTTCACAGTATCGAAGGCAGCCGATAGGTCTAGAAGGATGAGAGCAGAGGAGAGAGAGTTAGCTTTAGCGGTGCGGAGCGCCTCCGTGATACAGAGAAGAGCAGTCTCAGTTGAATGACTAGTCTTGAAACCTGACTGATTTGGATCAAGAAGGTCATTCAGAGAGAGATAGCGGGAGAGCAGGCCAAGGACGGCACGTTCAAGAGTTTTGGAGAGAAAAGAAAGGGATACTGGTCTGTAGTTGTTGACATCGGAGGGATCGAGTGTAGAGGGGAGAAAGAGGTCAGAGCACAGGGTAGGGCAGTGTGAGCAGAACCAGCGGTGCCGTTTGACTTAGCAAACGAGGATCGGATGTCGTCGACCTTCTTTTCAAAATGGTTGACGAAGTCATCTGCAGAGAGGGAGGAGGGGGGAGGAGGATTCAGGAGGGAGGAGAAGGTGGCAAAGAGCTTCCTAGGGTTAGAGGCAGATGCTTGGAATTTAGAGTGGTAGAAAATGGCTTTAGCAGCAGAGACAGAGGAGGAAAATGTAGAGAGGAGGGAGTGAAAGGATGCCAGGTCCGCAGGGAGGCGAGTTTTCCTCCATTTCCGCTCGGCTGCCCGGAGGCCTGTTCTCTGGCTGCCCGTAGCCCTGTACTCTGGAGCGGGATCGATTTTGAAGGTGGTCTGTCATGGTCTGGGGCAGTTTTTAACCGAATCATCGGACTGAGCTTGTTGTCATTGCAGGCAATCTCAACGCTGTGCGTTACAGGGAAGACATCCTCCTCCCTCATGTGGTACTCTTCCTGCAGGCTCATCCTGACATGACCCTCCAGCATGACAATGCCACCAGCCATACTGTTCGTTTTGTGCGAGACAGGAATGTCAGGGTTCTGCCATGGCCAGCGAAGAGCCCGGATTGTTATGTTCGTACAAATATTTACACGTTACGTTTGCTGAAAATAAACGCAGTTGACAGTGAGAGTATGTTTATTTTTTTGCTGAGTTTATATAGCTAGGTGTCATCATCTATAATGACCCTAATTTATAAGACCTTTCTTATATGATTAATGGTGGTGGGACCCATCTATGTAAAGCTAGTCACAATAAGGATAAGACACAATAGTGGAATTTGCGGTTGGCCTTCAAAATAAAAGTATGGCATAATTCTACTATTTGTATTCATTTGCAACACTGTCAATTACATACTTTTATTTTGAAGGCAAACCGCAAATTCCACTATTGTGCCGGTCCGGTCGAACCTCACTAACCAGATGAAGCTAGCTGCTGCTAATAACATTAGCTTTGGGCAACAAGGTTAAGTAGCTGACAAGCTATTTACTTCCATGAACTGAAGTTCAATTTCAATAGCCAAACAACAATACTTACTAAGAATAATGAAAATGACTGTAGTTTCTACTGTTCAGTTTCAGGCTGTATGTATTGGTGCTAGCTACCCCTGAAGTTGCGGTCAAACAAATCATGCTTTATTACCAACACGGGGTTGTAAACACATCGTTCGTGGCCGGTGTAAGCAGACCTTTTTGTCCAGCTTTGACAGTGCTACTATCTTTTTTGACCTGCAAAGAAAGACCCAAACGGCATTCCATAGTATGTCGTGAAGCTAATAGCAGTGACTCTATTAGTGTGTAACTCCAGTAGGGCAACATCTGAAAAATAACGCACTCGACCAGTCGGCGAAAGCCAACATCACCCACAACAGAGAACGGTTGATTGTCAAGAGCAAGGAATTCCATTATCTTGGCATAAATGTATTTCTCCTTTGAGTTGTCTCGCCGAAATGTTCTCTTTCGAATGACTGCTCGACTTGTTGACTGCTTGATCCACACAGCAGACATTGTGGGCTAGGTTAGGAATGCTGCGTTGCATGTGTATATCGCAAAACTTTGTGGCGTTATTCCGTCATGTGCCTACGTTATATTAGGTATGCACGGTAGCTTTGAAATTAGTTTTTTAACATTGTGTTAAACTAGACGTCGGCCGATACCGATGTTGGCATTTTTAGTTAATATCGTCCAATTCCGATATATTCATCAATATATCATGCATCCCTAGTTGTAAATTTGGATATTTGATGGATATCAATGAGTTCATTCACAGATCATTAATTTGTCAAAACAAATATTTAGCAATTGTAGATTGCCCCTTTAAAATGCCATGAACTGACAGACTGGAGTAATAAATTCACAGCAGCTTAGCCGTTATAGTATATATCAAATAGTTTACATATAAAAGGGTTTGTCTGTCTGTCTTGGTTTGAGGACTTCCAGGAGTGAGTGAACTTTATGAAAAACAAAATAAACCTAGTGTTCAATCTACCGGCAGTGTAGATTATGAAAATAATACTGTCAAACATATAGGTACTTTACCATACACTCGCCTGAGAAAACTATTTGATACACGCTACAAAAGTATGGTTCTGAACCTTTGCATGGAGTGAATAAGTTGGCATTTTCATTTAGCTCTTCAGCAGAGTGGCTACGCAACCTGAACCCACCAGTGATAAAATATGCTGAAGGGGAAACTCAGAACCTACTTTGAGACCGGAGCTGTGGTACTTGCAGCTTTTTGAAGCCTCTGGATGATAGACCAGAGAGCGCTCGTGCGCTTTGTCGAGACAAACTGAATACATCGCTTTTGAAGAGCGAAGGGGCCAGACAGGGAGCGAGGCTGGAATTTCTAAAAAGGCACGCAGCAGAAATGTCTGATGAAACTTTCAGCACCATGGACAGCTGCCTGAAGAACCCCAGCCAGAGGAAAGGCGTGTATGCTGCCTTTCCTTCAAAAAGACAGAGTTAATTTGGTAAATTAAGTGGACATGTCAACCCTTGTTCCTCATCCACCTCAGTGGTCTCCTTGTCTACTCATTTAGAATTAGAAGCAGTCAACCCACCACAGACACACACTAACCCCCGGCAAGAGCCAGCGATTCCACAGTTTACCCCCAGCCTCCATGTCTCAGACTGAATAATGTAGAGCCTTTACCCAGTGCTCAAGCAAGAGTGGATAATATGGCCACAAGGACAGACTGTGTCAACATTTCCCCTATTATATATTCTGTAGCAGGAGCCGAGAAGCAGAGGCAATGTGTCCATCTCGCCACATGCAGCAGGCCTGGCAGAAGGGATTTTTTATTGGGTATAAGGTTTATAAGAAGCTTTCAGGCCATATCAGCCTCTCTCCAAGAGGGAGTCCAGCAGGCAGCCCATATACTGTAGTAGGCACAAGTCCCTCCCTGGTATTCTGTATAATCTGTATGGTAAATGTGTGAAATTAGGTGGCTCAGAGTTTTTAATTAATTAAATGGCTTAGTTTGTTGCCCCACACATCTGCACATTTTGAGTATAGCTTGGTTTTCTTAAAGTCTTAATGGTGGCAGAATTATATGGCAATCACAAAATAACTTATTAATAATGTTTGGGATGATTTTGTTTTTCCTGCCTAAATACAATAGGATTTTGGAGCATTGCCAATTAAAAGCCTAGTTTAAGCACCTAATCCGCTTTAATTCGCAAATGCTTGTAATTCAAAACAGTTCTTCATGCTAAACTGCAAGTGTTTTGTTTCAATGTGCCCTCCTCCAACTGTATTGGACTTTAATACAATTACATAAAAAGACACCTTTCCAGGAAATGTATCCTTAACCCAGGGGACAGCATCCAAGTAAATTTCCATCAAGAATTCAAGAAAACGTGCCAATATTTTGGCACCAATCATGCGCCATAAGAGGGCTCAAAGCTATTTAGCAAATTAACATTCACAGCAAATACATTCGCTCCCATTCTTGTTATGGAGATTATTATAGCTTTCACGTCCACAAATTAGAATGCTTGGAATTCGATGAAGACAGATTTCATACCTCAACATAAGTGTCTTAAAGCAGAATGCTTTGAACAAAAATAGGAATAAGGTCCTTATCTCCAAACACTATATGGCTGTCCTCTTTTCTGTGAAAGCGGCGGGCCTAGTGCTGCAGGATGAAAACATTCCAATACTGCTCTACATCAGGTAGGTTTCTTGAACATCAAGTTGCTTCACGTCTACAGGCATTCTATACCAGTCATATTAAAACCACTTAATAGGGATGAAAGGGTTACCGGTTTCACGATAAACCACGGTAAAAACCCAAACGATTAGTATTACCGTTTAATCTATTTAATTATCATTAAAACCATGTTTGATTACCTCGGTTTCAAAAACTCACGGTAAATACTGTCCAGCATCAACCAAAGTTAGCAACAGTCTGCAACGTGGGTTTTGTTTTGTGTCAAAACATGACGGAAGGCAATGACAGCACTCGGGAGATTTTTCAGCCTTCTAAGAGGACCAAATCTGAAGTGTGGTCGTATTTTGGGTTTTACAAGAGTGCTGAGGGAAACTTAATCGAAGATGGTCACACTGTCTGCAGAACACGCAAAAAAAAAAATATTAAAATCACTGCGAAAGGGGGTAACACTTCAAATCTCTTCATGATCACCACCCACTACTTTATAGCGAACGCAAGGTAAGTTAACTTATCTCAATGCATGATGTGGGGACTTCAGAATGGGGGAAAATGTCATGGTTTGTCTGTAACTTGCTAATAGCGTGTCAATAATGTAAACGGAAGCTTTCAGAGTTACCTACTCTTGTAAAAACACTACACGTTGTTCTGCTGTTGTATGTGTCGTGTGTCTGCAGACTCTGTTCGCCCATAATAACACGTTATGTAGTGTAGTCACCCAACCAACATATTTTGTTCATTTAAAATCTAGCAGTCGTCGACTTGGTCGTAAAAGTGTTCCTACAGGAAAAACACTATAGACTCCTATACAAGACTCCCGTATTTATGTCAATTGTTGGGTTCATTGCAAATACTATCACTGTCTTCATAAGTCTAATTTGTATTTATGCAAATAGTGCATGGGGTCATTGCATATACTCAAATGCAACACAGAAGATAGACTGTGTGTGACCAATAATAATTATAATTTAACACAACAATACATTTGCTATTCCTTTGTTTACAGAGTGGGTGTGCAGCAGGTAAACCCAGTGATGCTACTGGTCCCTTGTCATCTACAGTTGTGACACAGACACTCCAGCAAACATTTAAAAAGGCAGGCTGCTTATGTACCCACATCAAAAAAATACTCAAGACCTCACTGCAGCCCTATCATATCACATCGCAAAGGACATGATGCCATTTCAAACTGTTGAGAGGCCTGGCTTTCTGAGGCTGATGAAGGTTGCCGTGCCTCACTACAAAGTGAGCGCTGCTAATTGTGTTAGTTGTTTGTTTATTTGATGTGCTTACTTAAGGTTGTGTTCATTTCAACCTGCACTAGGGAAACTTACCTCATGGCCACATGGTGCCATCTTTAATGTTAAATGTTATTATTTTAATGTTTATGTACACAAAGTGTATAGTGCTGCTAATTTAATTTTTTGCTTGTTGGTTTTCAATATAAAACTTGGTGAAATGATTTCAGCGTGTGCATCAATATTTCTTTTACATTTCCAGGACATTTTAATTAACAATAGCACAATAATACTGATAACCGTGATCATTTTGGTTATTATAATTGTGGTGTGAAATTTTCATACCGTTTCATCTCTACCACCTAATAATATACAATGAGTCCCAAGTCATACCTCACTTATGATTTCAATACAAAATGTAGTCTATGGCGCATCCAGCCAGAGGCTATCAAATATATCAGATTTATGTTCCTGTTGGTTCTGACTGACTGATTAACATGACTCCTGGCATAAGACGTATTCTCTCTTTTGGCTTAATTCTATGGATACACAATATAAAACATAAAAGAAATTAACTTGAAGCATATCAGAATTCGGCCAATATTAGCTAAAAATGCCAACATCGGCCAGATGTCTAGTTTAACGCCCATGTGTAAAACCGATGTCAAAGCTGACATGCAAACCTATATAAAACGTAGGTACATGACGTAATGACACCACAAAAAAATATAGAGCTTGCATTCCTAACCTAGCCCAAATCTGCTGTGTGGATCGAGCAGTCAACAAGTCAAGCAGTCATTTGAAAGAGTAAGAACATTTCAGCGAGACAACTCAAGGCGAAATCCATTAAACGCCGAGATAATAGAATTCATTGCCCTTGACAATCAACCGTTCTCTGTCGTGGGTGATGTTGGCTTTTGCCGACTGGTCGAGCACCGGTACACACTACCAAGCAGGCGCTATTTTTCAGATGTTGCCCTACTGGAGTTACACGGTATTGTTGTAGCGCACATCCATGAGCTACTTTCTATGGGCATCATTGCTATTGGCTTCACAACTGACATTTGGACCAGCGATGTCAGGCCCACGAGCCTGCCGAGTCTGACAGCACAGTGGGTCGACGAGGATTTCATACTGAGGAAAGCCGTATTGCATGCTCAAGAATGTGCTGGTTCTCATAACGCTGCTACCATTTCAATGGCATTTGAGAACATGTTTGAAATATGAACACACTGGCTAACTCCATTCGAACAACTGACTTGAGAAATAAGCTCATCAACGGTGTCTGCAGCAAACGTGATACCCTCTGTCGTGGCCTGCTCAACAAGACCCCAGGGTCTGTGTCGGCAGTTAACTTGGAAAAGTACTCTACTAGAGGCTGTGGCGAGTTGGTGGCAATCTCTGAGCCTCTTTACGGTGTCGCCACCATGCTCAATGTTAGGTACGAGGACCGCTACTTCGAAGCAGACAGGAAACAGGGTTTACGTGAAATGTTACAGACACAGCTGGACAAGATGTAAACAGACACAGTGCCAGTGCGCCCCGAGGAAGAGAGGCTACGGACAGACAGAGCTGAAACTTCAGTTTGACATGTATGACGAAATCCTGGTTGAGAATGAAATGACTGTATAAATGAACGAAACGGCACCAGTAAGTCAAATAAATGTTTTGATTGTTTTACTGGTAATGGGGACATAGGTAAATTCCAACAAAATAACTTTTGGGTCAGTGTGTGTGTCAACAATTTAACTGCTAGAATGCTAAAAAGGCCGCTAATTTTTTAAATATTGGTTCATCCGTTTTTTTGGGCAAGGCAAATATTGTAATCGGCCAATCATTTCATATCGGTGCATCCCGAATTAATTCATTATTGATTTCAGGGGTGTGCAATAGTTTTTTGATCCCTTGCAAAGCTGTGTAACTTTAGAATGGTGGCCTATTTGAGTGAGGGGGTAGCTGGTCCCTGGAGAGTAGGCCACTTAGGCAGTGCATTTACATTCTACCCAGACGCATCTCCAACTAAACATAAAACCTCACAATTCTTCCCAAAAACAATGACAATGTCTCTACCAATGGCATATGTGCTTTTTAAGAGAGCGCTGATGCCAACTTTGTTAAAAGCAGGGGCTTTCTCAGCACGCCTCTCCAGGGTGCTGTTGGAGGCACTTCACTTTTACATAAAAATAAATAATCTAACATACAGTACCAGTCAAAATGTTGGACACCTACTCATGCAAGGGTTTTTCTTACATTTTTACTCTTTTCAAAATTGTAGAATAATAGTGACGACATCAAAACTAAGAAATATACTATATTTTGAGATTCTTCAAAGTAGCCACCCTTTGCCTTGACAGCTTTGCACACTCTCGGCATTCTCTCAACCAGCTTCATGAGGTAGTGACCCGGAATTCATTTCAATTAACAGGTGTGCCTAGTTAAAAGTTAATTTGTGGAATTTCTTAATGCATTTGAGCCAATCACTTGTGTTGTGACAAGGTAGGGGAAGTATACAGAAGATATCCCTATTTGGTAAAAGACCAAGTCCATATCATGGTATGCTTTAAAAAATATATATATTTACTAGTTCCCAAATAAATGTAATATTTACATGGAAATACATGGAAATGGTAGCCATGAGAAAGACCCGCCCCTCCCCCCATAGCAATCGCCTATCGCTATGGGGCGCAATCGGGCGATGTAGGCTTGTACACAATCGCCTAACCTTAGCACACACACACACTCGCTGTGTGTGGGTACAGTAGGCTAACATATGTCAACGGTTTTAGGAACAGCAGTAACATCAGGCAGGATTTAGGCTACCAACTGCGTAGCCAGTTGTAGCTTAATCTTGGGTGCAATGATCACGTGCCCAAACTTCCGGACTGTGTGGAGGCTCATTGATTTAACGTTACGTTAGACTACATGCTACACTAGAAAAGCTATATATAGTTGTCGGCTATATTAGCCACGACTTACCGTTCTTTATGCAGCTTCAAATGTCAAACAAAGTTGGAGGTTATTGCGCCTCCGTCTGTAATTTTCTTCCTGCATGTTTAGCAAGTTGCAATCTGTTTTTCTTGACTACTTACTGCGTAGTCTTTAAAATAATAATTTTGGGTATCATCTTTCCAAGGGCTCCGTCTGAATTCACCCACCGACATTCCTCTGCTCTGCCACACACAACTTTTTCTCAGCTGGCACAATTTGATTGGCTGCTGTCCGATTCAAACTGTAATACATTAAATGAAGAGTTGATGCGCTGCACACTTTCTTTAATAGCATCATTTTAAATATCTGGGCTTGGGGGGGGGGGTATCAACTCAGTTCGAGTCAAAAGGCTCAAGTCCAAGTTAAGTCACGAGTCATTGGTGTTATAATCAAAGTCGAGTTGCAAGTCATCATATTTGTGACTCGAGTCCAAGTCATGTGACTCGAGTCCACACCTCTGCTTTTTACATCATGCAGTTCTCTCTGATCAAATAGCCTATCCATTCAAATAAAAAAAATATGCTGACATGTTAACAAACATGTCCTAAAAACAGGACAGGTCAATGTAAAATGGACAATATGGAATGGATATATACATTTTGGTCAATTACAGGAGCAATTAGAGTCTAGTGCCTTGGTCAAGGGCACATCGACCGATTTTTCATTTAGTCAGCTCAGGGATTTGAACCAGCGACCTTTCGATTACTAGTACAACGCTCTTAACCGCCGTATCAGACTACTCACAGCTGCTGTCCAGGAGTTTCACCCCATGGCTAAATTGTCATTATCAGTGGTTTCAAGTTTGTATCCGTACATTTGTGATGTGCTGATCAGTGAAAAAAAAAATACTTCTGCATTTCCCACCGTGTAAACAAATTGAAACTTATGGCAAATAGGCTCAGGGTAACTCCTGATAAACTTGGGTAACTCCTGATAAACTTGGGCAACTCCTGATAAACTTGGGCAACTCCTGATAAACTTGGGCAACTCCTGATAAACTTGGGCAACTCCTGATAAACTTGGGATAAACTTGGGCAACTCCTGATAAACTTGGGCAACTCCTGATAAACTTGGGCAACTCCTGATAAACTTGGGCAACTCCTGATAAACTTGGGCAACTCCTGATAAAAACTTGGGCAACTCCTGATAAACTTGGGCAACTCCTGATAAACTTGGGCAACTCCTGATAAACTTGGGCAACTCCTGATAAACTTGGGCAACTCCTGATAAACTTGGGCAACTCCTGATAAACTTGGGCAACTCCTGATAAACTTGGGCAACTCCTGATAAACTTGGGCAACTCCTGATAAACTTGGGCAACTCCTGATAAACTTGGGCAACTCCTGATAAACTTGGGCAACTCCTGATAAACTTGGGCAACTCCTGGGCTGATAAACTCCTGATAAACTTGGGCAACTCCTGATAAACTTGGGCAACTCCTGATAAACTTGGGCAACTCCTGATAAACTTGGGCAACTCCTGATAAACTTGGGCAACTCCTGATAAACTTGGGCAACTCCTGATAAACTTGGGCAACTCCTGATAAACTTGGGCAACTCCTGATAAACTTGGGCAACTCCTGATAAACTTGGGCAACTCCTGATAAACTTGGGCAACTCCTGATAAACTTGGGCAACTCCTGATAAACTTGGGCAACTCCTGATAAACTTGGGCAACTCCTGATAAACTTGGGCAACTCCTGATAAACTTGGGCAACTCCTGATAAACTTGGGCAACTCCTGATAAACTTGGGCAACTCCTGATAAACTTGGGCAACTCCTGATAAACTTGGGCAACTCCTGATAAACTTGGGCAACTCCTGATAAACTTGGGCAACTCCTGATAAACTTGGGCAACTCCTGATAAACTTGGGCAACTCCTGATAAACTTGGGCAACTCCTGATAAACTTGGGCAACTCCTGATAAACTTGGGCAACTCCTGATAAACTTGGGCAACTCCTGATAAACTTGGGCAACTCCTGATAAACTTGGGCAACTCCTGATAAACTTCCTGATAAACTTGGGCAACTCCTGATAAACTTGGGCAACTCTGATAAACTTGGGACTCCTGATAAACTTGGGCAACTCCTGATAAACTTGGGCAACTCCTGATAAACTTGGGCAACTCTGATAAACTTGATATAAACTTGGGCAACTCCTGATAAACTTGGGCAACTCCTGATAAACTTGGGCAACTCCTGATAAACTTGGGCAACTCCTGATAAACTTGGGCAACTCCTGATAAACTTGGGCAACTCCTGATAAACTTGGGCAACTCCTGATAAACTTGGGCAACTCCTGATAAAACTTTGGGCAACTCCTGATAAACTTGGGCAACTCCTGATAAACTCCTGATTGGGCAACTCCTGATAAAATTGGGCAACTCCTGATAAAATTGGGCAACTCCTGATAAAATTGGGCAACTCCTGATAAATTGGGCAACTCCTGATAAAATTGGGCAACTCCTGATAAAATTGGGCAACTCCTGATAAAATTGGGCAACTCCTGATAAACTCCTGATAAAATTGGGCAACTCCTGATAAAATTGGGCAACTCCTGATAAAATTGGGCAACTCCTGATAAAATTGGGCAACTCCTGATAAAATTGGGCAACTCCTGATAAAATTGGGCAACTCCTGATAAAATTGGGCAACTCCTGATAAAATTGGGCAACTCCTGATAAAATTGGGCAACTCCTGATAAAATTGGGCAACTCCTGATAAAATTGGGCAACTCCTGATAAAATTGGGCAACTCCTGATAAAATTGGGCAACTCCTGATAAAATTGGGCAACTGATAAAGTGGGCAACTCCTGATAAAATTGGGCAACTCCTGATAAAATTGGGCAACTCCTGATAAAATTGGGCAACTCCTGATAAAATTGGGCAACTCCTGATAAAATTGGGCAACTCCTGATAAAATTGGGCAACTCCTGATAAAATTGGGCAACTCCTGATAAAATTGGGCAACTCCTGATAAAATTGGGCAACTCCTGATAAAATTGGGCAACTCCTGATAAAATTGGGCAACTCCTGATAAAATTGGGCAACTCCTGATAAAATTGGGCAACTCCTGATAAAATTGGGCAACTCCTGATAAAATTGGGCAACTCCTGATAAAATTGGGCAACTCCTGATAAAATTGGGCAACTCCTGATAAAATTGGGCAACTCCTGATAAAATTGGGCAACTCCTGATAAAATTGGGCAACTCCTGATAAAATTGGGCAACTCCTGATAAAATTGGGCAACTCCTGATAAAATTGGGCAACTCCTGATAAAATTGGGCAACCTGATAAAATTGGGCAACTCCTGATAAAATTGGGCAACTCCTGATAAAATTGGGCAACTCCTGATAAAATTGGGCAACTCCTGATAAAATTGGGCAACTCCTGATAAAATTGGGCAACTCCTGATAAAATTGGGCAACTCCTGATAAAATTGGGCAACTCCTGATAAAATTGGGCAACTCCTGATAAAATTGGGCAACTCCTGATAAAATTGGGCAACTCCTGATAAAATTGGGCAACTCCTGATAAAATTGGGCAACTCCTGATAAAAAATTGGGCAACTCCTGATAAAATTGGGCAACTCCTGATAAAATTGGGCAACTCCTGATAAAATTGGGCAACTCCTGATAAAATTGGGCAACTCCTGATAAAATTGGGCAACTCCTGATAAAATTGGGCAACTCCTGATAAAATTGGGCAACTCCTGATAAAATTGGGCAACTCCTGATAAAATTGGGCAACTCCTGATAAAATTGGGCAACTCCTGATAAAATTGGGCAACTCCTGATAAAATTGGGCAACTCCTGATAAAATTGGGCAACTCCTGATAAAATTGGGCAACTCCTGATAAAATTGGGCAACTCCTGATGGGCAACTCCTGATAAAATTGGGCAACTCCTGATAAAATTGGGCAACTCCTGATAAAATTGGGCAACTCCTGATAAAATTGATGAAATTGGGCAACTCCTGATAAAAAACTCCTGATAAAATTGGGCAACTCCTGATAAAATTGGGCAACTCCTGATAAAATTGGGCAACTCCTGATAAAATTGGGCAACTCCTGATAAAATTGGGCAACTCCTGATAAAATTGGGCAACTCCTGATAAAATTGGGCAACTCCTGATAAAATTGGGCAACTCCTGATAAAATTGGGCAACTCCTGATAAAATTGGGCAACTCCTGATAAAATTGGGCAACTCCTGATAAAATTGGGCAACTCCTGATAAAATTGGGCAACTCCTGATAAAATTGGGCAACTCCTGATAAAATTGGGCAACTCCTGATAAAATTGGGCAACTCCTGATAAAATTGGGCAACTCCTGATAAAATTGGGCAACTCCTGATAAAATTGGGCAACTCCTGATAAAATTGGGCAACTCCTGATAAAATTGGGCAACTCCTGATAAAATTGGGCAACTCCTGATAAAATTGGGCAACTCCTGATAAAATTGGGCAACTCCTGATAAAATTGGGCAACTCCTGATAAAATTGGGCAACTCCTGATAAAATTGGGCAACTCCTGATAAAATTGGGCAACTCCTGATAAAATTGGGCAACTCCTGATAAAATTGGGCAACTCCTGATAAAATTGGGCAACTCCTGATAAAATTGGGCAACTCCTGATAAAATTGGGCAACTCCTGATAAAATTGGGCAACTCCTGATAAAATTGGGCAACTCCTGATAAAATTGGGCAACTCCTGATAAAATTGGGCAACTCCTGATAAAATTGGGCAACTCCTGATAAAATTGGGCAACTCCTGATAAAATTGGGCAACTCCTGATAAAATTGGGCAACTCCTGATAAAATTGGGCAACTCCTGATAAAATTGGGCAACTCCTGATAAAATTGGGCAACTCCTGATAAAATTGGGCAACTCCAACTCCTGATAAAATTGGGCAACTCCTGATAAAATTGGGCAACTCCTGATAAAATTGGGCAACTCCTGATAAAATTGGGCAACTCCTGATAAAATTGGGCAACTCCTGATAAAATTGGGCAACTCCTGATAAAATTGGGCAACTCCTGATAAAATTGGGCAACTCCTGATAAAATTGGCAACTCCTGATAAAATTGGGCAACTCCTCAACTCCTGATAAAATTGGGCAACTCCTGATAAAATTGGGCAACTCCTGATAAAATTGGGCAACTCCTGATAAAATTGGGCAACTCCTGATAAAATTGGGCAACTCCTGATAAAATTGGGCAACTCCTGATAAAATTGGGCAACTCCTGATAAAATTGGGCAACTCCTGATAAAAAAATAAAATTGGGCAACTCCTGATAAAATTGGGCAACTCCTGATAAAATTGGGCAACTCCTGATAAAATTGGGCAACTCCTGATAAAATTGGGCAACTCCTGATAAAATTGGGCAACTCCTGATAAAATTGGGCAACTCCTGATAAAATTGGGCAACTCCTGATAAAATTGGGCAACTCCTGATAAAATTGGGCAACTCCTGATAAAATTGGGCAACTCCTGATAAAATTGGGCAACTCCTGATAAAATTGGGCAACTCCTGATAAAATTGGGCAACTCCTGATAAAATTGGGCAACTCCTGATAAAATTGGGCAACTCCTGATAAAATTGGGCAACTCCTGATAAAATTGGGCAACTCCTGATAAAATTGGGCAACTCCTGATAAAATTGGGCAACTCCTGATAAAATTGGGCAACTCCTGATAAAATTGGGCAACTCCTGATAAAATTGGGCAACTCCTGATAAAATTGGGCAACTCCTGATAAAATTGGGCAACTCCTGATAAAATTGGGCAACTCCTGATAAAATTGGGCAACTCCTGATAAAATTGGGCAACTCCTGATAAAATTGGGCAACTCCTGATAAAATTGGGCAACTCCTGATAAAATTGGGCAACTCCTGATAAAATTGGGCAACTCCTGATAAAATTGGGCAACTCCTGATAAAATTGGGCAACTCCTGATAAAATTGGGCAACTCCTGATACAATTGGGCAACTCCTGATACAATTGGGCAACTCCTGATACAATTGGGCAACTCCTGATACAATTGGGCAACTCCTGATACAATTGGGCAACTCCTGATACAATTGGGCAACTCCTGATACAATTGGGCAACTCCTGATACAATTGGGCAACTCCTGATACTCCTGATACAATTGGGCAACTCCTGATACAATTGGGCAACTCCTGATACAATTGGGCAACTCCTGATACAATTGGGTAACTCCTGATACAATTGGGTAACTCCTGATACAATTGGGTAACTCCTGATACAATTGGGTAACTCCTGATACAATTGGGTAACTCCTGATACAATTGGGTAACTCCTGATACAATTGGGTAACTCCTGATACAATTGGGTAACTCCTGATACAATTGGGTAACTCCTGATACAATTGGGTAACTCCTGATACAATTGGGTAACTCCTGATACAATTGGGTAACTCCTGATACAATTGGGTAACTCCTGATACAATTGGGTAACTCCTGATAAAATTGGGTAACTCCTGATAAAATTGGGTAACTCCTGATAAAATTGGGTAACTCCTGATAAAATTGGGTAACTCCTGATAAAATTGGGTAACTCCTGATAAACTTGGGTAACTCCTGATAAACTTGGGTAACTCCTGATAAACTTGGGTAACTCCTGATAAACTTGGGTAACTCCTGATAAACTTGGGTAACTCCTGATAAACTTGGGTAACTCCTGATAAACTTGGGTAACTCCTGATAAACTTGGGTAACTCCTGATAAACTTGGGTAACTCCTGATAAACTTGGGTAACTCCTGATAAACTTGGGTAACTCCTGATAAACTTGGGTAACTCCTGATAAACTTGGGTAACTCCTGATAAACTTGGGTAACTCCTGATAAACTTGGGTAACTCCTGATAAACTTGGGTAACTCCTGATAAACTTGGGTAACTCCTGATAAACTTGGGTAACTCCTGATAAACTTGGGTAACTCCTGATAAACTTGGGTAACTCCTGATAAACTTGGGTAACTCCTGATAAACTTGGGTAACTCCTGATAAACTTGGGTAACTCCTGATAAACTTGGGTAACTCCTGATAAACTTGGGTAACTCCTGATAAACTTGGGTAACTCCTGATAAACTTGGGTAACTCCTGATAAACTTGGGTAACTCCTGATAAACTTGGGTAACTCCTGATAAACTTGGGTAACTCCTGATAAACTTGGGTAACTCCTGATAAACTTGGGTAACTCCTGATAAACTTGGGTAACTCCTGATAAACTTGGGTAACTCCTGATAAACTTGGGTAACTCCTGATAAACTTGGGTAACTCCTGATAAACTTGGGTAACTCCTGATAAACTTGGGTAACTCCTGATAAACTTGGGTAACTCTTGATAAACTTGGGTAACTCCTGATAAACTTGGGTAACTGATATTCAGAGCTAATGCAACTGCCTGTTTTACAAACGGTAGACCTACCACATGAATAAGCATTCATACATTTCCATTGGCAGACACGGCAGGCTACAAGCCAGTATGCACGGACCAATGTCTTTTTTTGGTGTTTTACAAACTGTAGACCTACTACATAGATGGGCATTCATAAAAATGCCATTTCAGGGCGTCAATGTAAGCTACACCCCAGTAAGCACAGCCAGCCCGATACCCGACGTCTTTAGGACAAAAAATAATCATATTTCAAATTATCATTCAGAAGGAACCGGATTTCAACATCTGGAGAACAGATTTTAAAAGTCTGGAAAATACGAACTTTCACCATTCATTCAGAACATAAAATCAATCTAACTTCAAAGTCTGGAAAATACGTATTTTAGATGTCTTTTCAATGTAATTTTGCTTACTGGGACTATTCTGGTTTTGCAGTGAAGCAATTGGGCAGCAATTTTTGCTTAGGACAGCAGAAAGGCCAGGACCGGGTTTGATTCTATCAGCATATCACAAGTAGCAAACCGAACCAAAAGTTTCAGATGCCAGCAGATGGAAATGTAAAACTATGTTGTTGAGTGGGACAGAGGCAGTATAGGCCTATTAAATGAAACATTGAATTAGTAAGATATACTAACTTTGTATTTAAACTATGCACTAAGACCTATACTGCCCTACCAAGCAAAAAGGCAACAACTGCTCATTTGGTCAAAAAATTAGTTAATGTAATATTTGCTACATTAAATACATGCTTAAGCATGTGGACAAGTATCATGCCTCTATTGTATAGTGTTTTGGAGAAATGGGGGTCATGTTAGCAGTAACTGCATACTGTGAAACCAAGGTAAATGAAAGCCATTTCTCAGTTCCACACTGAGCAGTTACTGCCTTTTTGCTTGGTAGTGCAGTATAATTTTGCAATCTCATAATGTGTTTTGTATGACAGTTAAAGATATACTTAAGAGTTAGTGCTATCTTGGATCATTGGGACATCCCTACCCTAAACTTCAATAAGTTAGGGAAAAGAATAAGTTTATTTAGTGGGATGCCCAAGCACTCAGGCTGTTTGCCTGGAAACCCGTTGAATTGCATTGAATTCTACATTGGGCAGAAATGTGAGTCAGGAAAGTTTCCTCTCGCGGCCTCTATAAGCCAGAATGTTAATTAGAATGATATTTGAATGTACTTTAACAGTTGTCCATGCTGTTGTCCCTTTTGGCTGTAGGAATGTTAAACAATATCCACAGGAAAGTATAAATACATCAACTTTTCAAAGAACTGGTATGCATTCAGATATTCTGAAGCATGGACAGAACCATGTAAACACGTGCATGAATTTGGTAAGCATCCATGCTTTTCCTGCATGTACTCTTATCTTGTGCACATGCTTCAAGTGATAGTAATCTGAACCCAGCACTTTGAAAAGTTGATGTAATTATACAACCGGTAAAATACCTTAAAATAATATTTTATTCAACACTCTGGCTTGTAGAGGTTGTGAGTGGAAACTTTACTCATTCAATTATGGCATATAATCCAATGCAATTAAACGTCGGGTTTCCAGGCAAACTGACAGTGTAGTGCAGGGGTGCTCAACTCTTAACCCTACCAAGTCTGGAGCCTGCTGGTTTTCTATTCTACCTGATAATTCAATTACACCCACATGGTGTTACAGGTCTAAATCAGTCCCTGATTAGAGGGGAACAATGAAAAAAAGGAGTGGATCTTGCTTCGAGGTCCCGAGTTGAGTTTGAGGGGTGTAGTGCTGTAAAGTAGCCTACATGATGAGACACCGATGCCAGGATCGTAAAAAAAAACACGCTTCAACTGAATTGTCGCATTTGCCAAGAGACACGGTTAAATTGCTTTGCACTATTTCCTACCACCACGCATATTAAGTATACATACGGGCTATGTACTGTGCTTAACAGGGGAATTGGATGAATCCCAAATCATGCACCTGCACGGGGCAAAGGACAGCATTGATACTTTAACTGAGTCGGCGAGGAAGACTGAGGAGTCACATTCCTACCTGCTCGTAGGAATTCTCCCAGGTGAGATTCGGGAGGCAGGAGGAAAACAGCTCATCTTCTGTCAGCGCATAACCGTCCATGGTCTGTTGTGTCGCAACGAGTGAGTATAATATTTGTTCGGAATAGATTGTATTCTTCTCTCGTCGAGTCTTTCTACCCCGCCTGCTTCTCCGGCGCAGTGTATTAAACGACCGACAGCTGTATTGCAGCCTGGCTCCGTCACGTGGCCACCTTCTCCACAAAACCGGGATGCTTCATTGGACCAAGATTATCGTCAAAAAAATAAAATATTCACCCGCCTGACAGCTCAAATGTAACCTAAGTTTTAAACTCATTTGCAATTGTCACCTTAGTCAGTTGTTGTGTCGGCGTGAACTTTAACAGGTCGTAACCTTGAGGGCTTTTCACCATCATGTTACCTTAGAAACTAGGGACACTTAACCACTTCGATAGTGATTTTCTTAGCAGGTTAGGAAAGCGTTTTAGTTTATAATTTTCCTAACGTTAACGTCAGTCTCCTAACCTGCTACGAAAGTCTCTTCAACATCGAAGTAGCTTAATAAAGTTTTGCCCTTTATAAACGAGGCAGTGGGGGCTGCTGAGAGGACGGCTCATATTAATGGCTGGAATAGCGTCAATGGAATGGTATCAAACAGATCAACCTTACTCCCTCAATAGGCTCCATTGAAACTAGCTTACATCAGCTGCTCTTGACTTTATACAGTGAAATCAAACAAGTCAGTTTCATTGGTTGAGCTTCATCTCTACTGAACAAACATATAAAAATGTCAAGTTTTGGTTTCATGAGCTGAAATAAAAGATCAGATATTTTCCATACACAAAAAGATTTTCGCTCTAATTTTGTGCACAAATTTGTTTACTTTCCTATTAGTGAGAATTTCTCCTATGCCAAAATAATCCATCCACCTGACAGATGTAGCATATCAAGAAGCTGATTAAACAACATAATCATTACACAGGTGCACCTTATGCGGGGAACAAAAGGACGCTCTAAAATTAGCAGTTTTGTCACAACACAGGAGTGCTGATTGGATCAGGTCCCCACAGATGTCTTACATTTTCAGGAAGTGTGCAATTGGCATGCTGACTGCAGGAATGTATAACAGAGCTGTTGCCAGATAATTGAATGTTTATTTCTCTACCATAAGCCGCCTCCAATATTGTTTTAGCGAATTTGGCAGTACGTCCAAATAGCCTCACAACCGCAGACCAGGACCTCCACCACCAGCCTCTTCACCTGCGGGATCGTCTGAGAAGAGGGGGGTGGTGTTGAGTATTTCTGTTGAATAAAGCCCTGTTGTGTGGAAAAACATCTGATTGGCAGGGCCTGGCTCCCCAGTGGCTGGGCCTATGCCCTATCAGGTCCACCCATGGCTGTGCCTCTACCCAGTCATGTGAAATCCATAAATTAGGGCCAAATAGATGTATTTATATTGACTGATTTCCTTCTATGAACTGTTAGTCAGTAAAATCGGTGAAATTGTTGCATGTTGTGTTTTTATATTTTTGTTTAACCTTTTATGTAACCAGGTAGGCCAGTTGAGAACAAGTTCTCATTTACAACTGGGAACCTGGCCAAGACAAAGCAAAGCAGTGCGACACAAACAACACAGTTACACACAGGATAAACAAACGTACAGTCAATAATATGATAGAAAAATCTATATAGAGTGTGTGCAAATGTAGTAAGATTAGGGGGATGAGGCAATAAATAGGCCATAGTGGTGAAATAATTAGGATTTAGCATTATCACTGGAGTGATAGATGTGCAGAAGATGATGTGCTGGTAGAGATACCGGGGTGCAAAGGAGCAAATAAATAAATAACAATATGGGGATGAGGTAGTTGGGTGGGCTATGTACAGGTGCAATGATCTGTGAGCTGCTCTGACAGCTGATGCTTAAAGTTAGTGAGGGAGATATGTCTCCAGCTTCAGTGATTTTTGCAATTCGTTCCAGTCATTGGCAGCAGAGAACTGGAAAGAAAGGCAGCCAAAGGAGGAGTTGGCTTTGGGGATGACCAGTGAAATATACCTGCTGGAGCATGTGCTACAGGTGGGTGTTGCAATGGTGACCAGTAAGCTGAGATAAGGCGGGGCTTTACATAGCAAAGACTTATAGATGACCTGGAACCAGTGGGTTTGGCGACAAGTATGAAGCAAGATCTAGCCAACGAGAGCATACAGGTCGCAGTGGTAGGCAGTATATGGGGCTTTGGTGACAAAACAGATGGCACTGTGATAGACTACATCCAATTTGCTGAGTAGATTTTTGGAGGCTAATTTGTAAATGACGTCGCCAAAGTCAAGGATCGATAGGATAGTCAGCTTTGCGAGGGTATGTTTAGCAGCATAAGTGAAGGAGGCTTTGTTGCGAAATAGGAAGCTGATTCAATATTTAACTTTGGATTGGAGATGCTTAGTGTGAGTCTGGAAGGAGAGTTTACAGTCTAACCAGAGACCTAGGTATTTGTAGTTGTCCACATATTCTAAGTCAGAACCATCCAGAGTAGTGACGCTAGATGGGCGGGTGTGTGCAGGCAGTGATCGGTTGAAGAGCATGCATTTAAGAGCAGGTTGAGGCCAGGAAAGGAGTGTTGTATGGCATTGAAGCTCATCTGGAGGTTTCCAGATGAGTTTGGGTTTCACAGTATCCAAATAAAGGCCAGAAGTATACAGAATGATGTCGTCTGCGTAGAGGTGGAGCAGAGAATCACCAGCAGCAAGAGCAACATCATTGATGCATACAGAGAAGAATGTCGGCCCGAGAATTGAACCCTGTGGCACCCCCAAAGACTGCCAGAGGATCGGACAACAGGCTTTCCGATTTGACACACTGAACTCTATTTGAGAAAAAGTTGGTGAACCAGGCAAGGCAGTCATTTGAGAATTCCAATGCTGTTGTCTGCCAAAAAGAATGAGGTGATTGACAGAGTCGAAAGCTTTGGCCAGGTTGATGAGTACGGCTGCACAGTACTGTCTTTTATCGATGGCGGTTATGATATCATTTAGGACCTTGAGCGTGGCTGAGGTGCACCCATGACCAGCTCAGAAACCAGATTGCATAGCTGAGAAGGTACGGTGGGATTATGGTCGGTGATCTGTTTGTTAACTTGGCTTTCGAAGACTTTAGAAAGGCAGGGTAGGATAGATATAGGTCTGTACCAGTTTGGGTCTAAGAGTGTCTTTTGAAGAGGGGAATAACCACGGCAGCTTTCCAATCTTTAGGAATCTCAGACGACATGAGAGGTTGAACAGGCTAGTAATAGGGGATACAACAATTGCGGCGGATAATCTTAGAAAGAGAGGGTCCAGATTGTCTTGCCCATCTGATATGTTGGGGTCCAGATTTTGCAGCTCTTTCAGAACATCAGCTGTGTCTAGCCCAGCTGGTGAAAGAGAAGTGGGGGAGGCTTGGGCAAGTTGCTGTGGGGGCTGCAGAGCTGTTGGCCGGGGTAGGGGTAGCCAGGTGAAAAGCATGGCCAGCCGTAGAAAAATGCTTATCAAAATGTTCAATTATAGTGGATTTATCAGTGGTGACAGTGTTTCCTAGCCTCGGATCAGTGGGCAGCTGGGAGGAAGTGCTCTTATTCTCCATGGACTTTAGTGTCTCAGAACTTTTTGGAGATTGTGCTACAAGATGCAAATTTATGTTTGAAAAAGCTATCCTTTGCTTGCCTAACTGCCTGTGTGTATTGGTTTCTAGCTTCCCTGAAAAGTTGCATATTGCGGGTGCTATTCAATGCTAATGCAGTACACCACAGGATGTTTTTGTGCTGGTCAAGGGCAGTCAAGTCTAGAGTGAACCAGGGGATATATCTGTTATTAGTTCAAAAAAATGTTTTAATGGGGCATGCTTATTTATGTGGCTTTATGTAGTTTGTTTAGGGATGGACTATTTGCATTGCACATGTTGCTACTAGCCATGTTGCCCCCCCCAAAGGTGTATCAGAACTCTACTGCAAGGCCTGTACCCATAGAATGGCAATCTATTTCTAAGGTACCCAAGGTACCCATAGCTTAGGGGAGACGGGGGAACAAGGACTGCATTTATACAGGCAGGCCTATTGATATCTTTCCACGAATTGGTCTTTTGACCAATCACATCAGATCTTTTTCCAGAATGAAATGAGTGAAAACAAATATCAGAATTGGGCCGCCTGTGTAGAGACGCGGTAACACGGTGCACAAAGTAACGACTAAATAACTAATAGAAATAACTTAAAGCTGTTAAACCTAGGAACATTGTTTTTTTTGTTTTTTTGTACTTGTTTTTTTTATTTCACCTTTTATTTAACCAGGTAGGCCAGTTGAGAACAAGTTCTCCTTTAACCTTTTTTCTTCCTAATTTGTGATATCCAATTGGTTGTTAGTCTTGTCCCATCACTGCAACTCCCCTACAGACTCGGGAGATGCGGAGGTCGAGAGCCATGCGTCCTCCGAAACATGACCCTGCCAAGCCGCACTGCTTCTTGACACCGTGCTCGCTTAACCCGGAAGCCAGCTGCACCAATGTGTCGGAGGAAACACTGTCCGGCTGGCGATATTGGTGGTTGCTGTCTTGTCCAATCGCTGCAACTTCCGTGCAGACTCTATACAGTAGCGATTTAAAAGAAAATAGACCCTATGTGGACAGAAACGTTGGATACAAAACATTGTGTAGCGACACTGAACCATGATTGAATAGTGATCTGAGCCTGTATACATAAAGTGTCTCGGAGTAGGAGTGCTGATCTAACACTAGTTTTACCTTTTTAGATCATGAAAATGATTATATGGACAGGGGGGACCTGATCTGGTCATCTTGATTGATGAACAAAATGTAATAGATTTAAAGTTCGGAACAGTTCATGCATATATTATGATGACGTTTTGGACTACGGCAAGGGATTTTTCGGCTGTTCGGGCACGTTTTTTTTCCCCGAGGCGAGCTGAAGTCGGTAGCTAAAGTCGACGCCCCTTCGACGATTGGTCAACGGTAGGGATTCTTCAATGAAATGCCCGTTGTTGTTCAACAAGATATGACTCGTCCTCATGCACATTTTTTTATTTGACAAATATTGCACCAAACATCCTAGTCAGATGCAAAATTGTGCGATTAAGGTCTCTGCAAAAATGTGAAAATGAATGACAGATTTCTTGATTCATCTTCATCATAAATTGTCAGAATTAAAGGAAGTGTATACTGGCTGGACAAACAGTACTATTGCCTCTAATTTTTCAAGCGAAGGTCTGTGTGGACTTGTCTACTACCAAAGAGGATCTGCCCTGGTTCCGACAGTCACACGAGGCCAAATAAGATTAGATTTTTGGATTGCCGAGATTAAAGGATATCCAATGTTGCTCATCAAACAAGGGTGATTCTCTTGCCTTCATTCTCGACTCACTTCAACAAGAGCTTGTTTATAGGGCTGTCTTTCGCCCTGTTATCATGACGTGTTGCTGAGGGCAACAAAGCAGCCAAAGCCTTTCATTCTCTCTCCATTTCTCTCTTTGCTCTCCTACTTGTTTGATCTGACATGTGTTCGCCACGCATCAGCTGTAACCTTTAGAATTTTGAGTGGCTCGATGTTGTGTGTTTTGATTTGCACAAATTGTCAGAGATTCACTTCTGACTAGAGTAATGGAAAGATGAAATTGACACTGATTGCTCTTTCCTCCCTCATGTTAAAAGCATGTTCACTGTAAAAGGTTTTTCATTCAGCATTCAGATTTGAGCATGGTCACTTGGTTTGGAGTAGAGGTCCGACCGATTAAATCGGAATGGCCGATTTAATTGGGGCTGATTTATTTATATATATATATATATATATATATATTTATTTTTTTATAAAACATTTTAGACCTTTAACTAGTCAAGTCAGTTAAGAACACATTCTTATTTTCAATGACGGCCTCGGAACGGTGGGTTAACTGCCTTGTTCAGGGGCAGAATGACAGATTTTCACCTTGTCAGCTCAGGGGTCCAATCTTGCAACCTTACAGTTAACTAGTCCAACGCTCTAACCACCTGCCTCTCATTCCACTCCACGAGGAGACTGCCTGTTACGCAAATGCAGTAGAAGCCAAGGTAGGTTGCTAGCATTAAAATGATCTTATAAAAACAATCAATCAATCATAATCACTAGTTATAACTACACATGGTTGATGATATTACTAGTTTATCTAGCGTGTACTGCGTTGCATGTAATCGATGCAACTCTGGGGGATGATTTAACAAAGGCACATTTGCGGAAAAATCACAATCGTTGGACGACTACCTAACCATAAACACCCATGCATTTCTTAAAATCAATACACAGAAGTATATATTTTTAAACCTGCATATTTAGCTAAAAGAAATCGAGGTTAGCAGGCAATATTAACCAGGTGAAATTGTCACTTCTCTTGCATTCATTGCACGCAGAGTTAGGGTATATGCAACAATTTGGGCAGCCTGGCTCTTTGCAAACTAATTTGCAAGAATTTTACGTAATTATGACATAACATTGAAGGTTGTGCAATGTAACAAGAATATTTAGACTTAGGAAGCCACCCGTTAGATTAAATACCGAAAGGTTCCGTATTTCACTGAAATAATAAACGTTTTCGAAATGATAGTTTCTGGATTCGACCATATTAATGACATAAGGCTCGTATTTCTGTGTGTTATGTTATAATTAAGTCTATGATTTGATAGAGCAGTCTGACTGAGCGATGGTAGGCACCAGCAGGCTCGTAAGCATTCATTCAAACAGCACTTTCGTGTGTTTTGCCAGCAGCTCTTCGCAAGCACAGCGCTGTTTATGACTTCAAGCCTATCAACCTAATGGCTGGTGTAACCTATGTGAAATGGCTAGCTAGTTAGTGGGGTGCACGCTAATAGCGTTTCAAACGTCACTCGCTCTGAGTCATGGAGTAGTTATTCCCTCTGCTAAGGCCGCGGCTTTTGTGGAGCGATGGGTATCGCTGCTTCGAGTGTGGCTGTTGTCGATGTGTTCCTTGTTCGAGCCAAGGTAGGGGCGAGGAGAGGGACGGAAGCTATACTTTTACACTGGCAATACTATAGTGCCTATAAGAACATCCAATATTCAAAGGTATATGAAATACAAATGGTATAGAGAGAAATAGTCCTATAAATATTATATTAACTACAACCTAAAACCTCTTACCGTGGAATATTGAAGTCTCATGTTAAAAGGAACCACCAACTTTCATATGTTCTCATGTTCTGAGCAAGGAACTCAAACGTTAGCTTTTTACATGGCTCATATTGCACTTCTACTTTTCCAACACTTTGTTTTTGCATTATTTAAACCAAATTGAACGTGTTTCATTATTTATGAGGCTAAATTGATTTCCGATGAACATGTTTCATTATTTATGAGGCTAAATCGATTTCTATTGATGTATTATATTATGTTAAAATAAGTGTTCATTCAGTATTGTTGTAATTGTCATCATTACAAATAGTAAAAAAAATAATCGGCCGATTAATCTGTGGTATCGGCTTTTTTTGGTCCTCCAATAATCGGTATCGGGGTTGAAAAATCATTGAAAATAAGAAGGTGTTCTTAACTGACTTACCTAGTTAAATAAAGGTGTAAAAAATATATATTTTAAAAAATTGGCAAATCAGTGTCCAAAAATACCGATTACCGATTGTTATGAAAACTTGAAATCGGCCCTAATTAATCGTCCATTCCGATTAATCGGTCGACCTCTAGTTCCAAGCTTGTAGCGTCATACCCCAAAATACTCGAGGCTGTAATCGCTGCCAAAGGTGCTTCAACAAAGTACTGTGTAAAGGGTCTGAATACTTGTGTAAATGTACATTTCATTTTTTGTCATCATGGGGTATTGTGTGTAGATTGACGGGGGGGGGGGCGATTGAATAAGGCTGTAACGTCACAAACTGTAGAAGAAGTCAAGATGTCTGAATACTTTCCAAAGGCACTGTGGTCCTTCTGTAGCTCAGTTGGTAGAGCATGGCGCTTGTAACGCCAGGGTAGTGGGTTCGATTTCCGAGACCACCCATACGTAGAATGTATGCACACATGACTGTAAGTCGCTTTGGATAAAAGCGTCTGCTAAATGGCATATATTATATATTACTGTAGGCGTTTCAAAGAGCTGTCAGTCAAGGCGAACTCATGAATATAAATCCCCCGCCAACTCAGTCTGTCTTTTCAAACGTCCCGGTAATTAGCCATGACAGGAAAAGTACTTTTCAGAATAACTGTCCAGGACCGTTTAATGTGGCCAATAGGTAATGTGTATCATGCAAATTTCACATAAAATGCATACTGTGATTTGTATTTAATTTATTAAATGAAATATAAAATGGTCTTAATTGGGATTGTTCACCAAGGCTTATTTGTGTCATGTTTCCCTTATAATTTCTCCTATAGAGAACTTTTACAATTACTAGTCAGGAAAAATACAGTGGGGCAAAAAAGTATTTAGTCAGCCACCAATTGTGCAAGTTCTCCCACTTAAAAAGATGAGAGAGGCCTGTAATATTCATCACAGGTACACTTCAACTATGACAGACAAAATTAAGGAAAATAAATCCAGAAAATCACATTGTAGGATTTTTAATGAATTTATTTGCAAATTATGGTGGAAAATAAGTATTTGGTCAATAACAAACAAGCTTCTTCTTTAAGATTGTCCTCTGTCCTCCACTCGTTACCTGTATTAATGGCAACTGTTTGAACTTGTTATCAGTATGAAAGACACCTGTCCACAACCTCAAAAAGTCACACTCCAAACTCCACTATGGCCAAGACCAAAGAGCTGTCAAAGGACACCAGAAACAAAATTGTAGACCTGCACCAGGCTGGGAAGACTGAATCTGCAATAGGTAAGCAGCTTGGTTTGAAGAAATCAACTGTGGGAGCAATTATTAGGAAATGGAAGACCTACAAGACCACTGATAATCTCCCTCAATCTGGGGCTCCACGCAAGATCTCACCCCGTGGAGTCAAAATGATCACAAGAACGGTGAGCAAAAATTCCAGAACCACACGGGGGACCTAGTGAATGACCTGCAGAGAGCTGGGACCAAAGTAACAAAGCCTACCATCAGTAACACACTACGCCGCCAGGGACTCAAATCCTGCAGTGCCAGACGTGTCCCCCTGCTTAAGCCAGTACATGTCCAGGCCCGTCTGAAGTTTGCTAGAGAGCATTTGGATGATCCAGAAGAAGATTGGGAGAATGTCATATGGTCAGATGAAACCAAAATAAAACTTGTTGGTAAAAACTCAACTCGTCGTGTTTGGAGGACAAAGAATGCTGAGTTGCATCCAAAGAACACCATACCACTGTGAAGCATGGGGGTGGAAACATCATGCTTTGGGGCTGTTTTTCTGCAAAGGGACCAGGACGACTGATCCGTGCACAGGAAAGAATGAATGGGGCCATGTATCGTGAGATTTTGAGTGAAAACCTTCCGTCAGCAAGTGCATTGAAGATGAAACGTGGCTGGGTCTTTTAGCATGACAATGATTCCAAACACACCGCCCGGGCAACGAAGGAGTGGCTTCGTAAGAAGCATTTCAAGGTCCTGGAGTGGCCTAGCCAGTCTCCAGATCTCAACCCCATAGAAAATCTTTGGAGTTAGTTGAAAGACTGTGTTGCCCAGCAACAGCCCCAAAACATCACTGCTCTAGAGGAGATCTGCATGGAGGAATGGGCCAAAATACAAGCAACAGTGTGTGAAAACCTTGTGAAGACTTACAGAAAACGTTTGACCTCTGTCATTGCCAACAAAGGGTATATAACAAAGTATTGAGATGAACTTTTGTTATTGACCAAATACTTATTTTCCACCATAATTTGCAAATAAATTCATAAAAAATCCTACAATGTGATTGTCTGGATTTTTTTCTTCTCATTTTGTCTGTCATAGTTGAAGTGTACCTATGATGAAAATTACAGGCCTCTCTCATCTTTTTAAGTAGGAGAACTTGCACAATTGGTGGCTGACTAAATACTTTTTTGCCCCACTGTATATGTTACCTTTCCTATTTCGGTAATCATTTAGAATTCCAGTGTGGCCTTTATAGCATGTTACACACAGTCTAAACCTTGTTTCTGTGGGAAGAAAAAATATAAACACAACATGCAAAAACTTCAAAGATTTTACTGAGGGCAGGTTCATATAAGGATATTAGGCCCTAATTTATGGATTTCACATGACTGGGAATATACAGTTGAAGTCATGAGTTTACATACACCTTAGCCAAATACATTTTAAACTCAGTTTTTCACAATTCCTGACATTTAATCCTAGTAAAAATGTCCTGTCTTAGGTCAGTAAGGATCACCACAATTTTAATGTGAAATGTCAGAATAATATAGTAGAGAATTATTTATTTATTTCATCATTCCCGGTAGGTCAGAAGTTTATATACACTCAATTAGTATTTGGTAGCATTGCCTTTAAATTGTTCAACTTGGGTCAAATGTTTTGGGTAGCCTTCCACAAGCTTCCCACAATAAATTGGGTGCATTTTGGCCCATTCCTCTTAACAGAGCTGGTGTAACTGAGTCAGGTTTGTAGTCCTCCTTGCACACACACAATTTTTTCATTCCTGCCCACATTTTCTATAGGATTGAGGTCAGGGCTTTGATGGCCACTCCAATACCTTAAGTTTGTTGTCCTTAAGCCATTTTGCCACAACTTTGGAAGTATGCTTGGGGTCATTGTCCATTTTGGCCGACCAGGCTGTAACTTCCTGACTGATGTCTTGAGGTGTTGCTTCAATATATCCACGTAATTTTCCTTCCTCATTATGCCATCTATTTTGTGAAGTGCACCAGTGTCTCCTGCGGCAAAGCACCCCCACAACATGATGCTGCCACCACCGTGCGTCACAGTTGGGATGGTGTTCTTCGGCTTGCAAGCTTCCCCTTTTTTGCTCCAAACATAACGATGATCATTATGGCCAAACGGTTCTATTTTTGTTTCATCAGACAAGAGGACATTTCTCCAAAAAGTATGATCTTTGTCCCCATGTGCAGTTGCAAACTGTAATCTGGCTTTTTTTTATGGCAGTTTTGGAGCAGTGGCTTCTTCCTTGCTGAGCGGCCTTTCAGGTTATGTCAATATAGGACTCGTTTTATTGTGCATATCAATACTTTTGTTCCTGTTTCCTCCAGCATCTTCACAAGGTCCTTTGCTGTTGTTCTGGGATTGATTTGCACTTTTCGCACCAGAGTACCTTCAACTCTAGGAGACAGAATGCGTCTCCTTCCTGAGCGGTATGATGGCTGCGTGGTCCCATGGTGTTTATACTTGTGTACTATTGTTTGTACAGATGAACGTGGTACCTTCAGGTGTTTGGAAATTGCTCCCAAGGATGAACCTTGTGGAGGTCTACAATTTTTATTTTTTCTGAGTTCTTTTGATTTTCCTATGATGTCAAGCAAAGAGGCACTGAGTTTGAAGGTAGGCCTTGAAATTCATCCACAGGTGCACCTACAATTGACTCAAATTAAGTCAGTTAGCCTATCAGAAGCTTTTAAAACCATGACATTGTTTTCTGGAATTGTCCAAGTTGTTTATTAAAGGCAGTCAACTTAGTGTATATAAACCTCTGACCCACTGGAATTGTGATTAAATATTTTTGGGAAAGATTACTTGTGTCATGCACAACGTAGATGTCCTAACCGACTTGCCAAAACTCTAGTTTGTTAACAAGAAATTCATGGAGTTTTAATGGCTCCAACATATGTGTATGTAAACTTCTGACAACTATGTGTATCTCTTAAAAAAAATGGGGCTTGGATCAGAAAGCCAGTCCGTATCTGATGTGACCATTTGCCTCATGCAGCGTGACACATCTCCTTTGCATAGAGGTGATCAGTTTGTTGATTGTGTCCTGGGAATGTTGTCCCACTCCTTCTTAATGGCTGGAACTGGAACACGCTGTCATACACGTCGATCCAGATCATCCCAAACATGAGGTGATGGCGGTGGATGAATGGCACGACAATGGTCCTCAGGATCTCTTCACAGTATCTGTGCATTCAAATTGCAATCGATTTAAAACTTCAATTGTGTTTGATGTCCGTAGCTGATGCCTGCCCATACCATAACCCCACCGCCACCATGGGGCACTCTGCTCACAACGATGACATCAACAAATTGCTCACCCACACAACGCCATACACATGGTCTGCGGGTGTGAGGCCGGTTGGACGTACTGCCAAATTCTCTAAAATTACGTTGGAGGTGGCTTATGGTAGAGAAAGGAGCAGTCAATTATCTGGCAACCGCTTATTGGACATTCCTGCAGTCAGCATGCCAGTTGCACGCTCCCTCAACTTGGGGCATCAGTGGCATTGTGCTGTGTGACAAAACTGCACATTTTAGAGTGGCCTGTTATTGTCCCCTGCACAAGTTGAGCCTGTGTAATGATCATGCTGTTTAACCATCTTCTTAATATGCCACACCTGTCAGGTGGGATGGATTATCTTGGCAAAGGAGAAATGGTCACTAACAGGGATGTAAACAAATTTGTGCACAACATTTGAGAGAAGCTTTTTATGCATTTGGAAAAATAATTCATTTTTAATCAGTGTAGTTTGTTAACCAATTCAGTGGGAAAAGGTTATACGGACACTCCTGACCGGCAAACCAATATTTCATTTCAGAATTTGTTAAAATTAGGTTATGGTAAGGGTGAAGGATTGGTTAGGGTCAGTTTTAGATTTTGGTTAGTCGTTTTGCAGGTCAGCAGTGTCTATCCCAATTCAGTGTCTTAGAAGTGAAGAGGCCTCGATAAAAGAAGAGATGGGTAAAAAGAGTGATGTAAGCGAAATTAACACCGGGGGGAGTGTGGTTTGTTCTTTAGCTCTGTCTCAATCTCCATGATCTGTCCTCTACTGTAGATTAATTTAAAGATTGCGGAGCACCGTGCATTTGCACGAAACAGGGGAGCTGCACAGCGAGAGAAATCAGGATGGTCTGAGCAAGCTTTTTCAAAACAAATGGTGTCCTATACCACTCAGGGTCCATTGGTATACTGAATATTTGCTTTCTGTGATCTGTCTAATTGTAGGGACATATTCGTTTCTCAGAGAATCGTATTGACAGGTAGTAATCCACTGTGACAATGTTGCGATTATATGCATTTTCAATCATTCCCATGGTTTTTCCATAAGTGGATCACACCTGTGAACAAGCGTAGATATCCTGATATCAACTATCTACTGAGGAAATTTTTAAAAATATATATTTTCCTGCCAGCACAGATCTTTCTGCAGAGATCCCTCTGTGAACATACTTTGGATGGTATATCAATACACACAGTCACTACAAAGATACAGGCACCCTTCCTAACTCAGTTGCTGGAGAGGAAGGAAACCGCTCAGGAATTTCAACATGAAGCCAACAGTGATTTTAAAACAGTTAGTTTAATGGCTGTGATAACTGAGGATGGATCAACAACATTGTAGTTACTGCACAATACTAACATACCTGTAAATTACAGTGAAAAAATGAAGCCTGTGTAGAATAAAAACAAGATTCCAAAACATGCATCCTGTTTAAGGCACTAAAGGAATACTGCTACATATGTGGCAAAGAAATAAACTTTTTGTCCTGAATACACGCAGGTAGCCTTGTGGTTTGAGTGTTGGGCCAGTAACCAAAACGTTGCTGGATCAAATCCCCAAGCTGACAAGGGAAAAAGTTAACCCACTGTTCCCCAGTAGGCCATCATTGTAAATAAGAATTTGTTCTTAACTGACTTACCTAGTTAAATAAAGGCTACATTTAAAATGTAAATTTATTTTGGGGGGAAATCCAACAACACATCACTGAGTACCACTCTTTATATTTTCAAGCATGGCGGTAGCTGCATCATATTATGCGTATGCTTGTCATCGTCAATGACAAGGGAGTTTTTAGGATAAAAAGAAATAGAATAGAGCTAAGCACAAGAAAAATCCTAGAGGAAAACTTGGTTCAGTCTGCTTTCCAACAGACTCTGGGAGACACTCACCTTTCAGCAGGACAATTATCTAAAACACAAGGCCAAATATACACTGGAGTTGCTTACCAAGACGACAGCGAATGCTCCCGAGTGGCCTAGTTACAGATTTGACTTATATCGGCTTGAAAATCTGTGGCAAGACTTGAATATGTCTGTCTAGCAATGATCAACAACCAACTTGAGAGCTTAAAGATATTTTTAAAGAATGAAAACATATTACTGTTTTCCATTAATAAAAGTTAGATTTTTTTTCTACTTTGACAGTATTTTGTGTAGATCATTGACAAGGAATGACAAAAAAAAGTCAAGAGGTGTGAATACTTTCTGAAGACACTGTAGCCTGTATCTCAGGCCTAACACAGTGGTGTGTGTGTGTGTGTGTGTGTGTGTGTGTGTGTGTGTGTGTGTGTGTGTGTGTGTGTGTGTGTGTGTGTGTGTGTGTGTGTGTGTGTGTGTGTGTGTGTGTGTGTGTGTGTGTGTGTGTGTGTGTGTGTGTGTGTATACCATATCACAGAAAAGGCTGGCAAGCGACTGTCAGATGGCATGATTGAATTGTTCCGTCTCACTGTCACCAGAGAGGCTATTACTTCAAATTAGCATACACATTCAAACCAGAACAGATGGATTTGTCACATTCCAGTCGCCATCTTCCTGTGAGATTGGCTGCTCTTGTGCTGCGTGATGGAGATAAGACACCTGTCTGGGTTTGGATCGGGAGGAAAGGCTAGTGGAAAATACCCCTCTCCCAGCCACGCCCAACGCCCGACCTGATGAGGCCTCCATCCAGCGCCCCATGGGAGGTCCAGAAAAGCAGTCGTTCCAATACAAAGTGGTGATTTGTGTGCCGATTGGCTAGTGGGGAACAAAGCCATTCCATCAGTATGTTTGTCTCAGAGTTTGTGATTTTGGGAAGTTATGTTTGAAGACAGCTCTTGAACGGTGTCTGTCCTCTGTCACATTCAAAAGGGGGCACATCAGCAAAGGCTGAGAATGACTGTGTCAGCAGGTGAGGGTTGGGTGAACAGTGATGCCCAGGCAATCTCTTTCCTCTACATAATAATGCATCCATGGCTTCTTATCACCCAAGACTCAAGGTTAAGCCTCTAAAAAATGCATTTGATGAAATTATACAACTCCTTTTCTATTGAAACATGAGATTACTGAACTTCGATCATGCATAAATGCCTAGGCATAAATTTGTGATTTAAAAAAAATAATAAAAAAAAGTGAAAATATAAGCTAGTACGTGGACCGGCCGTGTTGTCATGCAATTACAATTCAGACACAATCAAAGAAAACACCTGTGTTTACCTAAAAGATATTTCACCATTGGAATGAACTGTACACACCATTGTCTTCCGATTTGATGGCGTCACTCTAGCACAACAAACGTCTGACTGACGTAAGACAATGCTGTACACAATAGAAAAAGGAGATACGGTGGATGGGTCTAAAAAGGAAATTGGTTAAATACATACGTTTTGCTTTCACTGTGATTCATTAGCCACTCACTAATAAAATGATTTTTTTCGATTTTTCTTTTGTAATTATGTATGACAGAATGGATCAATTGGAAATATTGAGAATGAAAAATGCTCTTAGCTACCTGAGGATCAATACCATATAATTTCCAGATCAGCTTAAACTAATGGGTTTTCTATTGGCTTCAGTTAAGGGTGATAATCTCCCTGGCACCATTTTCATGGTTACATTTACATTCTTTTGCAAAAAGCAGTCAATTTAAAAACTGAACCGCTTGCCTCCTAACAGTCTGAAAATATCAAAATAAACATGCTAATCTCCTGCCTTGCATATTGCGCAAGCCATAGCAACTCCTGCCTCAGTTGTACATACGAAGCCATATTCCTCTCCTCTCGCTAACAAAGACAGCTCAGAGAACACTTCAATTGCTCCTCCCCACTTAGTTGACTTCGCTTTGAAATGTCAAATCGGGGCAAATGTTAAGGGCCGCTTATGAAGTTCCCATGTCCTTCTCAGTCATGCCTCATCGTACAAGACTCATCCCTTCTCGGGCACGCATGGCCGAGATATATATTATGCCATAGGTGGTCCTCATCTACGATTAATGGATCAACACAGAGTTAAAACAAAAAGACCCCCAGGGTGCCCTGGAAAATCGTGTTCTCTTACAGTCCGCTGCATAAACATCAACTGTGACTCTGCAAACGCTTATGTTTTGGCCCAGCAACAAGACACAAAGGCAGACTTTTTTTTCCTTTTTTTTAAACAAATGGACAAAGTAACTGAAATGGCAGAGGTGAGCCGGTGGAAACTAGACCACCTACGCAGACCAACTGAGAATATGCAATGAGGGACAGGAAGATAAATGTCACAAGCGAAATGTCCCGCAACGGCCAGAGTGCATAAAGCACCATATTTGGAAATAAGCACTAAGTTTCAAAGACCAAATCCACAACCATTGACATTTTTCTTAAAGCATAATCCACCATGGGGAGACAAAAACGCTAAAGTTCATATAACTGTCAGGAGGCTTTAACTCTGAATAATACTGAGATTTTATGGAAGTCAACGAGCTCAGACAGAGCCAGTCGAAGCTGCCTTGAACACACGCTGTGAAACGTCCCTAACCTAAAGCAACCATGAGGGAGCCTTCAGGGGTGAAAGGACCCAAGATGCTCTCCCAGTTGGGCTAGCCTTATTCGGGACCTGGGCTGACCTCAGCCTGTGGGACAGCCCCGGCTTCATGGCTGTCTTCTTTGAGGAGTCCTCCTGACGCCCAATTCCTTGTGGCTTTATGCTCTGCCTCACACTGCAGTGTGCTTTATTTGGGCTCCTGACCCATAGGATGACAGGGGAGCTCTCGAAGAAACTTCTCCAGGGCTCATCCAACTTCCTTGGATAGGGAAGTAAAGAAATGTTTGGTTCATTTCTGTTCAAAGTTTGATCATAAGAAGTAGTTGTCCAATCCTGATGACGAATCCTGATGAATGTTTAGGGAATGTTTATGGGTCCTGTTTTTAATGATTATGCAGCCTCGTCAGTGGCTTGCCAAAAACGTGAAAAATGTTATGCATCCTATGATCCTACCACTCCGAGAGAGAAATACATTTTCATATCGATTTTGCTTTCAAACATTTTTTATTAACCTGTCTCTGATTACTTTCAAACTAACAACGATCAAATCAAAGTTTATTTGTCACGTGCGCCGAATGCAACAGCTGTCAACCTTAAAGTGAAATGCTTACTTACAGGCTCTAAACAATGGTGCCAAAAAAAAGGTGTGTGTTTTTGTGTGTGTGATGGTAAGTAAATTAAACAACAGTGAAAAGACATTTGAAAAAAAGAGTAGCAAGGCTATATACAGACACCTGTTAGTCAGGCTTATTGAGGTAGTATGAACACGTAGGTATCGTTAAAGTGACTGTGCATATATGATGAACAGAGAGTAGCAGAAAAGTAAAAAGAGGGGTTGTGGGTGGTGGGACACAATGCAGATAGCCCAGTTAGCCAATGTGCGGGAGCACTGGTTGGTCGGGCCAATTTAGGTAGTATGAACATGAATGTATAGTTAAAGTGACTAAGGATATAAGATAAACAGAGAGTAGCAGCAGCGTAGAAAGAGGGATTGGGGGGTGGCACACAATGCAAATAGTCCGGGTAACCATTGGTTACCTGTTCAGGAGTCTTATGGCTTGGGGGTAAAAACTGTTGAAGCCTTTTTGTCCTAGACTTGGCACTCCAGTACCGCTTGCCATGCGGTAGTAGAGAGACCAGTCTATGGTTGGGGTATTTTACAAATTTTAGGGCCTTCCTCTGACACCGCCTGGTGTAGAGGTCCTGGATGGCAGGCAGCTTTGCCCCAGTGATGTACTGGGCCGTACGCACTATCCTCTGAAGTGCCTTGCGGTCGGAGGCCGAGCAATTGCCATACCAGGCAGTGATGCAACCGGTCAGGATGCTCTCGATGTTACAGCTGTAGAACCTTGAGGATCTCAGGACCCATGCCAAATCTTTTTAGTTTCCTGAGGGGGAATAGGCTTTGTGGTGCCCTCTTCAATGTTTGGACCATTCTAGTTTGTTGTTGATGTGGACACCAAGGAATTTGAAGCTCTCAACCTGCTCCACTACAGCCCCATCGATGAGAATGGGGACGTGCTCTGTGCTCCTTTTCCTGTAGTCCACAATCATCTCCTTAGTCTTGGTTACATTGAGGGATAGGTTGTTATTCTGGCACCACCCGGCCAGGTCTCTGACCTCCTCCCTATAGGCTGTCTCGTCATTGTCGTTGATCAGGCCTACCACTGTTGTGTCGTCAGCAAACTTAATGATGGTGTTAGAGTCGTGCATGGCCATGCAGTGGTGGGTGAACAAGGAGTACAGGAGGGGACTGAGCACGCACCCCTGGGGAGCTCCAGTGTTGAGGGTCAGCGTGGCAGATGTGTTGCTACCTACCCATACCACCTGGGGGCGGCCCTTTAGGAAGTCCAGGATCCAGTTGCAGAGGGAGGTGTTTAGTCCCAGGATCCTTAGCTTGAAAAGTTGAAAGCTGAGCTGTAGTCAATGAATAGCATTCTCACATAGGTGTTCCTTTCGTCCAGGTGGGAAAGGGCAGTGTGGAGTGCAATAGAGATTGCATCATCTGTGGATCTATTTGGGCGGTATGCAAATTAGGGTGGGTCTAGGTTTTCTGGGATAATGGTGTGGATGTGAGCCATTACCAACCTTTCAAAGCACTTCATGGCTATGGACATGAGTGCTACGGGTCTGTAGTCATTTAGGCAGGTTGCCTTTGTGGTCTTGGGCACAGGGACTATGGTGGTCTGCTTGAAGCATGTTGGTGTTACAGACTCAATCAGGGACATGTTGAAAATATCAGTGAAGACACCTGCCAGTTGGTCAGCACATGCCCGGAGCACACGTCCTGGTAATCCATCTGGCCCCGCAGCCTTGTGTATGTTGACCTGTTTAAAGGTCTTACTCACGTCGGCTACGGAGAGCATGTAGTCCGGAACAGCTGATGCTCTCATGCATGCCTCAGTGTTGCTTGCCTCGAAGCGAGCATAGAAGTGATTTAGCTCGTCTGGTAGGGTCGTGTCACTGGGAAGCACGCGGCTGGGCTTCCCTTTGTAGTCTGTAATACTTTGCAAGCCCTGCCACATCCGACAAGCTTCAGAGCTGGTGTAGTACGGTTCAATCTTAGCCCTGTATTGACGCTTTGCCTGTTTGATGGTTCGTCGCAGGGCATAGCGGGATTTCTTGTCAGCTTCCGGGTTAGAGTCCCGCACCTTGAAAGTGGCAGCTCTACCCTTTAGCTCAGTGCGAATGTTGCCTGTAATCCATGGCTTCTGGTTGGGCTATGTACGTTCAGTCACTGTGGGGACGACGTCCTCAATGCACTTATTGATAAAGCCAGTGACTGATGTGGTGTATTCCTCAATGTCATCGGAAGAATCTCGGAACATGTTCCAGTCTGTGATAGCAAAGCAGTCCTGTAGTTTTGCATCTGCTTCATCTGACCATTTTTTTATTGACTGTCACTGGTGCTTCCTGCTTTAATTTTTGCTTGTAAGCAGGAATCAGGAGGATAGAGTAGTGGTCGGATTTACCAAATGGAGGGCGAGGGAGAGCTTTGTACGTGTCTCTGTGTGTGGAGTACAGGTGATCTAGAATTTTTTTGGCACATTTAACATGTTGATAGAGATTTGGTAGAACTGATTTAAGTTTCCCTGGATTAAAGTCTCCGGCCACTAGAAGCACCACCTCTATGTGAGTGGTTTCCTGTTTGCTTATTTCCTTATACTTCTGGCTGAGTGCGGTCTTAGTGCCATCATCTGTCTGTGGTGGTAAATTAACAGCCACGAAAAGTATAGCTGAGAACTCTCTAGGCAAGTAGTGTGGTCTTCAGTTTACCACAATATACTCTACTTCAGGCGAGCAAAATCTAGAGACTTCATTAGATTTCGTGCACCAGCTGTTGTTTACAAATATGCACAGACCGCCCCTCCTCGTCTTACCGGAGTTTGCTGTTCTATCCTGCCGGTGCAGCGTGTATCCCGCTAGCTGAATATCCATGTTGTCATTCAGCCACGATTCCGTGAAGCATAGGATATGACTTTTTTTTAATGTCCCGTTGGTAGGATATTCAGGATCTTACCTCGTCTAGTTTGTCCAATGATTGCACGTTGGCGAGAAATATTGATGGTAACGGCAGCTTTCCTAGTTGTCTTCTGCGGGTCCGGACGAGGCATCCGGATCTTCGTCCTCTGCGTCGCTTCCTTTTGCCAATAATTGGGATGTCTGATCTGTGGGGTGTTTGGAGAATATCGTGTGAATCCTGCTTGCTGCTGTTGTTGTTGTTGATGAAATCTTTGTCTAATCCGAGGTGAGTGATCGCTGTCCTGATATCTAGAAGCTCTTTTCTGCTGTAAAATACGGTTGCAGAAACATTATGTACAAAATAATTTACAAGTACCGCAAAAAAAACCCACATAATAGCACAATTGGTTAGGAGACCGTAAAATGGCGGCCATCTCCTCCAGCGCCATCTTGTGTGTGATATCTGGAATTATCAGAAAAAATCTCATAATCATATTCTTGTTATTCACTGGGGATAATGTCTTAGCCAGATAATTAAATTAAAACAAAAATGTGTAATTTTGGTATATAATTCTGAAAGTTTTGTTTGTACAAATCCAGGGATATGCATGTTTTTGGAACCATTTGAGAGGAAAAATTTAAGTTTGTGGAACTGTGAAAGGAATGTAGGAGAATAACACCATAGATCTGGTAAAAAGATAATAAGTACCATCTTTGAAATGTAACAGAAAGGCCATAATGTATTATTCCAGCCCAGGTGCAATATACATTTCCGTGGCAGCAATGTATGTGGAAAGTTTTAGACTGATCCAATGGACTATTGCATTTCTGTTCAAAGTTTTGTATCAAGACTGCCCAAACATGCCTAATTTGTTTATTAATAACTTATGTTCAAAATTGTGCACTCTTCTCAAACAATAGCATGGTATTATTTCACTGTAATAGCTACTGTAAATTAGACAGTGCAGTTAGATTAACAAGAATTTAAGCTTTATGCCAAAATCAGATACAGTTGAAGTCGGAAGTTTACATACACCTTAGCCAAATACATTTAAACTCCGTTTTTCACAATTCCTGACATTTAATCCTCGTAAAAATTCCCTGTCTTAGGTCAGTTAGGATCACCACTATTTCAAGAATGTGAAATGTCAGAATAATAGTAGAGAATGATTTATTTCAGCTATAATTTATTTCATCACATTCCCAGTGGGTCAGAAGTTTACATACACTCGATTAGTATTTGGTAGCATTGCCTTTAAATTGTTTTAACTTGAGTCAAACATGTTGGGTAGCCTTCCACAAGCTTCCCACATTAAGTTGGGTGAATTTTGGCCCATTCCTCCTGACAGAGCTGGTGTAACGCTGTCAGGTTTTTACGCCTCCTTGCTCGCACACACTTTCAGTTGTGCCCACAAATTTTCTATAGGATTGAGGTCAGGGCTTTGAGATGGCCACTCCAATACCTTGACTTGTTGTCCTTAAGCCATTTTGCCACAACTTTGGAAGTATGCTTGGGGTCATTGTCTATTTGGAAGACCCATTTGCAACCAAGCTTTATCCTCCTGATGTCTTGAGATGTTGCTTCAATATATCCACAGAATTTTCCCATCCTCGTGATGCCATCTATTTTGTGAAGTGCACCAATCCCTCCTGCAGCAAAGCACCCCCACAACATGATGCTGCCACCCCATGCTTCATGGTTGGGATGTTGTTCTTCGGCTTGCAAGCCTCCCCTTTTTTCCTCCAAACATAACGATGGGCATTATGGTCAAACAGTTCTATTTTTGTTTCATCAGACCAGAGGACATTTCTCCAAAAAGTATGAGCTCTTTTATGGCGGTTTTGGAGCAGTGTCTTCCTTGCTGAGTGGCCTTTCAGGTTATGTCGATATAGGACTCGTTTTACTGTGGATATAGATACTTTTGTACCTGTTTCCTCCAGCATCTTCACAAGGTCCTTTGCTGCTGTTCTGGGATTGATTTGCACTTTTCGCACAAAAGTATGTTCATCTCAAGCGGACAGAACGCGTCTCCTTCCTGAGCGGTATGATGGCTGAGTGGTCCCATGGTGTTTATACTTGCGTACTATTGCTTTTACAAATGAACGTGGTACCTTCATGCATTTGGAAATTGCTTCCAAGGATGAACCAGACTTGTGGAGGTCTACAAAAACAAATGTTTTGGCTATTTCTTTTGATTTTCCCATGAGGTCAAGCAAAGAGGCACTGAGTTTGAAGGTAGACCTTGAAATACATCCACAGGTACACCTCCAATTGACTCAAATGATGTCAATTAGCCTATCAGAAGCTTCTAAAGCCATGACATCATTTTCTGGAATTGTCCAAGCTGTTTAATGGCACAGTCAACTTAGTGTATGTAAACGTCTGACCCACTGGAATTGTGATACAGTGAATAAGTGAAATCATCTGTCTATAAACAATTGTTGGAAAACTCACTTGTGTTATGGATGAAGTAGCTGTCCTGATCTGACTTGCCAAAACTCTAGTTTGTTATCAAGACATTTGTGGAGTGGTTGAAAAACAAGTTTTAATGACTCCAACCTAACTGTATGTAAACCTCCGACTTCAACTGTATCTCTATGTCCTGGGAAATTCCCCATGGAAGGGACACTGATCCTGAAGAAGATAAAGTATTTGGCAACAAGAATTTTTTTAAATCACAATTTCAATGGTCTTGTTATTGCAATAGTAACATCCTTCATGTTGAAAAAAAAACAGGTAGTTCAGGCAGGTAATGCTAAATAAGTATTCTGCAAGGTTTTCGCAAAATTCTAATACAAATGTACATTCAAAGAACAAGTGAAAACGCATATCATCAATAGCCATAAATTTGGACAACATAAGCTATATCAATGTAATTCTATGTAGAATTTTAAAGTGCACTTCCTTAAATTAGTTTGATATACAATATTTGTAAGGCCTTAACCAAGCTTTTTTCCAGACAATGTCAGGAATAAGCATGTTCCCAAAAATGTTTCCTCGAGGTGTAAGCTGGTTCTGTGAATGGATCATTTGTTTTATACATTACAAGATTTCTCAACGAAGCCCATGCCTTCCAAACGAAGTTCTGGATAAGCTTTGTGATCATCACCAAAGCTAAGATGAGTTTTCATTAGTGTAGTTAGACCACTGGGAATGGCTTTGATCACAGAAATAAACTCTCTGAAAGGTATTGGAAACTCATTAAATGTTATAAATTGTTCATATGTACGAATTTCACCCCTGTTGTCAAAAACCTCAAGAACAAAGTCAAAATTCCTCTCAAGATAGATTGGGTAGAACAATGACTTATTCCTTAGAGTTATGTCTGAATTATTCCACAAAAGAGCTTTCATTTTCCAGGCCATTAAAGCTTGTTGGTGAAACCTAGCCAATTTAGCAGGTAATCTTTCAGGAATATAATTACATTACAGTACAAATCTAAGACCTCCCAACTTACTAAACACATTATTTGGAATGAAATACCATATTGATCAAACATCTTTTCAACCAGTTGATCTTGAAAGTGTTATTTATGTTGATCTCTTTACAAGTAGAATGATTTACAAATAAAGATAATGAGGGGTACACAAAGCGAGACAGTTCCTCTGCATTGGACATAAGTACTCTACCAAGTATAGAAAGATCCCGTTGTAGCCAATTATTATTAAATATATTTTTCGTTTTCTTAATTTTAGGAGTGAAATTCATGTGTTGTCTAAGTGTTTTTTTGACAGAAGTATTCCTAAATATTTAACACAGTCCTTTATAGGTATATATTCTATTTCATCAGGCTCAACAAAAAAAATGTCCTCTGTCAACTGCGTTTATTTTCAGCAAACTTAACATGTGTAAATATCTGTATGAACATAAGATTCAACAACTAAGATATAAACTGAACAAGTTCCAGACACATGTGACTAACAGAAATTGAATAATGTGTCCCTGAACAAAGGAGGGAGGGGGGGTGGGCGGGCTCTTCGCTGGCCATGGCAGAACTTTGACACTCCTGTCTTGCAGGAAATCATGCACAGAACGATCAGTATGGCTGGTGGGATTGTCACACTGGAGGGTCATGTTAGGATGAGCCTGCAGGAGGATGTCTTCCCTGTAACAGACAGCGTTAAGATTGCCTGCAAACAAGCTCAGTCCGATGATGCTGTGACACACCGCCCCAGACCATGATGGACCCTCCACCTCCAAATCGATCCCATTAACTCTCATTCCTTTGACGATAAACGCGAATCCAACCATCACCCCTGGTTAGACGAAACTGCGTCAGTGGAGAGCACTTTTTGTCAGTCCTGTCTGGTCCAGTGACTGTGGGTTTGTGCCCATAGGTGATGTTGTTGCCAGTGATGTCTGGTGAGGACCTGCCTTACAACAGGCCTACAAGCCCTCAGTCCAGCCTCTCTCAGCCGATTGCAGACAGTCTGAGCACCGATGGAGGGATTGTGCGTTCCTGGTGTAACTCGGGCAGTTGTTGTTGCTATCCTGTACCTGCACTGCAGGTGTGATGTTCTGATGTACCAATTCTATGCAGGTGTTGTTACACGTGGTCTGCCACTGTGAGGATGATCAGCTGTCCTTCCTGTCTCCCTGTAGCACTGTCTTAGGCGTCTCACAGTACGGACATTGAAATGTATTGCCCTGGCCACATCTGCAGTCCTCATGCCTCCTTGCAGCATGCCTAAGGCACATTCATGCAGATGAGCAGGGACCCTGGGCATCTTTCTTTTGGTGTTTTCAGAGTCAGTAGAAAGGACTCTTTAGTGTCCTAAGTTTTCATAACTGTGACCGTAATTGCCTACCTTCTGTATGCTGTTAGTGTCTTAAGGACACTAACAGGTGCATGTTCATTAATTATGGATCTTTGAACAAGCATGGGAAATCAGTGTGTAAACCCTTTACAATGAAGATCTGTGTAGTTATTTGGATTTTCAAATTATCTTTGAAAGACGGTCCTGAAAAGGGGACGTTTCTTTTTTTTCCTGAGTTTATAAACATATGATTTCACATATAGAAGCATTCATATAATTAAGGGCATGGGCAACCTGGTCTTTGTCTATTAAAAAAGAGCAGTATCATCAGGCAGTTGGGAAATGTTGATTTCTTCGTTAAAAATGGTTATGCCATGCAGATTTGCATTATTCAGAATATCTAGAGATTGAAGATCCACAAGCAAAATGAATAAAAATGGCGAAATTGGGCATCCCCGTCGTACACTTCTGTTGATAGTGAATCTTTTGGATCTATTAAGGTTTAGTAACACAGAACTATTTATATCTTTGTAAAACATGCAAATTACTTTGATAAACCTTTTGGTTTCGGTGAATTGTAAGTGACCTAAAGAGAAATTCGTGTTCAATTGTGTCAGGCTTTACTGAAGTCCAAAAATAAGACAACCACATCTGAATCAATTGCATCTGAATAATCTAGAAGGTCCAAAACTAAATGAATGTTACAAGGTTATGTGATGGCCCTTCATAAATCCCATTTGAGTCTAATTTATAATGGTATCTATTCCATTCTTTAATCTTTTGGCATAAACAAGAGTAGTCGATTTGTAGTCAGTATTTAATCAAGTAATTGGTCTCCAATTGTCAGAGAAGGGTCATTATTGGGCTTTGAGATCACTGCAATAATAAGGCCCTGTTTCATAGTGGAGACCATTTCCCCATTTTCTTTAAAGCAATCTTGACACATCTAAATTCAGAGCCTCTTTCTTCAATTGACACAGGTGAATGGCAAACTGAGTGGAAATCATCAATTACAGGGACATAATTCTGAATGTGGCAAATGTAGCTTTCACAACCATCTTCCTGAAATTGTGAGTTGTAAAGGTTTTCATAATAGGAATTGAAAATGTTGATTGTAATGGGGTCTTTGCATTACGCATCCTTCATTTTGAGTGCAGTTAGACTTTCTTTTGTAGTTTCTCTTTTCAAGTACAAAAAAGTAACTCGTGTTTCTTCCTACTTCAATCCATTTTGTTCTTGATCTGACAAAGGCATCCTTTGCCAGATCTGTGTAAAGCTGTTCTAATTCTAGTTGTAAAGATTTAAATACAGACTCTTCTTCTTGAGATATATTATCTTTCTTTAGAAAACTGTCAAGTGTGCTCATCAACTCTTTTTCTCGAAGTTTCTTTAAGTGCATCAGCTCTTTGGCACATTTAATGGCTACAACTCAGACTTTATATTTGAAAAATTCCCAAGTCTTTTCTTGCAACAATATCTTTGGCTAACGATGTGATGTTTCCAATAAGAATAGGATCTTTAGGAAGTGTGTTGTTTCATTTCCAATATCCTCAAGTACCTTAAAAATGTTTTTTTTAGTAGCTTGTAAATCCAGGGAAATCAAGTGATGATCAGAAAAGGGAGCCAACTGGTGATCTATAACTGAAGCAGTTCATCCCCTAAAGTCTCGCTGCGCGACTTACGTCATAAATTTTGGTCACCAGGCGTGTCCATGTAGCCTCTCCCTTGCGAAAACAAGCAAGATGTTGTAGCAAACAAGTCTTTGGTTGCCTAGGCAACACCTCCCACAATGCAGCAGTAGCATACATTGAAATAGAATAGCTTGGAACCTCTAACCCTGACAATTTGACTGTAAACTCATGGGTACACTCGCAATCATTTCCATGGTAATGTAGAAGGTTCATTTAAAATATGCTAACATGCAGTGGACGGTGCGGTTGTAAATTCGCTTTGGCTATCTACTCCGATTTCAGAGCACTCTCGCCTGAGTGTAGAATAACTGATTAATGAATTTACGAACGCTCAACACCGGTTAAATATGGCCAGTGTCAGTAAACATCGACAAAAAAGTGTAAATAAATTGTTGCCAGCAGCAGTTAGTCACCAAGGATCTGGATAACATAAAAACAGCCTAACCAGCTCTGCTAGGGCAGGTAAAATGGTCAGTCAGGTGTTCTCTAATTTGTGTCTGGGAGTAGCTAGCCAACATTAGCCAGTTAGCTCGAGTGCTTGACTAGCGTTGAGGTCAGAACACTCGGATCAACCCTACTCCTCGGCCAGAGTGTCCAGTGTGCGTTCTGAATTTACCAACGGGCAATCTGCAAAGCTCTGAATTTAAGAACGCCCAGAGCGCACTCTCTGGCACTCCAGATTAAATTTACGAACACACCTGGAATGTATTTTTTGTCATGTCATTTGAGTTGAATCATATGATCGCAGCCGATATTGATGGGTACACTTCCTTCTTTTACTTCCTGCTTTGCTGCTATTAAAATACATTTAACATTTCAACCTTCTGAGCTCACCCCCCCACCCAATAACAAAGCTGTCTGAACAAGCAAGACGGTAGGTTCTAAACAGTCAAAGCTGAGATGTATTTTTTCCCATTAATTGAAGTCAAAGTTTGTTCAATGAATTAGCATGGACATTCTGTACCTAAGTACATTTTGGTGAGAGTTGACACGTTCTTAAGAGGAAAGTCAACATCTACATAAATGGTTATGCTTTAACATGGTCAATGACGGTAATGGTGTTGACCGCTCACTCCCAACCCGGATCAACCGCAATGCCAACCACCTGTTAATCACAATGACCACAGGTGGTAAAAAATAAACAAAATTCAAGGCTCAGATGAAGAGTTCAGAGTTCCTTAGTGCTGGTGGTGATGGTATTGTTCTCGTGCACACTACAGTGTTAGTACAGAGTATTCCTTGGTTGAGAGTTTAGCGACGATGCACTACAACTGTCTCTTGGCTTCACAGTTGGGGAAGTTATCCATCTCTTAGTACTGCGGGGCGATTTTCACCAGCCTGGGAAAGGAGACAAGTAAACATATTAGTCATGACGTGTGTGTGTGTGTGTGTGAGTGAGTGAGTGAGTGAGTGAGTGAGTGAGTGAGTGAGTGAGTGAGTGAGTGAGTGAGTGAGTGAGTGAGTGAGTGAGTGAGTGAAGGCTTTCACACACAGATTGCCGCAGACACTTCATCCGACACATAAATGTGCAAGCACACACAGACAGATGAACAAACACCCACGTAATCCAACAATGTGCACACGGTCTCTCTCTCTCTCTCACTCACACACACACACACACACACACACACACACACACACACACACACACACACACACACACACACACACACACACACACACACACACACACACACACACACACACACACACACACACACACACAAGGAGCAAGCTGACTGCTTGTCTAGAGGAATATCGGAGCAGGCGGGTTGACTGCAGGCAAGCACATAGACACACACCTAGCAGTATATAGGAGAGGACTGACTATAGGCCTGCACACTCACTAGACAAGATGGATATAGGGCTAGGCAGCCAGTAAGCTGCTGACAGCGTACACATATTTTACAGAAAGGTGCAGTCAAATGCTTGTTTCCAACAGTGCAGTATACCTAACAATGCAAACAATGTTTTCTAAATACCACTCTGGTTTGATGTCGGTGCAGGTGCGGATGTAGTTCTTGGTGGTCAGCACAAACTCATTGTATATCGCACACAGGACTGGTGCAGCTGGACCACCTGGTTGTCCTTCACCATCAGGTACTGGCCCGTGTGCTCCAAATGGGCTACCTGGTAGACACACAGACAGACAAGAAAAAGTAGGCTAGATATTAGCCAGACAGGGCACACAAGACAAACTACAGTACATGTCAAAATCAATTCCACAGACCTGTATTATCAAAATCAAACCCATACAGTATCACAAAGTCCATACGCTTTTAACACGTTTCCTGACCCAGCGCTCCCCTTATGTAGGTTTGTTTTCTAGCCTGAAGTGATGCAACAATCGAACAGTTATTACCATGTAGGTTACTTGATGCCAAATGGGACTAGTACGGTTGAACAACACTGACCTCATGGAATGTAGTGCCTACCTTAATGTACAATGAACACAATCAATTCCACAGAAAAGGGGCAGGGAAGCGGCAACTCTGGGCATTGGCGATTTAAACTTCGCCAAGTTAAGAGGGCGGTGAGTTTTCTTGTTTCCTTTCGTGGTACTTTAATATGCAGACGACGGCTGTTGCGATTAACCAGGGCAATCAGTCTCAATAAAGACCTCTCCGAACAAAGAGGTGCGTTCAAACGCCCCTAAACTGCAACATGAGCTACAAATTTGTCTTTGTGATAAAGGTTAACGTTGACAAATATTTAAATATTAATGTCGTAATTCAACTTGTCAGGTCGCATGTTTTCAGGTTCCCTCCGGAAATGGACTTTCAACAAAATGTCATTTATTTTCCCTGAGTGGGCAGCAAATTGACTTCTTATTATGTGTTTAACTGGTAGCGCCTGTGTGTGCACACCTAGGGGAGGCTATCCATTACAATAAGTATCTTGACTTGTTGTGTTTCAACGACTGACATGCATTTTTTTTGCAGGCTGACACCGATTTAAAAATAAAGAAATTGGGGGGGCATCAAGGAGGCCGATGTTGGTCTGATATTTTATGCCGATATTCAATATCATTACATTAGAACATTTTGATAAGTTGATCCAGAGATTAATACATTTTTTAATACATCAAATGTAACTTTGTCTTACCTAATCTAACAACATAATGGTAATATTTAGATTTCAATGGTAAATCTCTATTGATAGACACTGTACATCCTGATTTACCAAGTTTAGGGAAAGTATTCAGACCCCCTTAACTTTTTCCACATTTTTGTTATGTTACAAAATAGCTTTTTCCCTCAATCTACACACAATACCCCATAATGACATAGCAAAAACAGGTTTTAAAATGTTTTGCTAATTTATTAAAAATAAAACTCATGTCACATTTACATAAGCATTTCGACTCTTTATTCAGTACTTTGTTGAAGCACCTTTGGCAGCGATTACAGCCTCGAGTCTTCTTGGGAATGTGGCTACAAGCTTGGCACACCTGTGTTTGGGGAGTTTCTCCAAATCTTCTCTGCAGATCCTCTCAAGCTCTGTCAGGTTGTTTGGGGAGCGTTGCGGCACAGCTATTTTCAGGGCTCTCCAGAGATGTTTGATCGTGTTCAAGTCCGGGCTCTGGCTGGGCCACTCATTGGACATTTGGAAACTTGTCCCGTAGGCCACTCCTGCATAGTCGTGGCTGTGTGCTCAGGGTCATTGTGCTGTTGGAAGGTGAACCTTTGCCCCGGTCTGAGGCCCTGAGCGCTCTGGAGCTAGCTCTCTGTACTTTGCTCCGTTCATTTTTCCCTTGATCTTGACTAGTCTCCCAGTCCCTACTGCTGAAGAACATCCCCACAGCATTATGCTACCACCACCATACTTCACCGTAGGTGTAACCGATGTGAAATGGCTAGCTAGTTAGCGGTGGTGCGTGCTAATAGTGTTTTAATCGGTGACATCACTCGCTCTGAGACCCAGAAGTAGTTGTTCCGGCTTTTGTGGCGCAATGGTTAATGATGCTTTGTGGGTGTCAGTTGTTGATGTGTGCAGAGGGTCCCTGGTTCGAGCCCAGGTAGGGGCGAGGAGAGGGACGGAAGCTATACTGCTACAGAGGGATAGAGCCAGGTTTCCTCCAGACTTGATGCTTGGCATTCAGGCCAAGGAGTTCAATCTTTCATCAGACCAGATAATCTACACTACGTTTCTCATGGTTTGAGAGTCTTTATGTGCCTTTAGGCGAACTCCAAGTGGGTTGTCATGTGCCTTACTGAGGAGTGGCATCTGTCTGGCCACTACCATAAAGGCCTGATTGGTGGGATGCTGCAGAGATGGTTGTTCTCCCATCTCCACAGATTAACTCTAGAGCTTTGTCAGAGTGACCATCAGGCACTTGGTCACCACCCTGACTAAGGCTCTTCTCCCCCGATTGCTCAGTTTGGCCGGGCGGCCAACTCTAGGAAGAGTCTTGGTGGTTCCGAACTTATTCCATTTAAGAATGATGCAGGCCAGTTTTCTTGGACCCTCAATGCTGCAGAAATGTTTTGGCACCCTTTCCCAGATCTGTGCCTCGACACAATCCTGTCTCAGAACTCAACGAACAATTCCTTCAACCTTATGGCTTGGTTTTTGCTCTGACATTCACTGTCAACTGTGGGACCTTTATAGACAGGTGTGTGACTTAACAAATCATGTCCAATCATTCACCATAGGTGGACTCTAATCAAGGTGTAGATACATCTCAAAGATGATCAATGGAAACAGGATGCATCTGAGCTCAATTTTGAGTCTCATAGCAAAGGGCCTGAATACTTATGTAAATAAGATTTCATTTTTAATAGATTTGCAGAAATTTCTAAACCCGTTTTTGATTTGTCAATATGGGATATTGTGTGCATATTGCTTTAAGACTGTGTCATGACGTTGCCTTCTTTGGGTGTGGCGAACCCCACCCCCCACCCCCTCTCTGCCTCCCCCTTTCCTCCTTCAACTAGGCTGCTGTGGTCAGAGAGACGTCGTAAATTCCTGATGATCTCCTCATGGACACACAGTATAGAGAGAGTACATTTTCATAGAGCACAAAGGAATTTCTTCCACCTCACAGAACTTGAGGTACGAACAAATTTCGCGTTCCGGAGAAAGTATAAAAGATCGGTGAAGAATCCAGCTACGAAATGGTCCGTTTGTTACAACTTGGGGAAGCTCATAGGAGACGGTGTGGCCACATTACCATAACGCTGTTTATATAATAGCCTCAGATATGAGGTTTACATCTAATTGTTGTATAAGATCCAATTTGTAAGTCGCTCTGGATAAGAGCGTCTGCTAAATGACTTAAATGTAAATGTAATGAATGAGTGAGTATGATACTGTTTACACAATTTTAAAATGTGATGTTGGACTGTTTTAATGAAGTAAAACTCAAAAAGGGAATTGGAGTTAACTAAATCAGAGGACCACCCTTGAGCCCAATTAGGGTCAGGCACCCTGGGACAGCCCCTTTTCTGTAATTCCGAATAAAACCCAACTTTGAGAAATGATCACCAGACCATGTTTTTCTCCATTAGGAGAGGACAAAGGTTGTAGACCATTGCTGAATCTTTTAACCATACCACGTGGTTAAACTCTAAGACTATCGATACCGACAGAATAAGAACAAGTCTTTGATATTAATTACTAGTCTGCAGCTAGGAATTCGGTATCATTGAACACGAAGAACAACAACTGCCGACACATCCATTCTATAACGAAAATAATGAATGTCACTCTGAACTAACCACTATAACCATGACATAGAGAGAGGGAGAGAGACGGACAATTCTACAAAATAAACAAATTTTTCACCAGCGATCAAAACACACTGAGCATAAATATATATATATATTGATTGCAATTGTTCCCGAATGAGTGAGCGTTCATGTGCAAATGATTAGCATTTCAATTGTTATAATTATCACTTTGTAGTGACTTCTTCGTCGACCCCCACTTCCCCTTTTGTCTAACAAGCCACCATAGCCCACTAGGGCACATTCTCATATCATTTCTTGTAACCATATTTACTGTTTGTTTATGCATTTCTGTGAATGACTTAGTTAGTAATAAATAAATGATTTAAGACAATTGATGTATGGATGACTCATAGTGAAGACTGGGTTTGTGCAGATAACCAACTGTTTTACGACGTTTGGAATGAGACTAACGTGAGGTAAAGTAAATAATTCATTAATTTGAATACTAATTGATCAGATAAAATATCTGAAAAAAGTTATTTTAGGAAATTATAACTTTATCTGAATATTTTTCCTTGGTGCCCGACTTCCTAGTTAATTACAGTTACATGATTAATCAGTTGATTGCGTAATACTAATTACAGAGAATCTTTGATAACTATAAGTCTTCAATTTAATGACAGTAAAGACACAACAACTGGTTGCAGACATCACTCTCAAGACACTCAAGACACATGCAACGGTTTGTCAAGAAAGTGAGCTACCAGTCATGGAACCCAGTTAACGTTTTTGCAGCCAATCAGCATACTTTGCGTTATGGTTTGCATTAAACAAAAGGTTTTAGGGTGACGTGATAAGCTAGCTAGAAAAGTTACCTTTCTGGGACTGAATGTAACCTATTTAACTTACTTCATACTGGATGCAAATACATAAAAATGGTATCCATGAGTTCATCTGACTCTGTGGAATTTTGGCAATAAAGCCCTTTATCTACTTCCCAAGTATCCGGTATCTTGTTTTGTTAAGTGCTATAGCCTGTATATGAGCATTTTTGTTTTTCACGTAACAGTCAATTTAATGAACACTTGTGGTGTGTTATTATTCAGCTGTGCATAAGCTTAACTAGTCGCACCGGCTAGTTTATTAGATTCACTACACCATTCACGAAAATTGATCACTTATACAGTCAGTGAGTCGTGTGGACATGGCTTGCTATATAAAGCTGGCAGACAGGCATCGAGGCATTCAGTTACAGTTCGATTGAACATTAAAATGGACAAAAAGAGTGACCTAAGTGACTGAGCGTGGTTTGATCGTCGGGACAATTTGAGGAGTGGAACATGACATCGAGTTCAGTTTACTTGGGTGGCCTGCGCAGTCCCCAGACCTCAACCCAATAGAGCTGGGATGAGATGGAACAGGCTGTTCACAGCATGAATGTACCGCTGTCCAATCTGCAGCAACTACATGATGCCATCCTGTCAGCATGGACCAACATCCCTGTGGAAAGTTTCCGACACCTTGTTAAATGCCCTGAATAACTCCGGCTGTTCTGGAGGCAAAGGGGGGGACTGACCCGGTACCTAGACAGGTGTACCCAATAAACTGAGTGTGTATCTAACAGGATGCAGTCTCCAGCCAGAGGTTCCTCATCAACTTGCAACAGTTTGTGACAAGAGGCAAGGGCACTCATACTACAAGTTGTCGAAAGCATTCCACAGGGATATTGGCCCATGTTGACTCCAATGCTTCCCACAGTTGTCAAGTTGGCTGGATGTCCTTTGGGGTGTGGACCATTCTTGATACAAAGGAAACTGTTGAACGTGAAAAAACCCAGCAGCTTTGCAGTTCTCGACACACTCAAACCAGTGTGCCTAGCACCTATTATAACCATTCAAAGGAACTTCAATCTTTTGTCTTGTCCATTCACTCTCTGAATGGCACACAAAGAATCCATGTCTCAATTGTCTTAAGGCTTAAAAATCCTTATTGACAGACAGGTGTCTCCTCCCCTTCATCTACACTGATTTGAAGTGGATTTAACTCGTGACATCAACAAAGGATCCTAGCTTTCACCTGGATTCACTTGGTCAGTCTGCAATGGAAATCACGTGTTTTGCACACTCATTGACTAGGGCTGTGTTCGAATATCCACACTAACATAGTACATACTTTATTTTTTTTCACCTTTGTTTAACCAGGTAGGCAAGTTGAGAACAAGTTCTCACTTACAATTGCGACCTGGCCAAGATAAAGCAAAGCAGCTCGACACATACAACGACACAGAGTTACACATGGAGTAAAACAAACATACAGTCAATAATACAGTATAAACAAGTCTATATACAATGTGAGCAAATGAGGTGAGATAAGGGAAGTAAAGGCAAAAAAGGCCATGGTGGCAAAGTAAATAGAATATAGCAAGTAAAACACTGGAATGGTAGATTTGCAGTGGAATAATGTGCAAAGTAGAAATAAAAATAATGGGGTGCAAAGGAGCAAAATAAATAAATACAGTAGGGGAAGAGGTAGTTGTTTGGGATAAATTATAGATGGGCTATGTACAGGTGCAGTAATCTATGAGCTGCTCTGACAGCTGGTGCTTAAAGCTAGTGAGGGAGATAAGTGTTTCCAGTTTCAGAGATTTTTGTAGTTTGTTCCAGTCATTGGCAGCAGAGAACTGGAAGGAGAGGCGGCCAAAGGAAGAATTGGTTTTAGGGGTGACCAGAGAGATATATCTGCTGGAACGCGTGCTACAGGTGGGAGATGCTATGGTGACCAGTGAGCTGAGATAAGGAGGGACTTTACCTAGCAGGGTCTTGTAGATGACATGGAGCCAATGGGTTTGGCGAAGAGTATGAAGCGAGGGCCAGCCAGCGAGAGCGTACAGGTCGCAATGGTGGGTAGTATATGGGGCTTTGGTGACAAAACGGATTGCACTGTGATAGACTGCATCCAATTTGTTGAGTAGGATATTGGAGGCTATTTTATAAATGACATCGCCAAAGTCGAGGATTGGTAGGATGGTCAGTTTTACAAGGGTATGTTTGGCAGCGTGAGTGAAGGATGCTTTGTTGCGAAATAGGAAGCCAATTCTAGATTTAACTTTGGATTGGAGATGTTTGATGTGGGTCTAGAAGGAGAGTTTACAGTCTAACCAGACACCTTGGTATTTGTAGTTGTCCACGTATTCTAAGTCAGAGCCGTCCAGAGTAGTGATGTTGGACAGAGGGGCAGGTGAAGGCAGCGATCGGTTGAAGAGCATGCATTTAGTTTTACTTGTATTTAAGAGCAATTGGGGGCCACGGAAGGAGAGTTGTATGGCATTGAAGCTTGCCTGGAGGGTTGTTAACACAGTGTCCAAAGAAGGGCCAGAAGTATACAGAATGGTGTCATCTGCGTAGAGGTGGATCAGAGACTCACCAGCAGCAAGAGCGACATCATTGATGTATACAGAGAAGAGAGTCGGTCCAAGAATTGAACCCTGTGGCACCCCCATAGACTGCCAGAGGTCCGGACAGCAGACCCTCCGATTTGACACACTGAACTCTATCAGAGAATGAGTTTATACAGTATCTACTATGTACTATCAGTTCATTTTAGTATATTGTACACAAACTATCCATTCAGTTGAGCATACTAGCGCTATGCTTGTCTACCGGAACTTGATTCTGTTGCTATGCAACCTCTTGTGAGCATAACAAATTACTAGCTAGGCATTTTTGTGTTCATAAATTCAATCTTGAGTGTCAGAGTGTGATCTGGGCATTCTTAAATTCAGAGCTTTGTCAGATTGTCCATTCGTAAATTCTGAGTGTTTCCCCTCTCAGAGCGTTCATTGTGCACACTGGCCGAAGGAGTAGGGTTGAGCCGAGCATTCTGACCATCACAACTGCACTGAAGTCAAGCACACAAGCTAACTGGCTAGCTACTTTCAGACACAAATGAGAAAATACCTCACTTTGACCATTTTACTCTCCATAGCAGACCTGATTAGGCTGTTTCCACATTATCCAGAGCGTTGGTCACTGTAACTGTGCTGCTGGCAACAATTGAATTACTATTTTTTTTGCTGACGTTTAGTGACACCGGCCATATTAAACGGGTGTTGAGCATTTGTTCATCAGTTATTCTGTGCTCTGGCACACTCAGACGAGAGTGCTTTGAAATCGGAGTAGATAGCCAGAGAAAATTTATGTTCATTGAACACACAACAACTATACCACTGAGCTAAGAATGACATGAATAATCAAGTCAATAAACGTTGGATAGCTAGTTAGATGGCATATAGTTAATATACTGGCAAGTTCAATGTATTAGTAGCCAACTAACGAGGTAGCTAGCTAACATACCAGTAGTACCTACTGCTGTAATGATATGCTATGCGGTTTGTAAGGATAGCGTAACCAACACATTGTCAGCCAAAGTGCTGTGTTGATTGGGAACATAATGGCACCGTCGAGCATGATGACACATACTGAGACAGAACCCTCTGGGCACTTTCTCTGTTTGGCCGGTGAGCACTGACCTGCATGAAGAATCCGGCGGGGCAGGTTGAAGAGGTCCATGATCCGGGACAGCTGCTGGTGCACGTTGTCAGCGACCGGTAGTTCACAAAGTTCTCGTAGCACCACTGCGCAAACTCGTGGTCTGTGAGAGTCGAGAGATTTATGTTAGGTGACATTAAGGTTGGTTTACCGGAGACAGATTTAGTCTAGTCCTGGGTTACAAAGCATGCTTGATGGACATTTTAGTGAAGGACACATACTCTGTTTGAAGGTGTGATTCACGTTGAGGAGGGTCAGGTGATTTCCATCAATGTGGGTGAACCTTATCTTTGACTTCTCGGCCGCCTTCCTAGCCTCCGTGGGTCACACACGAAACACTGTGGGACTAAACGAGGTTGGTATGAACTCCAACACAGCCACCCATAGGTATGATTGAATCAATTCCCATAGAGAGGAACAAGGTCAGAGAGCACTTCACAGGGAATACAGGTGCATATTGGAACAGGAGGTGAAGGGAGGTGGGAGAGTTGGGATAGTGTGAAGGAACCCCCCCCCCCCCAAAAAAAGTATATTTACTCAGTTGTTGGCAAAAGGACATCCATGAATCTAGCCTGCATCTGACTCAAAGTCTTTAAGCGGTGGTGCAGAAAGAGACCAAAGGCAAAGTGTCCTCCTAACCACTCAATCTGCGCCTGAGCAGTTAAGAGAGGGAAAACCCTGATCTTGCACCCAAGCGGAAAAGCACTCGTCCATCAAGATTGCATCAAACACCTCCCGCCCTCCCACAACTTGCTAGGAGCCGCCTCACGTCAAAGCATGCTCCGTCATGGACTTAACCGGTGAAAGCTGAGTGTTTAACGAACCCCTGCACTTGGTTGCCTGTGCGATGCTAGGCCTAGGTTCCACTGCTGACTCAGTAGTGAACTCAGCAGAAAACTGGTTCACTGAAACACCCGTTATAAATGTGTGGTGTGTCCAAACAGCTAGCTAGTTAAATTCCCTTTCCCCCCATTCAAACGTAGCGGATTAATCTCAATGAGGAGCATTCTACTTTGGCAAGCCTAAAGTGCAATTACTGCCAGAGCACATTGGTCCTGCTGAGACTAGCCTATAAACTCATTAATTTACTGTAGACACAAATGTTTCCTGCCTGACAAATATTAACTGACTGATACCTCTAGCTCCTTTTGCTATCCCTCTTTTCAATATAGTGCCTTGCAAAAGTATTGGCCTTGGCGTTTTTCCTATTTTGTTGCATTACAGCCTGTAATTTAAATCGATTTTTATTTGGATTTAATGTCATGGACATACACAAAATAGTCCAAATTGGTGAAATGAAATGGGGAAAAATTACATGATTTTAAAAAATAAATTAAAAAACAGAAAAGTGGTGTGTACATATGTATTCACCCCCTTTGCTAAGAAGCCCCTAAATAAGATCTGGTGCAACCAATTACCTTAAGAAGTCCCATAATTAGTTAAAGTCCACCTGTGTGCAATCTAAGTGTCACATGATCTCAGTGTATATATATACACATGTTCTGAAAGGTCCCAGATGCTGCAACACCACTAAGAAAGGGGAATCACCAAGCAAGCGGCACCATGAAGACCAAGGAGCTCTCCAAACAGGTCAGGGACAAAGTTGTGGAGAAGTACAGATCAGGGTTGGGTTATAAAAAATATCCAAAACTTTAAACATCCCACGGAGCACCATTAAATCTGTTATTAAAAATGGAAAGAATATGGCACCACAACAAACCTGCCAAGAGAGGCGCCGCCCACCAAAACTCACGGACCAGGCAAGGGGGGCATTTAATCAGAGATGCAACAAAGAGACCAAAGATAACCCTGAAGGAGCTGGAAAAACCCAAAGGACCACTTTAAGCCGTACACTCCACAGAGCTAGGCTTTACGGAACAGTGGACAGAAAAAAGCCATTGCTTAGAGAAACAAATAAGCAAACACGTTTGGTGTTCGCCAAAAGGCATGTGGGAGACTCCCCAACCATATGGAAGAAGGTACTGAGATGAGACTAAAATGTAGCTTTTTGGCCATCAAGGAAAACGCTATGTCTGGCACAAACCCAACACATCACCCTGAGAACACCATCCGTACAGTGAACCATGGTGGTGGCAGCATCATGCTGTGGGGATGTTTTTCATTGGCAGGGACTGGAAACTGGTCAGAATTGATGGATGGCGCTAAATACAGGGAAATCCTTGAGGGAAACCTGTTTCAGTCTTCCAGAGATTTGAGACTGGGACGGAGGTTCACCTTCCAGCAGGACAATGACCCTAAGCATGCTGCTAAAGCAACACTTGAGTGGTTTAAGGGGAAACATTTAAATGTCTTGGAATGGCCTAATCAAAGCCCAGACCTCAATCCAGTTGAGAATCTGTGGTATGACAAATATTGCAGTGCAACAGCAGGAACGCATCCAACTTGAAGGAGCTGGAGCAGTTTTGCCTTGAATGGGCAAAAATCCCAGTGGCTTGATGTGCCAAGTTTATAGAGACATATCACAAGAGACTTGCAGCTGTAATTGCTGCAAAAGGTGGCTCTACAAAGTCTTTTTTGTCTTGTTTATTTCACAAATATTTAGCATCTTCAAAGTGTTAGGCATGTTATGTAAATCAAATGATACAAACTCCCAAACTATTTTCATTCCAGGTTGAAAGGCAACAAAATAGGAAAAATGCCAAAGGGGGTGAATACTTTCGCAAGGCACTGTACATCACTGCGCCCAGTGGGGTCGTGGGCGAACCTTCATGCCCTCTCCCATCTACATGCAGGGAGCAAAGACTAGTCTGTCTGTAGTAGGCAGATCTAAAGCACCATGAGATTACATTTGCTGTCAGCCGCAGTCAAATCACATTCATCAACATCGTTACTGAGATTACACCTCCTTTAAACCGCTCTTGTTGGTCTCAGTGCTAGAGAGATGGTATTGCTACACTGACAAAGAGGCATGGTTTTCCGATCTTTCCCGGACAAATATATGTTTTTCTAATGAAACAGCTGGTGTGAAATGGACCAGCTCTAGACACCATACAAACAAATTGAGTGTCAACAAATGTTGTTTGCAAACCTAAGCACATCAAAATATTAGGTTTCAGGAGAAGTTCATTACTAATTATCTAAATATCTCATTATCTCCAAAAATTGTCTGGTCAAATAGACTAAACAAGAAAGGGGTCAAGGTTGAAAGGGAGAATCATCTGGATAACTAAGGGGAAAAGTAGCAACAGGTGCAGTTCACTGAATCTATATTTTGTGGGGGATGGAGGGCAAATTTGCCATGAATATACAACTTTTCACAAGACAGCGTATCGCTTACAATAGTGACGGATGGAGGCTTGTGATTGGCATAGCACACTTTTCTCCCTGACCATTACCTGACAGCATGGCTGTGATGGACAGGATCTCGTTGGAGCAGTTGAATACATTTTGAAATTGGAGAGAAAACAAGGAAGAATAAGGGATGGCAGAGAAGGTACAGGAGAACAGAAGGAAAGCACCTCTGTGTGTGTATATGATGGCCGTTACCCTGGATGCCAATTTTGTAACCGTGGCGGGGAGGCTCATTTTTAATCCTCCGCTCCCCCGATTCAAAACAACTAATGCAATTACAGGGGAACCCTTAACTTAATGCATCAACACAAGGCTCCCAATGTTTGGTTAAAAGATTTTTCCCCAAGATGCAATTATTGACCTTTGGCTCGGGAGAATTGAAGCCTAATGACCAGTTGCATGTTAACTGAAAATTAGCTTCAGCTGAGGGCCGTGTTGTTCCCTTTCATCTCTTTCAAATAAGGAAGAAAAAAGCCTCTTTCAAAATGCAAGGGGGTATATTCTTATGATGAACAAATATCGATTTGGGGCATCAACCCTACTTTTTATACTAAAGGTGAGAGCTAGCTGCATCACTGGGCACAGACGTCAATTCGACGTTGGTTCAATTTAATTGCTTTTGTCAGGTAAGAACAAATTCTTATTTACAAACCCGGACGATGCTGGGCCAATTGTGCGCCGCCCTATGGGACTCCCAATCACAGCCGGATGTAATGCAGCCTGGATTCGAACCAGGCCTCTTGCAGTGAGATGCAGTGTCTTAGACCACTGCGTCACTCGGGAGCCAATGTGAGTTTAATGATGTTGATTCAACCATGTTGATGCCAGTGTGTTACTACACCAATGGCTTGTGGCTCACCCACTCCTTGTCGACGAAAATCCGATTTTACAGGAAATGCAATCTATGGCTCACCTCATCAGAAAGAAACTATTGACCGCCTCAATACACAAGAATCCAATATATTAACCAAGGGCCAAATCAATGTTACTAAAGGCTAAAAGGTACATTAAACTCACATAGGCTTTGAAATGTACTACTCTGCAAATGTCACAAAGCAAATGAATCCCACCCAGGGCTGGTCCTTCCTGTAAATCGCTACTGATTTCTCTTAGATTTTCCATATGGGTTCACGCCACGGTACTTATTGAGTGTGGCGCGAGGCAGGTCAACAGAGAAATAGACAGGCCGTTTATGTGCTCCCTGGTTGCAACGGAGATTCTAAATTCCACCCTAAGATTCAGGCCGAACTCCAATCTAGCCTAACACAGAACAAAGGCCAATGGCCTTCATGCCTGGGTTCTTTGATAACCCTTGATAATCCTAGCCCACTCCTAGGTATCAGCCTGCCTGTTCCGTTTCATGAAATACAGCCACAATGGACAGCAGCTCCATGACAATATTCCCACTTTGTCTTAATAACAGTAGCACAAACCCAAGTCATGATTAAATCCTTTTAATGTGCCCAAATGAATGACAAATTAAAACAAAAGGCTAATGTGAAGCATCCCCCACACCATTATCGAGCAACCAAGGTTTTCAATTGTCTCAAGGAAGCATTTCTTCTCTCAAGCCCTTTGTTGAGCAGACGCTTTGTTTTGTGTGTGTGTGTGTGTGTGTGTTCCCATTCCCATCCTAATGAAGCGAACACCTGGACAATCAAACAGGCTAAGGAGAAAAATATGTTCCAATCATGCCCCTCTACCTGGAGATCCAATTCCATGGCTCTCTTTAACCAGGTCCAGAGATTCACTTGGCTGAACCCACAACTCCGGCGTAGCCTTTCAGGGAGTGGTTCTTCTGCACCGCATGTCAAATTGACCTGTGTGCCAGCGAGATACAAAGGCTTTTCTTGGAGGAGAAGCTTTGCAGTGCGTTGGAGCGATGGCACAGCCTCCTCCGGCTCTTTATCTTTCTGTTCCAATCAGCTTGTGTACCCGGGGCGCTGAGCAGCTAGTTAGACAAACCCAGCGCCTCCACTGACAGCGTGTACAACTTCCATATATTCCATAATATAAACGCAATGTGGAAAGTGTTGGTTTCATGAGCTGAAATTTAAAAAATCCCAGACATTATCCAGATGCACAAAAAGGCTTATTTCTGAGGACTATGTGTGTCTGTAAAAAATCACTGATTGGCTGGGCCTGGCTCCCCAGTGGGTGGGCCTAAGCCCTCCAATAGCAAGTCATGTGAAATCAATAGATTAGGGCCTAATGAATTTATTTCAATTGACTGATTTTCTTTTATGAACTGTAAAGAGTTTTATGAACTCTGTAAAAAAAAAAAAAATTGTTGCGTTTTATATATATTTTTCAGTGTAGATGAATAAGGTCATCATTCCTTCCCCTCATTTCCAATTAGACTTAATGGTCAGGGCTTGAGTGGGCCGGCGGGGGGCTAAAGCTTGCATGCTGGGAGACGTATAGCGGTGGGTGAGGGGGGTGGGTGGCGGAGGTAGGGAGAGTAGGTCAGTCACGTTTCATTGGCGGAATATAAAGAGAAGGCAATAGCCAAGGTGATACCGGGGCTATTGATGTAACCAATTTCATTCTCAAAATGGCGTTTGCCGCAGCGGATGGGGAGAGATGGGTTTAATCTCGGAGGGGAGATGAAAACTGTATTAAGGTGGAGAGAGAGGGGGAGTGTGTGTGGGCTTAAGGCTAGGTAGAGAGAGGCCGAGGGAAGGTGGGTTCTCCTTGGGGAGAGTAAGAGAACACACGGCGCATTGGCTCTAGGGCTGCTGGGAAGGGAAGGAAGTTAGTGGCCTGGCTTAGTGTCTCTCGAGTGTGACATTGGGATGAGACAAAGTGCCTCTGTGTGTTCTGTCCAGGCTCCGGCCCAGTACGGATGAACTGGGGGAGCGCTTGGAGAAGCGGTAGCCCAAACACACTGACCGACCAGCCACAAACTACACCATGTACCCACAAAGCGGATAGAAACAGACTTCTTTTGACAGTGGAGTTTAACCACCTATTCTGACAAAAGAGCAAAGAACCACAAGGTCCAATCCCACCATTCTGCTCAACTTTCAAGACTTATAAATTATTATTTATTTATTATTATCTTCTCCAGAATGTGATTTTTTGTTGTTGTTGTTGTAAGATTTAAGCTCTCAAGTGACCTAGCTGATCCAGATTGGGTGTCATACATCAAACATCTACAGCTAAACAAAAGGTTCTGTGGACATCAGAGCAACAGTTTCTACCGGTCTATGTCTGTTCATTGGACCTTAACAGATGGTTCTGTGATCAGTGAGACAAATTCACCATGATGTTATTTATCAAAGCCCACAATATACAACTTCGGGTCCAATTCAATCAATCTCCGTAACAGGGTTTCCAGGATGAGTCAAGAGCATTCGCCTTTTTTTTCTGTGAAAGAAATGCATGTTTGGCTTTGTGATTTGCACTGTGAAACAAACTGTCAGCAACGTATACAATCACACTGAATACACACACAATGCACAGCAAGAATGTTCATTTAGTGTCGACTGAGATTGACTGGATAGGGCCCCTAGTATCACAAAAACAAAATGGATCCCTTTAGTCTAAATGCAATATAAGACCTCTTACCTGGTGGGTCCATAAAGTCGAAATGTACCAAGTCGTCGGTACCTAGCCTCTTGAGCTGCAGCACGACCGAATCCAGGTTGGACCTCAAAATATCTGGATACATTTTGTCCCGTCATAGAGTAAGAAGCGGGGAAACCGGAGGGGAGGGGTTCAAATCAAAACGAATTAGTCAGGGTGCCGATTATCTCGTACGTCAAAGTGAACAGAAAATGGAAGTCTGGGGCTGTTTTGAAGGGCTATTTAACTTGTTTTCAAATCCCTCTGCCAGTCGGTGTGACGTGAAAGAATTACCCTGTTAAAGTGGAGGACTGGGTCTTTCACGTGTTCATTTGTCACAGGGGGGGGGGGGGGGGGTCCGTGTCACTGGCGCAGGTTATTAAAAAAGGCTGTGGGTGATTGGTGGGGAAACCAGTTCTCAGAGTGAAAAGGGCTGAAAAAAGAAAAAGGCGACTTTTAGTTCTGGGTGGAAATACTGGATAACTGGGAATGGAGATATTTCTATGTACATAGGCTTTTTCTCTGTATAGCCTAGAGGTACAAGTGCACTACGCTTATATGAATCACGGATGTGAGTCAGCGATAAATTAAAACTCTGGAAATAATGTATGATGTAGGTATGGCTAAACCACCGGATATTAGCATTCCTATGCCCTACGCTTTGAAGAATCAATCGGTTGTAGACATCAATTCAGGTTCGTGCCACGACGAACCTGCATCTCAGTCTTGTAGGCCTTCTCTGTGTTGGGCCGATGCTTTGCTGATGGCTGTCACCAGGAGGGATTCCACTCCGATATGAGGATTATACACCTGGCAGAAACAGCATGGCAGACAGGTGCGGCATAGACTGAATTCAAATCACTCTTTCATAAACAAACACAGGTAGGGAGGGTAGCAGAAATCTGGGAACTTTTTAAAAGTTCCCTGGTTTAACAGAAATCCTGGTTGGATAATTCCAGATTTTCTGCTTATTCCCTCCTGATTCGAGGAATTCTCCAACAGGGATTTTGGGGGAAACCAGGGAATCTTTTTGCAACCCAAAACACAGGTACACTAACATCTAGAAACGGGATGCGGCATAGGGAGCATCAAGGTTACGAGGTGGAAAAATAGACCAGCTTTTGTGTGCAGGATACAGGGGGATTTGAGTTTCACACACGAACACACATTCCCAAATCACACACGCACAAACACGTGCGCACACACACACACACACACACACACACACACACACACACACACACACACACACACACACACAATCCGCCGGGTGCATATATCAACTCTGATTGAGCCACATGTATGACTTGGCTCCGTGCTGGAGAAATGTCAGCGGAATTAATAACTGGCTTCTCTATCTCTGCCGCTGTCAGGTGCAGCGCTGCTCTGTTTATCTGGGGATTTTCAGGCAACAAAGACAGACGATCGGAGGAGATTAGGCTGGGGAGGGTGGATGGAGAGGGGGGGGGGGGCAAATCCGAGATCAATAACAAACACCACGCCGTCGATGGTCAGGGAAGTCTCTGTGATGTTTGTCGACACCACGTCCTGCGGAAATGAGCACAGCTGGGTGTAGTCAGTCGTTAGGGGAGGGGTTGTGGAAGAGAGAGTGTAACATGGGTTGAGGCCCTGCAATGTAATGGCACTATTCACTCATACAGTATCTTATAAGATGGAGAGAGCAAAAACATTTTTTAATAAAAGGAAGAAGGATCATTTGTGGCCCGATACATCCTTTAGTGGATAGGTGACTTGAAGCACTGCTCAACACTCACGAGACACTACACTTCCGTAACGAGCATGCTGCAACATCCGAATGAATTAAGTCCTGCAGATACAGCTGTGGTCTATCGCGGGCTCACTGTTTAATAGATCCAACAGGAGAGTACCGTAACAGTTGCTGCAATCAAGTCGAATGAGGCGTCTGCAAACTGTGGCAGGCTGCCTCGCCGCGGAGTGTCCCTTCCGCATGCATTAGCGCTGCCCGTTTTTGAGGGGGTGCCGCTGTCGACTCGCAGCATGTTACCCGTCTCCACGAGATGTCATCCTCTCTCTTCTAAAAAGCCCTTCCCACAGGTTTTCGAAATTAGAACAAATCATTTATGTAATAGTTCCTTTTCCAGCAGGTGGTCTGCATTTAAAGTGCAGTCCTTTCAGAATCACTGTGTGCGTTCATCCTCCGTGATGATAGTTTGACAAGACTGGAGGAATTTGTTTTAGGTGAAAAAAATGAAAGGAAATTCAATTCTGCCTCGCTTGTGAGTAACCGTGCCTGTCGACTTCGACAAACAAAGCAAAACACGCGGGTGATTCATGCGCCCCAAGGTGCAGGCATCGTGTGTCAGCGCGAGAGCGCCCACCAAATTAAAATCCCTGACAGAGGAGTGCTCCAAACCCACCCCGAAATAGGAGTTAAGTTGCATTGAAATTAATAAGCTTGGAGGATTGCTGCAATTATGTTTTGAGTCACAATAAAAATGAGTCACGACAAATGAGGCTCTAAACTAGAGCAGGTGATGCGAGCAGAGGGTTTGTTTTCAACTGCCTCAAAGACGAGGAGGAGACTTGTTTCCTGCATCTTTTCCTATGAATCACCATTTCCGATTATAATTTTGGAAACATTACGACTGGGTTTGCCAGTAGTTATGAAAGTAGCACTCACAAGCCAAAAGTGGTCCCTGTACCTCGTCACATAATGTGCAGATGTGTGCACCACGTTCTCTCGGTCTGTCTCTCTCTTGGTCTCTCTCTCTCTCTCTCTCTTGCCCTGCAACCTCATTGGATAACACTGGGCAGGCCTCTCGCTAGCTGTCACTCAAATGCGAGGGGCTGAAGCTCATTGGCTAGAACTCTAATTGCTAAGGGGCTGGCCCACGTCGGGGGAAATGTCAGGAAAATGGCCCGCACAGCTTCAAGAAAACAGTCTCTTTCAAACTAGGGATTTCGTGGCTAATTTAGGCACTTCTGCTCATAGATTACACATGTACGAACTACGCATTGACACATTGTGGGAGGTGGGAGGTTTAAAAAAAGACTTTCTTAGTTGCCAAAGTACCAGAGCATGTCTTTAAGAGAGATTCACCAGAGGCAGCACATAGTAATACAGAGCTGAGAATAAGAAAAAAGCCACTCCTCAGCTGTCAGAAAGGTGCATCGGTCGATCAAAGCATCATGGCCGGCTGCAACATTCATTCATTCTCAAATGTAATAGGGCCTAGACAAATACTGCATAAGGGATGAGAGAGGGGGAAAAAACTGAAATTAAAAGCTGTTTGGGTTGTGGGAGCGACGTGAGCCGCGAAGCTGCTGTGGAGTCGCGCTTCTCCCAGTCCCATATCTTTTTCTATTACAATTATCCCCTGTAGCAAGGCTGTCTATGAGAAATGACAGCTGAATCAGAGCACCCGAAATAATAAAATGAGTCATATCACCCTATGGGTCTCTGTCAGCGTTTACACAAACGGGGGAGAGGGAGGAAGACAGATCTGCAGCTGCTCTCATGCGAGCCTTGACCGCCGCGGGGGGGGGGGGTCTCGTTATGTAACGGTGGAGCCTGATTGGCCCCAGAAAGCATCGGAGTGTGTTGTGCACCATGACACTGTCGGACAGTCTGGATCCTACTGTAGTGGGAACTTCCACTTCAATGTCTCAGCATAATGTAAAGGGGTGTTAATAAAACTGCCTCGTCACTGTCCCTTACATCTATAGAAAAGCAAGACCAATACAGCTGCAAGCACAGGAAAAATGCAAATGAAGGTAGGTATTTGTATTATATCTGTAAAAGCGTTGAACAGACACACTTCCTTGCAAAGGAAGGATAGGCGTGAAAAACCTTCTCCAAAGGACAAAAAAAGAGTATCCCTTTTCTCTAACAAAAGTGATAGTATTTTTCCTTGGGAAAATTTTTTTTTAAAAGAAATTCACACACACAAAATTCACAACTCTTGATCAAAACACTTCTCTGTGAGTCGTTGTCCATCGATACATGTCCAGAACAGATTCATAGCTCGGTTTCTATTGGCTGTCTAAAGCTGTGAGCCTCAAAAGACTTTTTAAAATCCTACCTTTTTAAGTGTGGATTTCTCTCCAGCCAGAAAATACCTGACTGTTTTTTAGTTATTAATGCCTTGGGAGTTTTATTTCTGCTCAGCCCTTGGCCTTGTGTAATTCTGCCGTCAGATGTAGAACCATTCTGTTTTGTATTCACGCTGAGGAGCCAGGCAGCAGTCAAAGACGGCCCATTTCAAACCTGTCAACAGGCAGCCTACTCAAGCCAACGGTCGCTTTGATTATAGGGCCGGGACGACACCAGTATCGCAGTATTTTTATTTTTCCATAGCAAAAATGAAAACACGAAGCAGACCAAACTCTTTGTTCCTTTGAAAACCTACTGTATGTAAAATATTGTATGCTATAGCTTGTATCGCGTTACTGGTAACGTCCCGGACCTAATTGATTTGTTTACACCTCCCTCTCAGGAGCGATGTACATCTTGATCTGAGTGAACACTAGAGGTGTCATCCAATAATATGTTTGAGTGGATCTCTTTGAACTAAGAGAGTCAATCACCTATTACAAATGTACAAATGTAAACGCTGAAGACCAAAGCCAATTGCTTGGCAAAGTGTTCAAGACATTAAGAATGCTCAGCCACACTCAGTGTCCCGTAGGTGTTTCTGGACCAAAGACGGCTAGCCTAGCAGATACAGGCAGCTTGGGCCATCGCTCAGAAAATGTCTGCCAACATTTTCCCCAAGAGGAACAGTTGGCAAGGAGCAGCTCATGTCCTGTTCAAAGGGAGCTGGGAAAGGTTCAATGGGGTGAGTCTTAGTAATGGGGGCAATATTATTTTTGGACCCAATATTATATCAATACTTTGACTCCAAGTAAAACATTTGTTTTTGCTAGGTAGCGTTGGCATGCGCCAGTCGGATATACCCGATGCTAAAATGCAGGTATTTGTCATCCTATAGCTTGTTTTCCATCTTTTTAAATAGCAGAGCCAACGTGTTTTCAGCACTTTTTTATTTATTTCCATGACTGATCAAAGCAAATTTTCTCATTCTCTCTCGCCTCTCTGCAGCAGACATGGTGATCAATATGTTTGGAACATTATCGCAATAAAATCACAGTATCGAATCGTACTACATATAGAATCGTGAGAATCACAATACATATCAAATCAAATCAAATCAAATTGTATTTGTCACATACACATGGTTAGCAGATGTTAAATGCGAGTGTAGCGAAATGCTTGTGCTTCTAGTTCCGACAATGCAGTGATAACCAGGCAATAACCCCTGGCGATTCCCAGGCAATAACCTGTATGTCAGGATTCAGCCAATGTCCTAGCAGCTGCCAGAGTAGCTAGCCTGCCTCCTCACATGTCATAAACATATAGGAGGGCCTCTCATTGACTGCATTGATTCAGAATGTGTCTGGAGGCTGGGACCCGTTACACAGCTGAGCGCAGGCCCGGCTCCTTCCTGTCTGTCTGCCGGCTGTATAGAGCTTTCCAGACTTTTCATCAGAGATATCATTAGAGCATCATCTCTGCACATTATTTCTGGGTTATTAACCTGCAGGGGGTGAGCACTGTGGCTAACACGGGCCATATTTCACGCCAACCCTCTGGGAGGAGCTGCCTGTTGACAAATAAAGCATTCCTCTGATTGGTAGAAATGGAGGGCACCTCGAACCATTTGGGCCCGGCCACATCAGAGGCTCACTGTTATGTTCAAGACCCTTGGCCAATCGAGCTTAGCGAGGGACCAGAATTGATGGTATTCATGAACCTGGCCATTGAGTGAAGGCAAGTCATATGGGGTTCAAGGATCGTTGTGACCAACAGGGTCATTCTAGCCTCAACTCCCTGTTTGTAATGTAGGGTTGAGACACCGACACCTCAAGCTCACCTCCTGAGACAACTGGGTTAAATGCAAAAGACACATTTCAGTTGAATGCATTCAGTTGTACAACTGACTAGGTATCCCCCTTTCCCTTCTCTCTTTGCGGCCAGGCAGACGGACAAGAAAAACAGGCTACGTGAGAGGTAGCATGCCATTCAGACACAGTCTGCAATCACCAGATAGGAGAGAGCTAGCACGTTGGGGAGAGGTCCAGTGTTAGGACTTCAGAGAATTGTTGGATGCAAATTTATAGCCGCTTACCGGTCCTCTCAACCACGCAAAACACCCTGTCACAATCTATCAAGATGTGGAGGTGACATCTGCTGGGACCAGGCGGTGTCCAAACAGCTCCCTGTGATACCCATGCCCCTCTTTCATGTCAACATCCCTTTGAACAGCGAGAGCAAACATGGGGATCATGTTTGAACTTTGGAAAAGATCCCCGGCCCGGCTTAGGCTAATCAAACTGTTGAGAATGTTGAGCCTCCTTTAAACACTCACTCACACACCACACACAGCGTTGGAGGAGAGAGATGAAATGCTGCCAGACTGGGAGAGAGAGGGAGGGAGGGAGGCCGGAGTGAGCAGTTCACCCGCCTCGTCACGTACCACAGGAAAAGAGGGGCCTGTCAAAACGCTGTGGATCAAACCACAGTGGTAAAAAGAAGGGTGAGGCAGCAGCCTGGCTTGACTAGGCATTAAACATTGTGAGAAAAAAAAATATATATATATATATATAAAAATAAAAAAACTCTCGGGCTGTGACTTCATTATTCCAAATAAGTCATCAATAATCTTTCTGGGCTCCATAGAGGCAGCACACGATGAGTCATTCATCAAATCCCTGTCAGATGTTGAGGCAAATGTTTGCAAATTTACTGGCGGTGTGACGGGATTTTGATATTCCGTCAGATTCCTTGCCAACGCCGTGGCCATCCAGGTGGTTCCACTGCTGTGATTATAGTGTGCCTGTTTGAACGCCGAGCTATAAACAAAACGCTGGACGCGTTTGTGGTCCGCATTAATAACAGAAACAGTACATTGCTGTGTGGGACCAGTTCAGGACAAGGGAACAAGAGGAGAGGAATGTTCACACATTCTATAGACAGGTTGGTTGTTTAGCAATAAAACCGACGCTTGTGCAACTACGGAGCAGAACCGACCAGGTTGGCTTAAATCAGTGTTTCCCAACGCCGATCCTCAAGTAACCCCAACAGTAAATGTTTTTATTGTGGCACCAGATAAGCACACCTGATTCTACTTCTCAACTAATCATCAGGCCCTTGACAAGTTGAATCATGTTTTCTTTTCTCCATGGCTACAACAAAAATGTGTTCTGTTGGGGATACTAGCTGACCGGAGTTGGGAAACGCTGGCTTATTTTGTTGACATGTCAACTATATTTAGTCTCTAAATGTTTATTGAAAACAAATACAGTTGAAGTCAGAAGTTTACATACACTTAGGTTGCAGTCATTAAAACAAATTTCTTGTTAACAAGCTATAGTTTTGGCAAGTCGGTTAGGACAAACCTGACTCCGTTACACCAGCTTTGTCAGGAGGAATGGGCCAAAATTCACCCAACTTATTGTGGGAAGGTTGTGGAAGGCTACCCGAAACATTTGACCCAAGTTAAACAATTTAAAGGCAATGCTACCGAATACTAATTTAGTGTAAGTAAACTTCTGACCCACTGGGAATGTGATGAAAGAAATAAAAGCTGGAATAAATCATTCTCTCTCCTATTATTCTGACATTTCGCATTCTTACAATAAAGTGGTGGTCCTAACTGACCTTAAACAGGGAATTTTTACTAGGATTAAATGTCAGGAATTGTGAAAAACCGAGCTTAAATGTATTTGGCTAAGGTGTATGTACACTTCCGACTTCAACTGTAAATTGGTAGATATTTTTGCCATATTAGCATAGACGTGACGGTCAAAACATCTCAAAACAGACATGGTATGAAGAAGATTTTTAAAAACTAGCTGAAATGAGTCACCTATGATTCCCCACATGGCAGCTTCTTGTCATTATTGCTAGCTAGCTATCTGGCCATCCAGAATCACAACAACAAGTAAAGGATGCACATTGTTTTCATGACGTTGTCCGCTAACCCATCTATTGTAGCTGAGCAATGTTTTTCCCCCCCCTGCTCTGGTAGAGCATGCTGCCTTACCCTGGCACTGAGAAGACCAGATGACTAAGCGCGAGAGAGGCTGTGCCAACCAATAGAGGGGAAGAGGTGCAAAGACAGTGGTGCCTTACGCGCGAAGGGCATGAGTAGTATCCACACCAGTTATAATTTAGAGCAGGGAATCGTATGCTGACAAAAGCAGCATATGGTGTGTGAGTCAGTCCTGCACCAAAGCTGGGAAAACAACAACTTTTTCTAACCCCCCAACCCTCTCCATATCCATCCACCCCTCCCAAACCTCTCCATATCCACCCCCCAACCCTCTCCATATCCACTCCATATCCACCCCCAACCCTCTCCATATCCATCCACCCCTCCCAAACCTCTCCATATCCATCCACCCCTCCCAAACCTCTCCATATCAATCCACCCCTCCCAACCTTCTCCATATCCATCCACACCTCCTCATAGCCACCCCCAACCCTCTCCATATCCACCCCCCAACCCTCTCCATATCCACCCCCAACCCTCTCCATATCCACCCCCAACCCTCTCCATACCCACCCCCAACCCTCTCCATATCCATCCACCCCTCTCCATAGCCACCCCCCAACCCTCTCCATACCCATCCCCCAACCCTCTCCATATCCAACCCCCAACCCTCTCCATACCCTGTCAAGTCTCTCTGCATCTCTCCATTTCTTGCTTTCTTTAGCCCTCTTGCTTTCTAAATCTCACTCTCTCCTTCTCTGAAAGGAAGCTATTGAGTTGCTGGGATGCTCTGTGCTTCTGAGGAGTGATTTGAGCACTGGCGGCATTTACCTTCCTCCCAATAGCTCCGTTGGGCTTGTGTGGGTGGGGTCGGCTCAAAGAACCTCTGCTGATGCTGGGGCTGCAGCGTCGAGTACAGCGGGATGATTTTGATGTCCCCCACATCGGGTCCCAGGTCGTGGATTTCCTGAAAGATGAAGCGGAACCATTCAAAAGGGGCAGGCAGGTGATGGAAGGCTGCCGAGCAGCAGCGTTTGGGCGCACAGTCAGTCACCTGGGGCTTGGTCTGAATAACACCAGGAGAGAATGGGGAGAAGAACGTCTGAAGAGTAGAGTAGAGGAGGGGAGGGGTAGAAAGGAGAAAGGGCCAGGGAGATGGTGGTTCCCGCCACAGTACATTTGTTCTGCCTATCACTCCATCTGACTGAGGAAATTAAACCTGGACTGCCGCGTGCTTGGGTGAGCTCCCCATGGCTCCGTTGTCAAATGCAGCAATCAGGAAAAAACACACACACACAGTTCATTATTCCATACTGCAATATTGTAGGAGAAATGTGAAATGAGGATGCTGCACTGATGCATAAACCAGAGGCAAATCATGGCAGATCAGTTTAGTGGAGCTGAACATTATAGAGCCAGTGGGCTCACAGACAGAGGAGAGGAGGACCTGAGCAGCCAGGGAAATATGAAAACATGACAGTAGACAAGGCTAGGTCTCCGACTGAACTAGCCAGCCTGAACATAACGGACTAGCATAATGTGACATTTGCAAATGCTACATATCAACTCTGTAAACGGCCCATGTATATTTAAGACAATTACATTGCTATCAACCATGTCCATGGGACCCCTAAGTGACTAGTCTACATTCTAGCCTGATAATATTTTCGAATTCCTGGAATCTCTACACTAAATGACCACGCTTGACTTTTTTCCATCTCCAGACATTGGACAATGTTAGCTATGACAAGACCAGAAAAGGTACTGAAGCGATAACTGCTGCCTGATTAAGTCCATGTTTATGTCCTACTTAAACAAGTAGCCTAAGCCAATGTGTAAAAGGCCACAGCCTATGTTGTTGCACCACCTTCAGGCCCAAGTGAGCAATGCAGCTCCTTCGATAGATTGGCTGGGAGTGTCACGTGACACATACATGTACACTCAAACTCATTCCATGGAGGGCTGAGTGTCTGTGAGTTTTTGGTTTTTCCTTTCAATTTAAGACCTAGACCAAGAGGAGAGCACTTTACTAATGAGTGACCTTAATTCAATCAATCAAGGAAGGAGCAAAAACCCAGACACGTGACTTACAGCTTAAAATCATGTCTTATTGGAGTGCGAAGGGGGCTGGGACAGAAAGGGGTATTGGCTTGGCCTATTCTGAAATGAAGGGAACCATTTTTGATACGGTCATGTCAAGGGCACAATGTGACACCGACTGCAACCTACAGCTCCCCAGCAGAACGACTGCCCTCCTTTGTCCCGGAGCGTTTCCTCTTGACGTGGTATTTACTTTACTCAGGGTAAGAATTGGCAAGGCTTTGCCTTAGTTGAATACAACACAAAAACAATGACAACCTCTGTGTGTGTTTGCAGACAGTAATGTATTCCCAGACCAATATTTTTCCTGCTGTGTTCACTCAGTGCACATGTCAAATCCATTCCACCGATGGCTATGTACCTCATAATCAACACGTTGACAAGTTAGAGTGGAAAATAGTAAATATGAATGGATTGATAAAATTAGCCTGGTTATTAATAGACCATCAACCCTCTGGATACAGCAGCTGTCATGAAAAATGGACGTCGTTGCCAAGGTGAGCTGGTGCGCCTGCGTCTGAAGGGAAATGGAGCACGTGCACAGCGGGGCAGGCGGCCAATGGGGGGAACCTGTCCACCAGCCGGTCCCCGCGACCCCAGGAGTGATGCGGTTGGGCGCCAGGCACCTAACCAGATGCAATGAGGCACTCGCCTCGGTCCACTTAATTAGCTGAGGCCTGGGCGTATCTTTACGTTTTGAAGTGAACCGCTGAAGGGCAGCTTAAATGGTAAGGCTTATCAGGGCGAGGCAGCGGTGATAAGCCTTGCCTCTCTTTTATGGGGAGTTTGTGTCTGTTTGTTTTTAATGGTTTGTGGCAGGAAAATATCTCCCAAATACTTGAGGGAGGGAGGGAAATAATCCCACCCCCTTCGCTTTTCATTTGTCATGAATTAAAAACGGCTTAATCTCAAAGCCATATAAAAATGGGCCGCGCTTCGCAGCAGATCTGCGTCCCCGATCATTAGTCGACATTCAAAGTTGCGGGGACACTAGAGAGGTTAAGATACGCTCCTTTGAACGCTCATCTCCTCCAGACCAACCTCACATTAACTTCTTTAAACCAATTAGGAGTGTTAATGAAGTCGCCCTGGGAGTGTTCTCTGACTGTACTGTTTTGCCTCGGCAGCTTGAAATTCAGAATTATTGAACTGGGAGGTGAGAAGGGAGGGGCATGCTCATCAAAAGACGTCCACCTCCAAACAATGTTTAACACAAGCTTCTCATCTCCTCAGCACATAAAAGAGGTGAACGTTCCCTGGCCGTCAGTGACTGGAAGGAGACCACTTCAAATACAATGCTCCTCTGGGACCTCATCCCTTCCCGAACCAGCCGGGCATCAGCGAATGAAAACAGATGTAAGTGCGCAGTAGTGCCGTCCCACCCGGCTGCTGAATGACGAATGACCACCGTTAATGAATAGGCTAATTGGGTGGGTGTTTGACGGATCTGATTTTGAAGATGGCTATGCTACATGGCGACTCGGCTCTAACGCGAGGGAGAAGCGCAATGACCCTATGAAATAAAACAATCTGGACCAAAATCCATACATTCAAAATGAAAAGCTCCAGGCACATTAACAGTCATGCTCGGTCTTAAACTCAGTCTGGGGTTGCGTTAATAGTTCCCATGGCACAACCGTAAACTACACAAACTGTTACATATAGGGAGAGAATGGTGAGAATAGTAGTGTGGCGCTGCAGTGCTGAGTCAGGAGACCGGCTGCCTCTCCCACTCATGATCTGAGGCCGACAGAAGTTTCTGGGGGAAGGCAGGCAGAAGTGTGCCGCCCAGCTGTGATTAACCTAAGGTTGATGTCCGTGCCCCCGCGTATTCTAATTAGCATAATACTACAATCCCCATCTATATCATTCAGATTAGAGCGAGCGAGATCTTTTGCATTGTATACGTCTCAATACACTGCATCTGACGATGTCGCACTTCTGCGTCTGCAGTGAAAGGTGCCAGCTAGAGCGGAGCTTGTCAGATCATGAGACATCCCAAATACCGGTCTTATCACCTGTCGTGTCTGAACGGTTTGGCCTACAAACTATTGTTTGTGGAAAGATGAGACGAACACGAAGGTGTTCTCCGTTGTGCTCTACGACCTCCACAAGTAAAGTTGATCTGCCAAATTCTGTCTGTAGTGTCCAAACCGTTTGGGCTACACACTAACACCCCTCTGTGCAAAAGTGAGACTCTCATGAACATGTACAGTACCCGTAAAAAGTTTGGAACCACCTACTCATTCATCATTTATTTGTACTATTTCCTACATTGTAGAATAATAGTGAAGACATAAAAACTATGAAATAACATGGAATCATGTAGTAACCAACCATGTGTTAAACAAATCAAAATAGATTTTATATTTGAGATTCTTTCAATTAACAAGGTACACCTTGTTAATTGAAGTGAATTCCAGGTGACTTCCTCATGAAGCTGGTTGAGAGAATGCCAAGAGTGTGCAAAGCTGTCATCAAGGCAAATGGTGGCTACTTTGAAGAATCTCAAATATATAAAATATATTTGGATTTGTTTAACACTTTTTTTTGTTACTACATGATTCCTTATGTGTTATTTCATAGTTTTGATGTCTCCATCATTATTTTACAATGTGGAAAAGCCTTGAATGAGTAGGTGTGTCCAAACTTTTGACTGGTACTGCACATGTCGGATGTTTTGCTCAAGGACTCTCACAGGTCTCACAAGAATCGTCTGAAGGTCTCTCGGTACCAGTTAAAAATATTTATGGAAGTATATATGGAGACTGTTTAATGCCAAAAAATATGGGGTTAAATACATGTTTTAAAATAATACAAAAATCCTGATCTTTCTTATCTCTCAGATATAGGATGGACACTTCAGAACAAACTTCGTTTTTTGATATATTTTGGGGACTATCTGTTCCATGTAGTGAATCTGTTATTTAATAAGTTTGTATGGGTTAATTGCAGGCCCAAAATAGTTTATCCAATATTTATTTTATATATTTTTTGATTCAAATAGATCATACCAAGGATAATTTAGCTTTCTTAAAACAATTCCAGATAGCTTAGTAGAACCCCTCCCCTCGCTTAGACAGGGTTTAGACTCTGATGGGTTAAATTAATCATTTTGAGCATGAACCTCACCCTCCATTACACATCAGTGGACAATATTTGCAGGATCGAAACAAATAATAAATTACTTAATTTCAGGGATTCATGAGGGCAGAATCTGGGTCACTGTCTTTTTTCCCCTCCAACCTGGTAGGTTCCAAAACCGCAAGCCCACATGCATGAAATATCTATTAATCTAAGCATTGTGTGTGTGTGTGTGTGTGTGTGTGTGTGTGTGTGTGTGTGTGTGTGTGTGTGTGTGTGTGTGTGTGTGTGTGTGTGTGTGTGTGTGTGTGTGTGTGTGTGTGTGTGTGTGTGTGTCTTTGGAAATCTGGAATAGTGACAATGAGTACAATGTGTGAGTACAACACAATGGGACAAGATGGGTGAGTGTGTGTGTGTGTGTGTGTGTGAGAGAGACTGTGTCTATGTGTGTACGTCATTAGCCCTACACGTTTATGTGCATTTGTATAGTACTGCTACCCAATGGTATTCCGTATATCAGCGTTCCGTACACTTGACCTAATTTTAGCACCAAAAAAATGTAATACTTCCAGGTCAACTGTAATATTAATACCATTGTAAAGCACAAGCGAAGGCTACTGAGCAATAGTGAAAGGGGCAGATATGTCGTGTGGGGAAACAGCTTTTATCACCTCTAAAATGTCAATAAAACACTATAAAGAGTTTATATTATGTCTCATTACATACCTATTTGAAGGTGGGTGTCAAATATGAATATGGGAGTTAGGAAGGTGCTAAAGTTAACTACAGCTGTCACGGCTTTTGAGAGTCATGATGACTCGCAGTGACGATGCGAAAAATGAACTATTGGTTAACTCGCAAGTAATTCACTTTCCACTCACCATTGATAATGTCTTAATAAATAAATATTGTTCAATATATGAGTTCCACAAAGTAGGGAACTTTCTTTTCAGAGTCGAAGGATGTGATTCTGTTCAAAGTGAGAGATGAAGGACAATGTTAATGAACAAAGCATGAGATTGATTAGGGTTAATATTATAACTTCCAACAGCACAAGATGAATACTTAACATTACTATATAAAGCAACAATGTTAATATAAAAAAAAAATCTAACAGTTGTAACAACATCTCACCTCTTGTCCTCTCACTCCATCATATACAGTGTGTGTACATGAACACCTGCTCTTTCCATGAAATATACAATAGTGTCATGTTGAATTACACAGAAATCATATCCACATTGGTGAGTGCATTTCCTGGGAACTATCTTAAAATGTTACATACTTTAAAAAAAATGTAATATAATAATTGAATTATGACAGGAAAATGTCTGGGAAGGGAAAGACCCAACGAGAGCCCAAGAAACGGCGCCTCCACACCTGTGAACAGCTGCAGGCTGCTAACGAGGAGGTGAATGCAGGGAGGAGCCTGAGGGAGGTGGCTCGTGCCTCCTGTCAGCACTTGTTTACAGGGAAACCAAATGGTCCAAAAACATTCCACATAGTTCCTAACTATTGCAGTTTGGTTGTCTTTTAGGGAGTCCTGTTCATTTTCTTCACCTGGGCACAATCAAAGAGCAGTAAGAGAGGCACGCAGGAATGTTGCGTCTCAGTTTGCGTTAGAGCATGTATTTTGCAAACAAGTTGAATAGATATCCTACATTTCTTACGTGTGCTATACGCTATTGGCATATGTTATTGTAACACACCGATGTATTATTCACAGAGCTCTCGTGAATCGGGTTGGCACGGCAAAACAAAAGCTCTGTCAGCAGGTGACGGGTTTGCTTGTTTAAATGCAGATCAGAGGATGGCGCAGTGGTTTTCTTTTTAGGATTCTGCACATCAAAGTCTTATGCAATTCATTATTGATTGATTCAGTGTTTGTTATTGATGACCACATTGCTATTAGCACCCAACTCATGAAAAATGTGTTTAATATTATCCATAATAATATTAATACTAATGCTCATTTAAATGAAAATCATGAATAATTAAGGTTTCTTACAAGTGTATTTGGTTAAGTATGTTTTTTTTTTTATCTGCGAGAGAAGCACTACCCCTGATGGGAAGACGCTGTACGGCCACTATGAGTTGCATAATGCTTGCCGTATGGTAGGTCGTGACACGCCACGGTGTAACGTACAGTGTCGGAGGGGTGTGTTTTTTCATATTTTCTTGAATACTATTGGTCCAGTAAATCAAATTTTATTTGTCACATGCGCCGAATACAACAGGTGAAATGCTTACTTACTTAAATGCTTACAGTGAAATGCTTACTTACAAGCCCTTAACCAACAATGCAGTTTTAAGAAAATGCCTAATAAAAGTAATAGATAAGAGAATAACAAATAATTAAACAGCAGCAGTAAATAACAAAAGCGGGGCTATTTACAGGGGGTACCGGTACAGAGTCAATGTGGAGGCTATATACAGGGGGTACCGGTACAGAGTCAATGTGGAGGCTATATACAGGGGGTACCGGTACAGAGTCAATGTGGAGGCTATATACAGGGGGTACCGGTACAGAGTCAATGTGGAGGCTATATACAGGGGGTACCGGTACAGAGTCAATGTGGAGGCTATATACAGGGGGTACCGGTACAGAGTCAATGTGGAGGCTATATACAGGGGGTACCGGTACAGAGTCAATGTGGAGGCTATATACAGGGGGTACCGGTACAGAGTCAATGTGGAGGCTATATACAGGGGGTACCGGTACAGAGTCAATGTGGAGGCTATATACAGGGGGTACCGGTACAGAGTCAATGTGGAGGCTATATACAGGGGGTACCGGTACAGAGTCAATGTGGAGGCTATATACAGGGGGTACCGGTACAGAGTCAATGTGGAGGCTATATACAGGGGGTACCGGTACAGAGTCAATGTACGTGGCCACCAGTGTTGAGGTATTTGTGGTAATATGTACATGTAGGTAGAGTTATTAAAGTGACTATTCATAGATAATAAACAGGGAGTAGCAGCAGCGTAGAGGGGGGGGGGCAATGCAAATAGTCTGGGTAGCCTTTTGATTAGATGCTCAGGACTTTCATGGCTTGAGGGTAGAAACTGTTTAGAAGCCTCTTGGACCTAGACTTGGCGCTCCGGTACCGCTTGCCGTGCGGTAGCAGAGAGAACAGTCTGACTGGGGTGACTGGAGTCTTTGACAACTTTTAGGGCCTTCCTCTAACACCGCCTGGTATAGAGGTCCTGGTTGGCAGGAAGTTTGGCCCCAGTGATGTACTGGGCCGTACGCACTACCCTCTGTAGTGCCTTGCGGTCGGAGGCTGAGCAGTTGCCATACCAGGCAGTGATGCAACCCCCCCAGGACGCTCTCGATGGTGCAGCTATACCATGTCAACATTGCTAACACCCCGGATTTTGATGCCAACACAGTCGCTACATTCCCATTTGTTTTCATTGCAGTTTCGTTTAAATGCTCCAGTTATGCAAAATATGTACGGAACACCGTTAGGTAGCAGTAGAAACACACTTACTTTTCATCATGATTCCTGCTAATTACAAACTAATTGTCAAAAGTGTCAAATCGGCCTACCTCGTTTGTTGAGGAAGAGATCTGGATGACCGTGCTGATGGCTACCTCCAGGTAGTCCCTCTCAGACTGGTCAGCAGCAGACAGCTGTCTAGGTACACCTAGAACTTGCCGGCGTCCAGCGTGACGCTCATGACGATGACCTGACCAGACGAGACGAGGGAACAAAGAGAGAAGACAGTGAGACGTGGACTGGGAAGAGAAAATAAAGTCGCCCCTAAACACTGATCTGAGTTCTAGATTGTAGTTCGCTCCTATTGGTTCAGGTAAGGATTAGCTTAATCTTAGATCGGTGCCTAAGGGCCAATCAGAAACAGAAGCTCAGAGCAGGAGGGAAGAGCTGACAGACAGGCATGGGAGAGTGACGTTAGTATAGTGCAGGTAGAAGTGCAAGTAGATAAGAGGTATGTAGAAGTTGGAGAATGGTATGGTCTGGTGTACTCTCACCACAGGGTTGTTCAGAGTGACAGCAAATGCAGGTGACAGATGAAATAAATCATTATAAACTGGGTGGTTCGAGCCCTGAATGATGATTGGCTGACAGCCATGGTATATCATAAATATATCATGTGTTTTTACTGCTCTAATGATGTTGGTAACCAGTTTATAACAGCAATAAGGCACCTTGGGGTTTCGTGGTATATGGCCAATATACCACGGCTAAGGGCTGTATCCAGGCACTCCGCGTTGCGTTGTGCATAAGAACAGCCCTTAGCCGTGGTATATTGGTCACATACCACACCTCCTCGGGCCTTAGTGCTATTATAAACTGGTTAGCAACGTCATTAGAGCAGTAAAAATACATGTTTTGTCATACCCATGGAACAGATCATAGACAGCATGAGCCAGAAAGAGGGTGTAGATTGGACACAGGGCACAGAGCCAAGATGGTGGATATATCACAGGAGGACAGAACCCCTGACACATGAGGATCATGGCGCTCAACGTCCGAATAAGTCTGGGCACACCATGTTCTCCCCAGGGCCCATTAGATCAGAAGCACATTAGGATTCTGATGGGAGACGGCACGCCTCTCTGCTCTTCCATTTTCGCTCAAATAGTTCGGCCCAGCGTCTCACCACCATTTCGCTTTATGCACTGCGAGACATAATTGCTCTTAATCAAGGCAAATTAAACTTCAAATTTGAGAGGGGGGGGGGGGGGGGCAGGGGGACGTGAGCGGGGTCGGGCCACAAGTATGGTTGCCAGTAACCTAGACCTTATTTAACAGTCCCTTGTCTCTTGTATAACCTTCGATGCCATTCCTGACAACAACTAGTCATTACCCATCTGCTTTATGAGAATTGTGTCCGGCACATTCGGCCTATAAAAAACTGCATGCCTCTGGTCTCCTCCCACTCCCAACCCCCCTCCCATCCTTGGCTGATTACCTCAGAATGGGCTGACCCGGGGAGCAATCTCGGTGCTGCTGCAGAGGGGACTCGCTGTGCATTTCTGAGCTGAATGGCTGCCGTTTGTCTTTTCCTCAATAGACACTCCGCTGTCAGCCCGTGGAGAGACTGTCAGCAAAAGGTGAAAAGATGAGAGGAGGAAAAAATGGGGAGGGAAACAAACACTGTCTGCCACCAAATATTTTTTTAGAGGGGAGTGGGAGTGTGTGTGTACGCACGCAAGTAGGAATGTGCACGCAGAGAAGCAGACTCTCGTATAGGATAGAGCAGGAGTACCTAGTGGAAGGTAGTAATTGAGTCTAGGAGAGTGGACAAAGGAAAGATGCGCTGGTATGGTAACATGTAGCAAAGGCAGGAGAGAAGCCAGTAGGATCAGACAGTACAGACAGAAGCAGTAAAGAACACCGTATGACTCTATGAGATGATGTGGAATGTAGACTGGCGAGTGGGAACTGTTGGCAAGGCCAGGGTTCCATTCAGCAAGCACGCGCGTGAAAGCCCAGATAGCTTTCAGTGGGGCACAAAGTTAACGAAACGTTCAGATAGAACTGACATGTTCCTCTGACAATTAGAAATCAGGTCTGCTCTATTCAGGACATTTGTACCCACACCGTTCGGTACATTGCACCCGGGGGTATGGAGGTTTGACATGTACCTTGAGGTCGGACTTCTGCCGGACCCACCTCTGAGGACGCCCATGAGGGTGTCTGTGGCCCGTGTTCATGAGGATGTCTGTGGCCCGTGTTCATGAGGATGTCTGTGGCCCGTGTTCATGAGGATGTCTGTGGCCCGTGTTCATGAGGATGTCTGTGGCCCGTGTTCTCTCGTGGGCCTCGTCCAGGATGACGCCGTAGCGCGCCAGAAGGGGACATACCGTCTGTCATGTGCGTGCACCGAGGGAGAAAACACAGTGGAGAGGTCTTTTAAAGTGGACATTTTAATCAAACAACTGAAATACTGTGTCCTGCTATGTTAACCAGGTCTATCTTGTTAAGGATATTTAGAATGTAACTTTTTGGCTAACAGAGAGACAAGACAGGGAGGTGCTTTCTGAACTTCTCCAATAAGAATGCTCATTTTGGTTTTCCGTTGAAAATTGTTATTGCTACGATGTGCCCCCACTGAACAACCCCAGTTTTTTGGCTTCAGTAGACTAGCCCTTACTTAAGGAAGGTCTTGACCGAGCTGCAATATTTAAATCTAATTGAGTGACCCACCTCCTTGCCCAGCATGACGTGCATCTCGTCTGCCACCCCCTGGGCCACGCTCATGGCTTCCTCCCTAATGGGCTGGGTACAGGTCACTGCCTTCTTAGGGCCGCCCAAGAACTTCACCTTCTGAGGAGGGGGGAGAGGGACAAAAGGAAATGGAGAGAGGAAGAGGTCATTCAAGCACCCTCATTTGTACTCTCTTTACCTTCCCCACCTTCCACAAATCAGGAGCCAAACCAATACCATTCAAAAGAACTTTACAAAATGATACTGACGATCGCTTTGAGTAAGAAACACAGACGTTTTGATAGCACAAATGCTTTGAAGAGCAAAGCATTAATAAACTACCATTTATTGTCTGTAAACCCCATGGCAGCATCCCCGATTGCCCCCCCCCTTCTCCTATAAAATAGACAGCGAGCTCCAGAGATGCTGCGATGATAGCTTGTATTAGACAGAGTCTGACAGCTCTCTACTGATGTGCACGCCCGGTGGGGATCCCCCTACTTGCTGTCCAAAACACGAGGAGACCTAAAGTTAGAAACTGTTCCTTCCGCTGGATTAGCCTTGGGCTCGGATGAGTTCCCGTTAGTAGCAACCAACCTCTTTGCCACGGTTAGGGAAAACACACACTCTGCATTTAACATGTCAACAAATCAAGATGGGGGGGAAAGGAGATGGGTTTCAGCGGCAGGATGAGGCTGCAGTAAATAAAGAGTGGGAGAGTGAGGACACCCAGGCATCTCATTATTGAGTTATCAGTTGGCTTTTCTTAGCTGTGGACACGATTTGGAAAGGCACACACCTGTCTATATAAAAGGTCCCACAGTTGACAGTGCATGTCAGAGCAAAAACCAAGCCATTAGGTTGAAGGAATTGTCCGTAGAGCTCCGAGACAGGATTGTGTCGAGGCACAGATCTGGGGAAGGGTACCAAAACATATCTGCAGCATTGAGGTCCCGAAGAACACAGTAGCCTCCATCATTCTCTAATGGAAAAAGTTTGGAACCACCAAGACTCTTCCTAGAGCTGGCCACCCGGCCAAACTGAGCAATCGGGGGAGAAGGGCCTTTGTCAGTGTCACACTGTATAATGATAGGAGACAGGCGCAGTAATATGTTTTTTATTTCTCCACCCAAAATAAAGTATATCATGAAAACGATGGGGACGAAGACCAAAACAAACACTTATAAACACTACCATTCAAAAGTTTGGGGTCACTTAGAAATGTCCTTGTTTTTGAAAGAAAATCACTTTTTTTTGTCCATTAAAATAACATCAAATTGATCAGAAATACAGTGACATTGTTAATGTTGTAAATGACTCTCGTTGCTGGAAATGGCAGATTTTTTATGGAATATCTACATAGGCGTACAGAGGCCCATTATCAGCAACCATCACTGTGTTCCAATTGCACTTTGTGTAAGCTAATCCAAGTTTATCATTTTAAAAGACTAATTGATCATTAGAAAACCCTTTTGCAATTATGTTAGCACAGCTTAAAACTGTTGTCCTGACTAAAGAAGCAATAAAACTGGCATTCTTTAGACATCAGCATTTGTGTCTTCGATTACAGGCTCAAAATGGCCAGAAACAAAGAACTTTCTTCTGAAACTCGTCAGTCTATTCTTGTTCTGAAAAATGAAGGCTATTCCATGCGAGAAATTGCCAAGGAACTGAAGATCTCGTACAACGCTGTGTACTTCTCCCTTCACAGAACAGCGCAAACTGTCTCTACTCAGAATAGAAAGAGGAGTGGAAGGCCCCGGTGCGCAACTGTGCAAGAGGACAAGTACATTAGAGTGTCAAGTTTGAGAAACATACACCTCACAAGACCTTAACTGGCAGCTTCATTAAATAGTACCCGCAAAACACCAGTCTCAACATCAACAGTGAAGAGGGCGACTCGGGGATGCTGGCCTTCTAGGCACCAAATACAAAAACTAAAGATCTAAAGATCAATGACAAGGGATTGAATTTGAAATATTTTTTTATTAATAGCAAGGCAAGATTACAGAACTGTACATTAAATGTAGCTAGCTTTAGCTAGCTAGCTGGCTAGGTTCTTCACATCCACTGGGTTTCACAAGATGACAAGCCTGGTTTGCTCAGGAGTCCCTAAAACATTAAACAACACGAATTTAAATTTATACTAATGTCAAATGCCAAGATAAATGTTGAGCTTGTTGGCTAATTTTAGCTAATCAGCTGGCTTGTTAAAGATGCACTATGTAGAAATCGTTTCGCCATTTCCTGGTTGCTAAAATTCTAATAGTTTGCCTAATTTCAGTTTATGTGACAAAACAATCAATTATAGTGTAGAGACACAGGCACCTTAATTGGGGATTACGGGCTCATAGTAATAGCTGGAGCGTAATCAGTGGAATGGTATCAAATACATGGTTTCCATGTATTTGATGCATTCTATTCGTGCCGTTCTAGCCATTATTATGAACCATCCTCCCCTCAGCAGCCTCCACTGGTAGAGAATCATTGTACCATGTAAACCACTGAAATATATTTTCCATAACCAAAGATATAGTATTTTCAGCTGTTTGAAGCTGGTGTACAAAACCGAAAGTAAAAGATGCAAAAACAAAACTTAACGGGAAGCATAGAAATAGTGATCTACTGCTTCTTAAGACTTGCTTTCATTGAGAATGACAGATCTATAACTCACATTTCTATGTGAATTTGGTCAGGTCGCCCAAAAAGTTACATATTGCAGCTTTTAAATAGCAACTTTCGTAAATTAAAATTTTGACCCAAATATATGCAGAATATATTATTTTCTCTAGCTACAATAACTAACATATTCCTCTTAACTGTACTTTTTTTTGCATGATTCATTATGAAGTTCTAATTACTTACAATTGCTTACATCTTAGTATTTTTGGCAGAAATCTTTCTGAAGCAATTTGGGTCGCCAAGCTTTATGGGAGTTTTGATAACCACTCGATAGGAAGTCTGCATGTCTAGTCTGCATGTCTAGGGCCAACTAGAGGGTCTACCCTTTCCCTGCTTACCTGTGTGGTCTTGCCAGAGCCCGTTTCTCTGATGAAAATGTAGCTCTGGTGGCATGCCAGGACTTGTTTGAATTGCTCCTTGTACTCCCACATGGGCAGCTGCAGACAGGATCTCATAGTAGCATGCCGTGTGGGCCAGGTTGGTGAACGAGTTGATCTGCCGCTGTATGGCTGTCTGCTTGATGGAGAGAAGGCCCGCACTGCTGCCGCAGACAGCTGGGTTCAGGGCCATGCCAAAGTGCTTGACGTCCCGGTCTCAGTCCCTAACATTCGACAGCTAGTCTCGGTCCCTGTCACGGTCTCACCTGTGGTGGAGGTTACATGTTAGTAGTGTGTCAGATAAGCTTTTTTATATCAGCCAGCCAGGCCCCATTCCTACCTCCTACGTCTTACATGTTGGCAGGGCTAAGGGCTAGAGTAAGGGGTATGGAACAAAATAGAATGACGCCAACACAGAAATAGAACTCCGATCCGAGAGGGTAAAAGTGCACCGCGGTTCGGCTATGACGTGTCCTTTTCCTCAAATAACATGAAAAGGTTACTGCGCATTTCCCTTTCACTTTCACGCTACAGAAGAACGTAATCAAGTGTAGCATTCAAAGGTCACATTAATGAAGAAATTAAGTCTAAAATATCATAAGTCAAATGGTTAACACTTTCCTTTCACAAATGGGCGACATCTTTATTTCATTTTTATCATGCTACAATGCATGTCTGGCCCCAATAACCCAAGTCTTGAATTTCCTTCTTTGACAAAACCAATGTTGAAAACAGAGTAATGCTGACACTCAGAGTTGTTCCTTTAGAATATATGCCCCCCAAAAAATGACTGCAAACCATACAAATTTGTTCAAAAACACATTTATTGAAGAACATTGCAAATGCAGTTTGGTAACAGAATGATGGGTTGAGGTGTTTGTTCCCATTTTGTTACCAAACTTTGCATCTGCACTGTTCTTCAAGCAAATGTGTTTTTGTAAAAACACGTTCGGTTTAAATTGTTAAAAGTAGTCCTTGTTCAGAGTTAAATGGTTTGTTAACTTGGCAATCATTGGTTTTTGCTTGAAATACATTTAAAAAGGGGAAATCTGAGTCACGCTCTTAAAATGGAATTGCCCCCAATGTAGCCTATGTCATGTCTCTTGAGCAATGCACTATTTCCTATAGCTGCTGAATTGTAAAGGGAAATATGATGCTCCAATACAGTTTAGCTAGTGTAAAGCCTCAGAGATTTCTGAACTAACTTGTTCCTGGCTGACTTCTTCGTTCTCGATTTGGAAGAAAAGTGTATCAACTGTACATTTCGGTGTTCCTCAAGGTTCTGTTTTAGGACCACTATTGTTTTCACTATATATTTTACCTCTTGGGGATGTTATTCGAAAACATAATGTAAACTTTCACTGCTATGCGGATGACACACAGCTGTACATTTCAATGAAACATGGTGAAGCCCCAAAATTGCCCTCGCTAGAAGCATGTGTTTCAGACATAAGGAAGTGGATGGCTGCAAACTTTCTACTATTAAACTCGGACAAAACAGAGATGCTTGTTCTAGGTCCCAAGAAACAAAGAGATCTTCTGTTGAATCTGACAATTAATCTTAATGGTTGTACAGTCGTCTCAAATAAAACTGTGAAGGACCTCGGCGTTACTCTGGACCCTGATCTCTCTTTTGAAGAACATATCAAGACCATTTCGAAGACAGCTTTTTTCCATCTACGTAACATTGCAAAAATCAGAAACTTTCTGTCCAAAAATGATGCAGAAAAATTAATCCATGCTTTTGTCACTTCTAGGTTAGACTACTGCAATGCTCTATTTTCCGGCTACCCGGATAAAGCACTAAATAAACTTCAGTTAGTGCTAAATACGGCTGCTAGAATCCTGACTAGAACCAAAAAATTTGATCATATTACTCCAGTGCTAGCCTCTCTACACTGGCTTCCTGTCAAAGCAAGGGCTGATTTCAAGGTTTTACTGCTAACCTACAAAGCATTACATGGGCTTGCTCCTACCTACCTCTCTGATTTGGTCCTGCCGTACATACCTACACGTACGCTACGGTCACAAGACGCAGGCCTCCTAATTGTCCCTAGAATTTCTAAGCAAACAGCTGGAGGCAGGGCTTTCTCCTATAGAGCTCCATTTTTATGGAACGGTCTGCCTACCCATGTCAGAGACGCAAACTCGGTCTCAACCTTTAAGTCTTTACTGAAGACTCATCTCTTCAGTGGGTCATATGATTGAGTGTAGTCTGGCCCAGGAGTGGGAAGGTGAACGGAAAGGCTCTGGAGCAATGAACCGCCCTTGCTGTCTCTGCCTGGCCGGTTCCCCTCTTTTCACTGGGATTCTTTGCCTCTAACCCTGTTACGGGGGCTGAGTCACTGGCTTGCTGGGGCTCTCTCGTGCCGTCCCTGGGGGGGGTGCGTCACCTGGGTGGGTTGATTCACTGTTGTGGTCGGCCTGTCTGGGTTCCCCCCCCCCTTGGGTTGTACCGTGTCGGAGATCTTTGTGGGCTATACTCGGCCTTGTCTCAGGATGGTAAGTTGGTGGTTGAAGATTTCCCTCTAGTGGTGTGGGGGCTGTGCTTTGGCAAAGTGGGTAGGGTTATATCCTTCCTGTTTGGCCCTGTCCGGGGGTGTCCTCGGATGGGGCCACAGTGTCTCCTGACCCCTCCTGTCTCAGCCTCCAGTATTTATGCTGCAGTAGTTTATGTGTCGGGGGGCTGGGGTCAGTTTGTTTATCTGGAGTACTTATCCTGTCCTATTCAGGTGTCCTGTGTGAATCTAAGTGTGCGTTCTCTAATTCTTTCCTTCTCTCTTTCTTTCTCTCTCTCGGAGGACCTGAGCCCTAGGACCATGCCCCAGGACTACCTGACATGATGACTCCTTGCTGTCCCCAGTCCACCTGGCCATGCTGCTGATCCAGTTTCAACTGGCCTGGGCCCTAGGACCATGTCCCAGGACTACCTGACATGAGGATGTCCCCAGTCCACCTGGCCATGCTCCTGCTCCAGTTTCAACTGTTCTGCCTTACTATTATTCAACCATGCTGGTCATTTATGAACATTTGAACATCTTGGACGTTCTGTTATAATCTCCACCCGGCACAGCCAGAAGAGGACTGCTGCTCTCTCTAATTCTCTCTTTCTTTCTCTCTCCGGAGGACCTTTGCCCCAGGACTACCTGACATGATGGCTCCTTGCTGTCCCCAGTCCACCTGACTGTGCTGCTGCTCCAGTTTCAACTGTTCTGCCTTATTATTATTTGACCATGCTGGTCATTTATGAACATTTGAACATCTTGGTCATGTTCTGTTATAATCTCTACCCGGCACAGCCAGAAGAGGACTGGCCACCCCACATAGCCCGGTTCCTCTCTAGGTTTCTTCCTAGGTTTTGGCCTTTCTAGGGAGTTTTTCCTAGCCACCGTGCTTTTACACCTGCATTGTTTGCTGTTTGGGGTTTTAGGCTGGGTTTCTGTACAGCACTTTGAGATATCAGCTGATGTACGAAGGGCTATATAAATACATTTGATTTGATTTGATATCTTAGAAAATGTCCGTCTCCAGTTGCAGGTGGTTCTCCAAAAACCAGAGAATATTCGGAAAGATATCAAATCCACGTTTTGTATCGAGTGAGAAGTGCCTCTTGCACGTGTGTAGATCATTGTTTTGGTCGCACTGTGTGACCTGCTGTCATCTACTTTTACGCGTGTTTGCGGCCGCGTCAAATAGAAACAATTAGTTCCTGCAAAGATGTTGGAAAATGCAAGATGTCTTGCGGCTAAGATGGCAAGGAAACTCCTCACTCGACTAAAAAAATTGGGGGGATTTGATAACTTTCTGAATATTCTCTGGTTTTCGGTGAACCACCTGCAACTGGACAATTATAAGATACACTTATTCCGAATCGAGAACAAAGAACGTATCACGAAGAACAGGTTAGTTGAAATATTCCTTCTGAGGCTTTACACTAACATAGCTCAACTGTAATGGATAATGGAGCATCACATATCCCGTTACTGCAGATAACTAGTTATATTTCCTATGAACATCAGCAGACCATCGTGTTGTCTTGGGTACACCACCTCAGAACTCATGTCCTTATGGGCCTGGAATGTTGGCATGACACTCGGTACCCAATTCCATGGAAGCATTTCAAGAATGTCTGTTCTGCCAACAAAGTTGGCCATGTAGTTTTGACGTCCACTGACTGAATCATTGGGTGACATGCAAATTTTTTTTATTTTTAATTTTACCTTAATTTAACCAGGCAAGTCAGTTAAGAACATATTCTTATTTTCAATGACGGCCTGGGAACAGTGGGTTAACTGCCTGTTCAGGGGCAGAACGACAGATTTGTACCTTGTCAGCTCGGGGGTTTGAACTCGCAACCTTCCGGTTACTAATCTAACCACTAGGCTACGCTGCCGCCCCAATGAGACCTCTTGGGGAATTGGTTCTTTTCCTTTTCAGTTGCAGAACGTTAATGACAACGCTGTGATTTAGCTAGCTATCGGGCCAATTAGTTTGCTAACTAGCTCGTAGTATCTACAGAACAGAGCCAGCTTCAGATAGTTTCAATGAACTAGTAATGATCTAGCTAGCTAGCATGCTAACGTTAGTAGGCAGCTAAAAAATCTCCTGCGCTGTAGTGCCGACAAAACACAAATAAAAAGGATCCTCTCTCCATATTATTCCATTTACATAACCATTAGAAGACGTTGTCGTTTAACTCGATGAATCATCATCTCCCAAATCCAACCAATATCGTTAAGACATCTATTATTTTTTTTACACGTACATAACTATCCAAAATAAGGAACAAAAGTAGGTTGATTATGATTTATGCCATGCAATGTCTGCACAGTGCTGCTAAGCACCACAAATATGGCGACCGGAAGCACTTACCTCAATCATTGTTAACTCTGCGAAAATGACAGGAAAACAGCAATTTAACGTGAGTTTTGTCGAGCCAGATATATTCAATATTTGTGCCACCTGAAACTGTAAAGGACAGCTGCTGCCGTGGAGTCGGTGGTTGCCTGTCTTGGGGATGTTCTGGCTGACCAAATGCAGCTTCCGCCTAATAAAAAAGAGGGTCCATGTGTAATACCAAATTGGCCTATGGTGATAACATAGAAAAGATAAACATAGTTGTACAATCCATCCCAAAGCCAAAAATGTGAGAACTCACATTTGTTTATAAATAACATGTATATGATAAATATGTATTTGAAGAGAGCTGTCCTTTTCTTTGTTATGCCAAAATGTGGATGTCAGTGATTATTTCAAACCATGTCAATCTTTCAAGAACATATGAAAAACCCCATCCACATGAGACATTTTCAGTGCTTAGATCTCTTCCAAGAGATTTCTTGAATGTTTCAACCTATAAGATTATGTAGTGATGAATCAGCTGACACTGGAAACCATCATTTTCATCGACAGAGGTAATTACACAGCCTGGGCATTGCTAACAAGCATCATAATGGCAAATGGCTCATTGCTTGTAACCAGGGATTGATGGTGATGGGGAAGGAGAGGTCAACGTTACAACAAAGCCTCGCTAATGCTCTATATCCAAGGCAAATTTAAAATACCAGGCTGTTTTCTCCTTTTCTTTCACAGGCAATTAAATAACAGTCCAATTGTGTGTGAAATAGGCCTGCCAAGCAGAGCTGCTGACAGACATAGAGAAGACCAATACCACACTGACACAGGAGAGGAATAGCCCTTTTATCTAACTGTGAAAAGGTACAATAGCCTGCTACCTGAATGGAAAATCCTCTCGATAATATCAAGATGTCAGGATTGCAGGGCTGCACTCTAAACATCAAGTAACTGTATAACAATTGACAATAAAACTGGTATTGTTCAAAATAGTTATTTCAACAGATTTGCAAGATCTAGAGTGTATTTTAATTTATTTAGTACCTCAGCTGTTCAAGTCACCAAAATGAACATTGCCATCTTAGAGTAGAATCAATAGAACGTAAGTGGACGAGGTATTGAATGCATGTTTATCTGGTTCTAAATATAGATTATTATTGTTGTTGTTATTATCATTGTGTCTGTAAAAATGACAGAAGATAGCATCAAGCCAGTTACAGAAATCTATTTACAAACTATTCCTTAAATCTAATGCTGGTCTCAGGAGACAACTGGTCTCCTGCTGGTCTCGTGTTTGCCTGCTGTGTCATCGGAGTGAGCAGTCCTACTCTTTGGGATAAGACAGTCGAGCCGGAATGGGAAAAGCCCATTAACTGCAATCGATCCCTAACAGAGAGTCAACTACAGACAATGAGAAGTGTTGGATCATGATACGGCATGAATGTTTGAATAATGTAGTAGGGAATCACTTAACTCATTCTTACCTTACACAATTGATGTGATTTCGTGACAAAAGTTGCTGCTTTTAAGGAAATTGATGTCTTTTGATATTTTGAAATAGATTCTACAAACACTGAGATCTGTGAAAATGTAAAAGCTACAAATAAATGATTGAAATAAACATGTATTTAATGTAAACATAGAGTATTTTTTGATGTATAGTCCTGATATGTTTGTTTAGTATCAGAATGCATTCATACACTCTTAAGAATCAACAAAATATCAGCATAATATACAATTAAATAACAAGAACATTATCACAATATCACAGTACCACTGAAGGAGACCGACATCTTTGGGAAACAACTCACAGATCACAGTTTAAACTCCTCCTTGTAAGCTACTCACTTGACAATAAATGGATGTATTGTACCTAGGGTTAGTTAAAACACTTCTTTAGCCAATCATAAGTTGTAAACATTTAATAAGGCCAATCACTGTGGAAAATAAGTCACCATTTGCCCATACACGAAATACACCATTATTTGATAAAGTGGCAGCGATATTTAGAGCCATGGTTTAATCACAAAGTTAGACACATGTGGAATGTTAAAGGTCAGTGCTGATGACCATCTTAGATGGGGAAAGCACAGAAATATCCAAACTGTAAATTAGCATTTTCACCCCTTATCCTTTCAGATCTAGATAGAACAGGTTTTTATATGCTGGTGTCCCGACTCCCCTCATTATAATTATAGACACACACGTTGTTGATGCTATAAGTGAGCTAAAGCTGGTTGACTCATATACATTCACTGTTCCTCTCTCTCGGCAACTGTGTGGTCTGGAATGATGTGGTCGCTCAATGTGTCGCCCCCTAACCTGCTTTTAAAGGCTTAATGCTCATGCAGGTGTGTCATTTCAATCAACAGAAATAGCTCAACCATTACCCACGGTTGAAAAATAATATTTTCCCTGTAACATTTAGCTTAAGCTTTAGTTATCCAAGTCTTTTTTCCCCCTATGGGATAACAAAGCGAGTGACTAACCAGGTTGTTGGATGGCTCATTTTGCCTGAGTGAGACAGCGGTGCATTGATCAAGAGGGAGTGTGTGGGAGTTCGAGATGACAAAGCTGGCAGTTTCTAAAGATGGTTGTCACACACTGGAGTAATGGGGGCCCTACAGGTAGTGATGCCCTGAGGTGATGCACTGGAGCAGCCAACTCCAACTTGAAACGCTCTTGACGACAATTTGCATGATGGGGCTTCTCCCAGCAAGGAGAGGCACACAAACAAGCACAATTCACCATTTCAATAGTTACGCCCAAGATTGAGAAGGAGTGTTGGAGGATGCTCCATCTAACAACACGTCAATTGACTATCATGCAAACACTCCAAACATTTGAGTAAATGCTTTTAACTGAAGACGACCTCATTACTATCCAGACCTGGGTCGAATGCATATTGTGTGCTTGATTTAGCTTGTCAGGCACAATGGAACCAATAGAATAGTCCCAAAACTGCATACTCCAGGAGAGCATAATCAACATGCCAGGTGAGCTAAATCAAGAGCACTTTAAGTATTTGAAAGAAAAGAAAATACGTATTTGACCCAAGTCTGTTACCATCCAGGAGAGGACAACTTTACCCAAGGTACAAGCCGGTCCAGAACAGTGATGTCTATCCCCTTACTGCATATATCAGTGGCTCCTGTCTCTTCTTATCTCTCCGGCCCACCCTGTTATCTTAATAGAGATCACACTGTACACCTCGAGAGTGTGCTGACCCCCGGCGTGGCCTCTCTGCTTATCGGCCCACCACAACTCTCCATCCCTCCCTCCACAACATCATCTGACGCCGGCCTCACAAGGGGGCCTCGGGAGCCATTTTGGTGCAGCGGTAGATTGTTTCCTCAAAGGAAAAGCGGAAACTGTGAGATACACTCTTAGAAAAAAAGGTGCTGTCTTGAACCTAAAAGGGTTCTTCAGCTGTCTCCATAGGAGAACCCTTTGAAGAACCATTTTGAGTTCCATGTAGAACCCTTTACACAGAGGGAGCCTAAAGAGTTCTACCTGTAACCAAAAAGGGTCCTCCTATGGAGACAGCCGAATAACCTTTTTGGAATCCTTTTTTCTAAGAGTGTAGGTCACAACGGACAAAGAACCATCAACAAAGTGGAATAGTGACGCGGATGTAGGTGTCTGAACTCGACTCGACGCGAGTAGCTACTCAACTTGGGTGATTTTACACAAAGTATTTGCATGACTGCCCACGGATTCTCCACCTCAATTCCCTGTGCATAAACAAATCAAATGGAATATAAATAAGGCCATAAAAAGCAACAACCCGAGTGGTTCCGCATGTTGTTTCCCCCGGGACTTTGCCCTTGTGGGGAAGCACAACACGTAATTGGAGGTAGTAAATAACAGTGAAGAGATGTAACTCTACCATATATCTAGGACCTTTGTGGAGAGGAGAGGTTTGATGTTTGCTGTTGGGTTCGGGTGATTGATACTAACGCTAATGCTAGCGGGCGGCAGCTTTATTTGCTTCTTTAATCAAAGACAGCATCATCAAAAACATTGCACTGACATATGGGGATCTGAACGTATAGACACAATGCAATAATCACAGCATCATTCAATAAGCAGACGCTCGCACAAGGGTGGGAACGAGTTGAATGGCTCATCCATGCGTGGGTGTCAAACAAACAGGAAACACGATATCCGACAAGACATTTCACACTGTTTTTTTTTACCCTCCCCATCAGAGATAATGACAGACCTGTCATCCACTGAACAGAAAGTTACACTTTCAAATCACAACACCAGGCAACGACCCCGTGGGCTCGCTCGGTGCACTCTGATTGGCTCCCTCGCCCAGGGATTGCTGATAGAAGTCAGGTAACGTAAAGAAGAGAGAACTGAATGAGACGTGGGACACAGACACACTGCCATTGGCCATCGGTGGCCAGGACACCTGGCTGGTAAAGTAATTAACCCCGGCGAGTGGTTGGCATGGAAACCGCTGACTCCAAGTGTCCCCCCCCCACCCTCTGCTCTCCCCCTAGTTCCCTGGCGATGATGGAGTGTCAAATCCCACCACATCCAGCTGCCTCCTGCCTCCTCCAATCACACCTATTAGAGCTGGCAGGCTCCGTGGTGACCCGGCTGGGCCACTGTGTCTGTTTTTCCAGGGTAGTGTGTGTGACGGTGTGTGTGTGTCTGTCCAGGGTAGGAGATGAGTGGGGGCTAGGATGAAGTGTTTGTAGGAAAGCATCGCACTACCGCTCCCTATGTGAGAATGTGATTAGATTGTAGTGCTGCCAAAATCCCCACACTTGATCTCAAAACAAATTTACTGACAGGTACATATAATAAGGCACAACTGTACACACACACACACACACACACACACACAATTTTTAACAAATAGTATTTTAAACAAAACTACGTAACTATTCTAAACAAATTCATACTTACATAAGAACCCAGGCAGACTCACAAACTGACACCCACACATGAACACACATCCACACACACTCCCTTTCACACTCTCTTACACACACAGAGTGGGGTAGTGGAGGGTATACGCAGGTTTACGCCATATACCCACATGTTTTTCAGTGGGCATTGCCTATACTCACTTCTTAATCCCCAGGATGAGTATCAAAGTAGTGTAATGGAGGTTATCCTCCGTATCAATTAGCTGGAAAACACCTTTCTAAAATGCATATCGCACATGCAAGCGGTTTTATGGACAGAGATGGAAATATCTGTTTGAAATGTGGAAAGAAAGGACCTGTAAAGATGCAACAACTATCATGGGTTGCTATTATAATTAGTATAATGTCTTTGGCTGCTGGACCATGAAAGAAAGAAAACCAATCGAGCAGGAGAACGCACATGAGGAAGTCTTTGTAAAACATCTGCCTCCACGTTTCTATGGTGAGATTTTGGCTATAGGCTACTTTGAAGCAAGGTAAGACATGGTCATAATATGAAGTCAAATGTCCAGCTTTCAAACATTTAAGGAACAGGAAAAATATAGCCATGCTAATGACTGGCCTAACCATACTCTGGTAGATGGAAAGGCTTTCCCAAAAACCTTCTCAATTAAATGTTAACTAGCTACAAAGTAGACTATGCCTACCTGGCAGAATGATATCATGATTATTTGCATCAATCCAGTGGCCATCTGTTAAGCAAACTCCATCTCATGTGCTCCAGAAACACCCTTAACCAATCAACAGTACTGGGTGTCTGTACTACAGAAACACCCCTAACCAATCAACAGTACTAGGTGTCTGTACTACAGAAACACCCCTAACCAACCAACAGTACTAGGTGTCTGTACTACAGAAACACCCCTCACCAATCAACAGTACTAGGTGTCTGTACTACAGAAACACTCCTAACCAATCAACAGTAATAGGTGTCTGTACTACAGAAACACCCCTAACCAATCAACAGTACTTGGTGTCTGTACTACAGAAACACCCCGAACCAATCAACATTACTAGGTGTCTGTACTACAGAAACACTCCTAACCAATCAAATCAAATCAAATGTTATTTGTCACATACACATGGTTAGCAGATGTTAGTGCGAGTGTAGTGAAATGCTTGTGCTTCTAGTTCCGACAATGCAGTAATAACCAACAAGTAGTCTAGCTAACAATTCCAAAACTACTACCTTATAGACACAAGTGTAAGGGGATAAAGAATATGTACATAAAGATATATGAATGAGTGATGGTACAGAGCGGCATAGGCAAGATACAGTAGATGGTATTGAGTGCAGTATATACATATGAGATGAGTATGTAAACAAAGTAGCATAGTTAAAGTGGCTAGTGATACATGTATTACATAAGGATGCAGTAGATGATATAGAGTACAGTATATACGTATACATATGAGATGAATAATGTAGGGTATGTAAACATTATATTAGGTAGCATTGTTTAAAGTGGCTAGTGATATATTTTACATTATTTCCCATCAATTCCCATTATTAAAGTGGCTGGAGTTGAGTCAGTGTGTTGGCAGCAGCCACTCAATGTTAGTGGTGGCTGTTTAACAGTCTGATGGCCTTGAGATGGAAGCTGTTTTTCAGTCTCTCGGTCCCAGCTTTGATGCACCTGTACTGACCTCACCTTCTGGATGATAGCGGGGTGAACAGGCAGTGGCTCAGGTGGTTGTTGTCCTTGATGATCTTTATGGCCTTCCTGTGACATCGGGTGGTGTAGGTGTCCTGTAGGGCAGGTAGTTTGCCCCCGGTGATGCGTTGTGCAGACCTCACTACCCTCTGGAGAGCCTTACGGTTGTGGGCGGAACAGTTGCCGTACCAGGCGGTGATACAGCCCGACAGGATGCTCTCGATTGTGCATCTGTAGAAGTTTGTGAGTGCTTTTGGTGACAAGCCGAATTTCTTCAGCCTCCTGAGGTTGAAGAGGCGCTGCTGCGCCTTCTTCACGATGCTGTCTGTGTGGGTGGACCAATTCAGTTTGTCTGTGATGTGTACGCCAAGGAACTTAAAACTTACTACCCTCTCCACTACTGTTCCATCGATGTGGATAGGGAGGTGTTCCCTCTGCTGTTTCCTGAAGTCCACAATCATCTCCTTAGTTTTGTTGACGTTGAGTGTGAGGTTATTTTCCTGACACCACACTCCGAGGGCCCTCACCTCCTCCCTGTAGGCCGTCTCATCATTGTTGGTAATCAAGCCTACCACTGTTGTGTCGTCCGCAAACTTGATGATTGAGTTGGAGGCGTGCGTGGCCACGCAGTCATGGGTGAACAGGGAGTACAGGAGAGGGCTCAGAACGCACCCTTGTGGGGCCCCAGTGTTGAGGATCAGGGGAGTGGAGATGTTGTTGCCTACCCTCACCACCTGGGGGCGGCCCGTCAGGAAGTCCAGTAACCAGTTGCACAGGGCGGGGTCGAGACCCAGGGTCTCGAGCTTGATGACGAGCTTGGAGGGCACTATGGTGTTAAATGCCGAGCTGTAGTCGATGAACAGCATTCTCACATAGGTATTCCTCTTGTCCAGATGGGTTAGGGCAGTGTTCAGTGTGGTTGAGATTGCATCATCTGTGGACCTATTTGGGCGGTAAGCAAATTGGAGTGGGTCTAGGGTGTCAGGTAGGGTTGTGGTGATATGGTCCTTGACTAGTCTCTCAAAGCACTTCATGATGACGGAAGTGAGTGCTACGGGGCGGTAGTCGTTTAGCTCAGTTACCTTAGCTTTCTTGGGAACAGGAACAATGGTGGCCCTCTTGAAGCATGTGGGAACAACAGACTGGGATAGGGATTGATTGAATATGTCCGTAAACACACCAGCCAGCTGGTCTGCGCATGCTCTGAGTGCGCGGCTGGGGATGCCGTCTGGGCATGCCGTCTGGGCCTGCAGCCTCGCGAGGGTTGACACGTTTAAATGTTTAGTACTAGGTGTCTGTACTACAGAAACACCCCTAACCAATCAACAGTACTAGGAGCCTGTGCACTTGAATTAAAGGGTAACTACATTTCTGAGATTTTTCCCAGAACTCAAAGTTGTCTCCTGATGTGGTTTAAGAGTTGTTATGGACTTCCAATGTTATTTTTCTATTAAAAAAGCAGAACCTAAAAAAAATTGGGAAAATTAGAAACCTGTGAATTTCTGACTCAGTTGACAGCCTAATTTATCTGTTTCAATAGTAAGCCTACTATTAGACTAGTTGCACAGTACAGCTTGGGTTGGTCTGACTGTGAAAGACCAATATGGGATTTAGAATTTTAGGTCATTCAGAGTGTGTCACTGTTTCTCATAGACTTTTTCCCACAGGGAGCCTTTTCCTTAGCCGGGGCGGGCCGCTTGGAAAAATATTGGCAACATTAGAGTATACCCACTTCTCCAGGCACCACTACACCACTGCACCACTAAAGCACACCGCACCACTACACCACTGCACCACTGCACCACTGCACCACTACACTACTGAACCACTACACTACTGAACCACTACACTACTGAACCACTACACTACACCACTGCACCACTACACGACTGAACCACTACACTACTGAACCACTACACTACTGAACCACTACACTACACCACTGCACCACTACACCACTACACCACTGCACCACTACACTGCACCGCACCACTACACCACTGCACCACTACACCACTACACCACTGCACCACTACACCGCACCTCTCCACTACACCACTACACTGCACCTCTCCACTACACCACTACACCACTGCACCACTACACCACTACACCACTGCACCACTACACCGCACCTCTCCACTACACCACTACACCACTGCACCACTACACCACTACACCGCACTTCTACACTACACCACTACATCACTGCACCACTGCACCACTGCACCACTACACCACACCTCTACACTGCACCACTACACTACACCGCGCCGCGCCGCACCACTGCACGACTACACCGCACCACTACACCACTACACCGCACCACTACACCACTGCACCACTACACCACTACACTACACCGCACCACTACACCACTACACCGCACCACTACACTACACCGCGCCGCACCACTGCACCAATACACCACTACACTACACCACTACACTGCGCCGCACCACTACACTACACCACTGCACCGCACCACTACACCACTGCACCACTACACTGCACCACTACACCACCGCACCACTGCACCGCACCACTACACCACCGCACCACTACACCACTGCACCACCACACCACTACACCACTGCACCGCACCACTGCACCACTATACCACTACACCACAACACCACCACACCCCTACACCACTGAACCACTACACCGCACCACTGCACCACACCACTACACCACCGCACCACTACGCCACTACACCACATCACTACACCACCGCACCACTACACCACTACACCACTACACCACTGCACCACTACACTACACCCCTACACCACTGCACCACTACACCGCACCACTACACCACTGCACCACTGCACCGCATCACTACACCACCGCACCACTATACCACTACACCACTGCACCACTACACCACTACACCACTGCACCACTGCACCACTACACCACTACACCGCACCACTACACCACTACACCACTACACCACTACACCGCACCACTACACCACTACACCACTGCACCGCACCACTACACCACTACACCACTGCACCACCACACCACTACACCACTGCACTGCACCGCACAACTACACCACTGCACCACTGCACCACTACACCGCACCACTACACCACTACACCACTGCACCACTACACCACTGCACCGCACTACTACACCACTACACCACTACACCACTGCACCACTACACCGCACCACTACACCACTGCACCACTACACCACTGCACCGCACCACTACACCACTACACCACTGCACCACTGCACCACTACACCACTGCACCACTGCACCACTACACCACTGCACCGCACCACTACACCACTACACCACTGCACCACTACACCACTGCACCACTGCACCACTACACCACTGCACCGCACCACTACACCACTACACCACTGCACCACTACACCACTGCACCGCACCACTACACCACTGCACCGCACCATAACACCACTGCACCACCGCACCACTACACCACAACACCACTACACCGCACCACTACACCACTACACCACTACACCGCACCACTACACCGCACCACTACACCGCACCACTACACCACTACACCGCACCACTACACCACTACACCGCACTACTACACCACTACACCACTACACCGCACCACTACACCGCACCACTACACCACTACACCACTGCACCGCACCACTACACCACTACACCACTGCACCACCACACCACTACACCACTGCACTGCACCGCACAACTACACCACTGCACCACTGCACCACTACACCGCACCACTACACCACTACACCACTGCACCACTACACCACTGCACCGCACTACTACACCACTACATTACATTACATTACATTTAAGTCATTTAGCAGACGCTCTTATCCAGAGCGACTTACACCACTACACCACTGCACCACTACACCGCACCACTGCACCACTGCACCGCACCACTACACCACTACACCACTGCAACGCACCACTACACCACTGCACCACTGCACCACTACACCACTGCACCGCACCACTACACCACTACACCACTGCACCACTACACCACTGCACCGCACCATAACACCACTGCACCACCGCACCACTACACCACAACACCACTACACCGCACCACTACACCACTACACCACTACACCGCACCACTACACCGCACCACTACACCGCACCACTACACCACTACACCGCACCACTACACCGCACTACTACACCACTACACCACTACACCACTACACCGCACCACTACACCGCACCACTACACCACTGCACCACTACACCGCACCACTACACCACTACACCGCACCACTACACCGCACCACTACACCGCACCACTACACCACTACACCGCACTACTACACCACTAGACCACTACACCACCACTACACCGCACCACTACACCACTACACTGCACCACTACACCACTACACCACTACACCGCACCACTACACCACACTGCACCACTACACCACTACACCGCACCACTACACCCACTACACCACTACACCACTACACCGCACCACCACTACACCACTACACCACACCACTACACCACTACCACCGCACCACTACACCACTACACCGCACCACTACACCACTACACCGCACCACTGCACCACTACACCGCACCACTACACCACTACACCGCACCACTACACCACTACACCACTACACCGCACCACTACCACTACACCACCACCGCACCACTACACCGCACCACTACACCACTACACCGCACCACTACACCACTACACCACTACACCACTGCACCACTACACCACTGCACCACTACACCACTGTACCACTACACCACTACACCACTACACCACACCACTACACCGCACCACTACACCACTACACCGCACCACTACACCACTACACCACTGCACCACTACACCGCACCACTACACCACTACACCACTACACCGCACCACTACACCACACCACTACACCACTACACCGCACCACTACACCACTACACCGCACCACTACACCGCACCACTACACCACTACACCGCACCACTACACCACTACACCACTACACCACTACACCACTACACCACTGCACCACTACACTACACCCCTACACCACTGCACCACTACACCGCACCACTACACCACTGCACCGCATCACTACACCACCGCACCACTATACCACTACACCACTGCACCACTACACCACTACACCACTGCACCACTGCACCACTACACCACTACACCGCACCACTACACCACTACACCACTACACCGCACCACTACACCACTACACCACTGCACCGCACCACTACACCACTACACCACTGCACCACCACACCACTGCACTGCACCGCACAACTACACCACTGCACCACTGCACCACTACACCGCACCACTACACCACTACACCTCTACACCACTGCACCACTACACCACTGCACCGCACTACTACACCACTACACCACTACACCACTGCACCACTACACCGCACCACTACACCACTGCACCACTGCACCACTGCACCGCACCACTACACCACTGCACCGCACCACTGCACCACTACACCACTGCACCGCACCACTACACCACTACACCACTGCGCCACTACACCACTGCACCGCACCACTACACCACTGCACCGCACCACTACACCACTGCACCACCGCACCACCACACCACAACACCACTACACCGCACCACTACACCACTACACCACTACACCGCACCACTACACCGCACCACTACACCGCACCACTACACCACTACACCGCACCACTACACCACTACACCGCACTACTACACCACTACACCACTACACCACTACACCGCACCACTACACCGCACCACTACACCACTGCACCACTACACCACACCACTACACCACTACACCGCACCACTACACCGCACCACTACACCACACCACTACACCACTACACCGCACCACTACACCACTACACCGCACTACTACACCACTAGACCACTACACCACTACACCGCACCACTACACCACTACACCGCACCACTACACCACTACACCGCACCACTACACCACTACACCACTACACCACTACACCGCACCACTACACCACTACACCGCACCACTACACCACTACACCACTACACCGCACCACTACACCACACCACTACACCACTACACCGCACCACTACACCACTACACCGCACTACTACACCACTACACCACTACACCGCACCACTACACCACTACACCGCACCACTGCACCATTACACCGCACCACTACACCACTACACCGCACCACTACACCGCACCACTACACCACTACACCGCACCACTACACCACTACACCACTACACCGCACCACTACACCACTACACCGCACCACTACACCACTACACCACTACACCACTGCACCACTACACCACTGCACCACTATACCACTGCACCACTACACCACTGCACACACACACACTTTTTTTTGTTGCTGGCTGGCGATTGGGTCGTGGATGTCTCTGTCAGAGATGTGGGGCTGAGATTAGTTTTGGCAGTGGTGACCATGGCCTCATTTTACAACATGCCCATTCACAGGGGGCAATATCAAACTAGCCTGGTAGCTCTCTGCTCTGAGACCACCACTTGGCAACCACCTGACAACTAAAGGGAGTCTCCTAGGTAATTCTGTCACAGAGAGTGGAGGGAGAGGAACATATCATTGGCCAGCAGGTTTTTGCTCTAACATACCTGATTTAACTGCAGGTGATTAACTACATTGATTAGCTAAATCAGGTGTGTAAAAGCAGGGCTGGAGCAAAAGCCTGCATACCGGTTAGCTTATTTACATTAACGTATCTGTCAGAAGGGGGAATTGGGGGGGGGGCAAAGAAACTGAAATGTCACCAATCCATGTCACCACTCAAGCAACCCCATGAGAGCTGCTGACATTGCTCACTTCTTCAATGCCCAGCCGGCTGGGCACAGACACCAATTCAACATCTATTCCACGTTGGGTCAATGTAATTTCATTTAATTACGTGGAAACAACGTTTATTCAACAAGTGTGTGCCCAGATGGAGGTCTCACTGAGCGGCAGTCAGTTTGGTTGACTACCAAAGGGCAAGGCTCACATTGTAGGCTCCCATCTCACTTCTAGAACAAGACAACAATCAACGCTACGCCACTGCCCTGAATTGAACAAAAATGCTAGTTTAAACTTTTTTTCTGTCCATTTGTTCATTTCAAACATAGAAAAAGTCCAAATAGGCGAGACACCTGAGGATGTCATTAATACACCCCCTTATCGTGGTGAACTGGCACGCTGTTCGGGCGCTTTGCTAAAGCCCAAGGCGCCACGTCGCTTCACAATTTCATTAGCGACAAATCCCATCTGCTTTATAAAGTCATCAGACTCCTCGAAACACCTCGCCAATATTCCAAATCAGCTGGCTGGCAGCGGGCCTACACTCTGTGTGTGTGTGTGTGTGTGTGTGTGTGTGTGTGTGTGTGTGTGTGTGTGTGTGTGTGTGTGTGTGTGTGTGTGTGTGTGTGTGTGTGTGTGTGTGTGTGTGTGTGTGTGTGTGTGTGTGTGTGTGTGTGTGTGTGTGTGTGTGTGTGTGTGTTTACGTGTGTGCGTGTGTGTGTGTGTTTACGTGTGTGCGTGTGTGTGTGTTTACGTGTGTGTGTGTACACGCCAATGCTTCTATTTTGTGTCAAAGATTTTAAAATAGCAAGCAGCCTTCTGCAGAATAAGCACTTCATGGATTCTGGCTTTGATGGTATGCTTGCATGGAGAGGCCAGCTGCCACCTGAATGTGGAGAGAACTGAATCAGAATACCGTAGCAGGGTCTGGACTTTTGTTTTAAGACAAGCGAGTGTGTGTGTGTGTGTGTGTGTGTGTGTGTGTGTGTGTGTGTGTGTGTGTGTGTGTGTGTGTGTGTGTGTGTGTGTGTGTGTGTGTGTGTGTGTGTGTGTGTGTGTGTGTGTGTGTGTGTGTGTGTGTGTGTGTGTGTGTGTGTGTGTGTGTGTGTGTGTGTGTGTGTGTGTGTGTGTGTGTGTGTGTGTGTGTGTGTGTGGTTATGCAGCCAGTATACAACACTTGTATAAGAATAGACAACTATGATAATCAGTTAATTGTGAAAACAAGGACTTTGACATTCCTCGTGCAGCACTGATACCCATTTTAATCACAAGTCTATGCTCCTACGCAACAAGTTGGACACGTGACATTGAAAGACAGTCATGCAGGTTCATTCAAACAACTTTCACAACAAAAAAAAAAATATGCATATCACGTGTTGGTGTGTAAGGTACATGCAGTCACAGGTCATTTTCTATTTGTCGATTAGACAAAATGATATGTAAATGGAACCAAAGCTGATCTGTGACTGGAACCATCATCTATATACATAAGCATATATCAATACAGAACAAATGCATTCTTCTGTTTCCAAACTCTGGAACAATATCTTTCGCAGATTTCAGTACAAATCTAATATATTCATCACATTGGGGCTCCTCTATGTGGGGAACGGTAAAAACAACCAGCTCTCATTTTACTAGCAACCCTTAGGAATAAGCAGGACGCAAACAAATGGGATTATCGTATGATGGGAAATGGTTTGGGGGGGGGGGCTTTGTTATCTTTATAATTTTCTGTAGGGCATTAGGCTTGCAACAGGATTGATTTCAAGATTGTCTGCTCTTTTCAGAGCAACAGCACAGCAGATACTCTGACTGTGAATGGGAGGCTGAGGGAGAGTTCTCTCTATCCGTTCTATAGACTCACGCAGATAACGGTTGGGAACAAACTGGGGTGTGGTCTACGTTGCGGAAACGACGCTAGTGAGTAGTAAAGCAACTACCAAGATAAACATCACTTTTCAATGATTGAATTGACTCTCAATGAACCTTCTGAATTGCAATGAATGTAGGGTCAAGTACCTGACTATGCCAAGTTATCGCCATGGCCTGATTGACAGTGCAGGTCCCACCCATCTCTGCCTCTCCAGTCTTGGGTCTTGAAAACGGAAGCTGGCTTAGAGGCATCTTCTGTCTCAGTTCGAATGACCTGCCTCAAGGGTGTGGTCTATGGTAGCTGTGGGAGGTTAACCAAGTGTGACTCCTCCTCTAAGGGTGGGGTGTTAAGTGCCAGGGCCCAGTACATCCTCCTCCACCACTTCCACCTCATGCCCCTCATCCTCCACCCCCCCAGACGCAGTTAGGCCCCGCCTCTTTGTTGAACCCGGGGGCGCCCTCCCCGCTGCTGCCATCTGCGCCAAAGGTTGCCGCCAGCTGTGGCCCGTTCCCACGACGACGCTCCTGAACTTCCCGTTCTGTCATCTGGTCACATTGGGAGAAGAGGTCATGGTGAGAGTGCACTTATAATTAAGTTGTAACTCCCTCTAAACCTCTGGAGTGGTCAACCGTCCTTCTGAAGAGCTACTTGGTGTGCAGGTTTTTACTCAAATACATTTGTATTCATACTCCTGCTCTGCTCTAACACAGCTGATTCAGCTAATCAAGGTTCTGATGAGCAGCCGAGGAATAGTCTAATCATAAGAATAATTGAATCAGGTGTGTTCGAGCAGGGCTGTAACAAAAGTTCCCCAAAGCCCATTGGTGAACTAGGTTGAGCTGTTCCTACTGCAGTGCCTATACCTGAACAGTCTCAGGCAGCTAGTGGTTACTTGTGTACAGGGTAAATGTCCAACTGGTATTTGTATGTCACAGGCAGCAATGATTGATAGTGGTCAAAGACTCTGGCTCTTTCTCAATTTATCTTTCTACAATCTCCTCACCTCCTTTCAATCGTATTGGAGGAGAAAGTCCAAGGTCCCTCCCCTCAGACCTTCTCATCCAATGCCTTTTGAGAAGGAGGTGAGGGTAAACGATGGGAGGAATCGGGGAAAAATGACTTGAGAAAGAGCCTATGAGTCATGACTCAACCAAACTCCTGTTGATCGTTAAGCCACATGCTACATCCAAAACAGTCTCGGTGCATGTAGTGCTGTGTAAACAGATAACGTATCAGTGTAAGCTTTGAAAATCACTCAAGAAAAGTGAGTGAGTCAATTTGAACGTTACAGACATTCAAAACACAACTCCACATCATATCATTCTCTCTGAGCGTCTGTAACAGTTCCTTGCTTAAATCCTCACTTTCAATTGAGAGAATGAAGATGACATTACAGCTTTGCGTAACTAACTATTTCTCTTTGGAGTTGGGGGGCGGTGTCAATCGACAAAGTTATTTTGATTACTTATGTGACTGAAGCACTTCCATGGCAACAGGCAAAAAATAGTGTGGCGGTGATGAGCGCCCAGACAGGGGACAGGGAAGCGTGACGCCCCACTATCCCAGCGATGGCAACAGCTTAGTTCTGCCACCTCTCCAAAATATGCTCCCATTCCGCGGATTACTGACCCATATTTGTGAATGTTCATCTAAAAAGGTTAGAGACAGCACACAGAGTACACCTGCCCCACCCAAAATAGGAAAATAAAATTCACACTGGCATCCATATTTATGGGGCCCCTCCTTCCAAAAACACGCCCCAACTTTTTGAATGTCAGCAGGTGAGAATCGTGCACGCATTTCCAAAATGCCATGGCATTTGAGGAGCATTGGGTTCTTATTTGTCAGCACCAATGAGAGGCCAGGGCTGACGGAGAGGCGGGAAAGGGGTCAAATATAGAGGGGTGTGAGGGGGGAGGAGCTAATTACAGCATTTTAGCTGCTGGCCAAGGGAGCTGTTTAACAAACAGTGAAACCCAGTTACATGATTACATACTTCCCTTTGGGTGGCTGTGTTGTGGCGTGAACGTGGGGCTGAGGCGTGAACGTGGGGCTGAGGCGGGCACGATGTGGCAGTGGGCGAAAGGAGCTCGGGTCGCTGGCTCTCGCTCAGCATAATGGTGTCTCTTTCTTCTTAACCAACAACTCCATTGGGAAGAAGAGTTACCTTCCACTAAGTTTTCCCCACAATGTCACCAAATACAAATACCCAACAGACACAGAAGCTAAAAACAGAATGACACGAGGGGGGTTTTCAGGTGTAAGCAGGTAAGGACGGAGTGTTCTCCTACACACAGATAAAGTCATATTTATCCAAATGCGTGCGCACACACACGCAGAACTGTGCTCACAGGAAGCGGCTGCAGTTCCCTGTCATCCGTCTTCATTAGTGATGGCTGCCCGCCTCCTGGGCTGACGCCATATGCTACTCATAGGGGACCGTGCACCGTATACCAGACATCACACACGCACACACATTTATGCGCAGACAAACACACACAATCACTGGACGCAAGACAAAAACCACTTCTAGGTGCACTGAAGTGTGAAACACAAACAAAAACAGAAGAATGGAAAAAAGGATGATGACACGTTTCAATATCATGTTTCAGTATCAAGTTTCAGTGGCACGTTTCAATATTATGTTTCAATATCAAGTTTCAGTGGCACGTTTCAATATTATGTTTCAATATCAAGTTTCAGTGGCACGTTTCAATATCATGTTTCAATATCAAGTTTCAGTGGCACGTTTCAATATCATGTTTCAGTATCAAGTTTCAGTGGCACGTTTCAATATCATGTTTCAATATCAAGTTTCAGTGGCACGTTTCAATATCATGTTTCAATATCAAGTTTCAATGGCACATTTCAATATCATGTTTCAATATCAAGTTTCAATATTATGTTTCATGAAGAGCAACCAAACAGTTATGTTATGAATGCAGGGCACTGCTCATCTTTTCTGTCGTATATCAGGGGTTGGAGTCAATTCCACTTCAAATCAATCTGCTGTATGGCAATGGTTGCAGACAGTCCCTCGAATTTATTGTACAGTTTACCCTTTTTCTTTCCTCTAAAGATGTTTATAGACGAAGACTCACCGCAATCCCTTTTCTGTACACTCATTTCTTATGTCAGCATATTGAAACACCCATTGGGATCCTTGCAATGGCAAGGCATATCCTACATTTCACATTTAAAAGAAAAGGAATTTAGCAGATGTGCTTATCATTAGCGACAGAGTAGAGAGTACATACATTTTCAGACTTTTTCATACTGGTCCCCTGTGGGAATTGAACCCACAACCCTGGTGTTGCAAGCACCATGCTCTACCAACTGAACCACGTGCTAAAAACACCTCAGCATTACTTCAAACTTTTCTTGTGACAATATCCATTATACTGGCTGAGAGATTTGCTCTCTCTGAGTTGAGAGGGCCTTTGGTGACTTGTAAGTTGTTCAGGATGCTTTTTAAATCAGTAATAAGGTGGTTATTATGTATGCAGAGCAGAGCCCGGGCTGAGCACAGCAGGTCTTCAGCATACGCCGTGCTCAGGAGGAGGTGTGGAGGATTGGCTTTATACCCTCCTGACAGCTGCCCATCCATCCGTCCATTCCTCCTCACACACACACACACACACACACACACACACACACACACACACACACACACACACACACACACACACACACACACACACACACACACACACACACACACACACACACACACACACGCAGGCAGGCAGGCAGATACCCACGCACTCTCGCATCTCATACACACACACACACAGGCACACACACACACACACTCGCATACAATCATATACACAAACACACCAGGCATGCAGGGACACACTGAGACAGATATCCCACCAGTACGCACTATGCATCCAGATATGAATGTACACGCTCACAAAGTTGAGTGTCTACACTGACACCGCATCCTGCTTCTGCCCAAACATATCCTACAGCTCAAACAGGGATCTGTAAACACCCACAGGCACCTTCTCCTGATACTGTATACAAACACATTCTAAAACAAAGACAGCAGAGAGGTAAGTACCACCTCCACAAATAGCCATGTATCCACCTTTGAACTGACAACCAAATGATAAAACCCCCATACTGTGCGCCTATATCCCTCTTATTTTGACAAGGTGGCAGGTCTGTCACAACCGAGACACCGTCTTCACGAGACGCCGGGCCGCACCATCCCTGACGTTGATCCGCGGAGAGGTCGGCAGCAGCGACAGGGCAGAGAGAGGGAGCTCGGTTCAAATAGACCCTGGTAATGATATGTCTATCTATCAGGGCATTGGACCCTGTATCTTCTTCTCCAGTGTGGTAGGCGATGAGTCTCGCCCCGTTTTGCCGTCGAGTCTGGCTGATGCGCCCTGACAGGCTTTCGGTGTGTATTCCAGCGCTCCTTCAACAGGGGATCGCTCCCAGGGGGGTTTTGGGTAGTCGAGTCAATCACGAGTCTATTCGAGTGAGTCGCAGTGTTTTTTTCCTCCCTTTTTACTTGTCGTTCGGGAACAACGCACTGCAGCTCTAATGTTTTGACTCAGGGCGTGCCCCCAATCGGCACCTCTAATGTTTTGACTCAGGGCGTGCCCCCAATCGGCACCTCTAATGTTTTGACTCAGGGCGTGCCCCCAATCGGCACTTCTAATGTTTTGACTCAGGGCGTGCCCCCAATCGGCACTTCTAATGTTTTGACTCAGGGCGTGCCCCCAATCGGCACTTTTAATGTTTTGACTCAGGGCGTGCCCCCAATCGGCACTTCTAATGTTTTGACTCAGGGCGTGCCCCCAATCGGCACTTCTAATGTTTTGACTCAGGGCGTGCCCCCAATCGGCACTTCTAATGTTTTGACTCAGGGCGTGCCCCCAATCGGCACCTCTAATGTTTTGACTCAGGGCGTGCCCCCAATCGGCACTTCTAATGTTTTGACTCAGGGCGTGCCCCCAATCGGCACTTCTAATGTTTTGACTCAGGGCGTGCCCCCAATCGGCACCTCTTTCGTTTTTTATTTTCGCCCCGTCGTCTGTCCATCTTGACACGGCCACTCTCTCTTTTCCTCTCTCTCCCTCACTCGCTCTCTTTATCTCTCTCGCCATCTCTCCCTCCCTCTGCCCCACGCCGACTGTGGTGGTGGACAGAGTCATGTGGCACTTTGGGCCTCGTCTCCAAATTCCCTAATAACAGCACATTCCCCTAAATGTGTTTGTAATGTGGCCAATCATTTTCAGTAATGGATGCTTGTCAGTTTTATGGCGGGGAGAATGACAGTCTCATGACAGGCGAGCTTCATCGAGCCGCTGCTCGCCACCTAAATCTTGCCAGTGGCACTTTAAATACAGACCAACACCCCCCTCTGGTGCATGCTGGACGTACTGTCTCATAATCTCAGGTCTGGCTGCCTTATCTCTTAATGGCACTATGTATTCCTGACTTGAGAACAGTTGTGTTAAACTAGTTCAGGTAGTAATCATGTTATTAAGAATTAAGCCGTTGGCATTTGACATATTTAATGAGCAGCGGGAACGACCCCTTCGACAGCCCTGACTTGATGCTGTTATGGGACGCGTCTTTACGGGGGAAATATCTCCCCAAATTACCTTTGCAATTCATCACAGGTAGTTTTGGAACGCATCCCAAAGTGACCCTAATGCATGAGACACGGACAAATGCAGAGTTCCACAGACCATCCATCCTTCCCATATAAGTGAATGGATCTAGAAATATCCTGTGTAAATCCTAACACACATGAAACACCTGTTGTTAGAGGCTAATCTGACATTCAACGATCATCGACACTGCTCTGGCCGGGCGGCAGGTAGCATAGCGGAGCATTGGATCAGTAACTGAAAGGCCACTGGTTCAAATCTCAGAGTCAACTCATTGAAACATCTGCCGATGTGCCCTTGAGCAAAGCACTTAACCCTAACTAGGGTCACCATCAATAATGGCTGATCCCTGGCTCTGACCCAACTCTCAGGGGGAGTGGGATATGCAAAAAAAAATCAATTCCAATTAGCACGTGTGACATAGATAATTAGGTGGGTGCTTCCATTTGTCCTATCTCAGCATATGGATCTGACTCGTCCCAGTATTGGAGACTGTATTTGTGAGCTGGCATCAGGACGGTGGGTATGAGCTGGCATCAGGACGGTGGGTGTGAGCTGGCATCAGGACGGTGGGTGTGAGCTGTCATCAGGACAGTGGGTATGAGCTGGCATCAGGACGGTGGGTATGAGCTGGCATCAGGACGGTGGGTATGAGCTGGCATCAGGACGGTGGTTATGAGGTGGCATCAGGACGGTGGGTATGGGCTGGCATCAGGACGGTGGTTATGAACTGGCATCAGGACGGTGGGTATGAACTGGCATCAGGACGGTGGGTATGAGCTGGCATCAGGACGGTGGGTGTGAGCTGTCATCAGGACAGTGGGTATGAGCTGGCATCAGGACGGTGGGTATGAGCTGGCATCAGGACGGTGGGTATGAGCTGGCATCAGGACGGTGGGTGTGAGCTGGCATCAGGACGGTGGGTATGAGCTGGCATCAGGACGGTGGTTATGAGGTGGCATCAGGACGGTGGGTGTGAGCTGGCATCAGGACGGTGGTTCTGAACTGGCATCAGGACGGTGGGTATGAACTGGCATCAGGACGGTGGGTATGAGCTGGCATCAGGACGGTGGGTGTGAGCTGGCATCATGACGGTGGGTATGAGCTGGCATCAGGACGGTGGTTATGAGCTGGCATCAGGACGGTGGGTGTGAGCTGGCATCAGGACGGTGGGTGTGAGCTGGCATCAGGACGTTGGGTGTGAGCTGGCATCAGGACGTTGGGTGTGAGCTGGCATCAGGACGTTGGGTGTGAGCTGGCATCAGGACGGTGGGTATGAACTGGCATCAGGACGGTGGGTGTGAGCTGGCATCAGGACGGTGGGTATGACCTGGCATCAGGACGGTGGGTATGAACTGGCATCAGGACGGTGGGTATGAACTGGCATCAGGACGGTGGGTATGAGCTGGCATCAGGACGGTGGGTGTGAGCTGGCATCAGGACGGTGGGTATGAACTGGCATCAGGACGGTGGGTATGAACTGGCATCAGGACGGTGGGTATGAGCTGGCATCAGGACGGTGGGTGTGAGCTGGCATAAGGACGGTGGGTATGAACTGGCATCAGGACGGTGGGTATGAGCTGGCATCAGGGAGGTGGGTATGAGCTGGTATCAGGTCGGTGGGTGTGAGCTGGCATCAAGGCGGTGGGTATGAGCTGGCATCAGGACGGTGGTTATGAACTGGCATCAGGACGGTGGTTATGAGCTGGCATCAGGACGGTGGGTATGAGCTGGCATCAGGACGGTGGTTATGAACTGGCATCAGGACGGTGGGTATGAACTGGCATCAGGACGGTGGGTATGAGCTGGCATCAGGACGGTGGGTGTGAGCTGGCATCATGACGGTGGGTATGAGCTGGCATCAGGACAGTGGGTATGAGCTGGCATCAGGACGGTGGTTATGAGCTGGCATCAGGACGGTGGGTGTGAGCTGGCATCATGACGGTGGGTATGAGCTGGCATCAGGACAGTGGGTATGAGCTGGCATCAGGACGGTGGTTATGAACTGGCATCAGGACGGTGGGTATGAGCTGGCATCAGGACGGTGGGTATGAGCTGGCATCAGGACGGTGGGTATGAGCTGGCATCAGGACGGTGGGTGTGAGCTGGCATCAGGACAGTGGGTATGAGCTGGCATCAGGACGGTGGTTATGAGCTGGCATCAGGACGGTGGGTGTGAGCTGGCATCAGGACGGTGGGTATGAGCTGGCATCAGGATGGTGGGTATGAGGTGTCATTAATTAAATTAAATAAAAATGTATTTGTCACATGCGCCGAATATAACAGGTGTAGACTTTGCAGAACAATGCAGAATTAAAAAGTAAGAAAAGATCAAACCAAATCAAATTTGATTTGTCACATGCTCTGAATACAACAGGTGTAGACTTTCCCGTGAAATGCTTGCTTAAAAGCCCTTAAGTAACAATGCAGTTCAAGAAAGAGAGTTAAGAGAATATATACTAAATAAAATTAAAATAGTAAAATAAAAAGTAACATAATTAAAATAACAATAACAAGGCAGGCATGTCAATGTAAATAGTCTTGGTGGTCATTTGATTAATTGTTCATCAGTTAATGATTTGGGGGTAGACGCTGTTAAGGAGCCTTTTGGTTCTAGACTTGGCACTCCGGCACCACTTGCCGTGCGGTAGCAGAGAGAACAGTCTATGTTAATGGGGCCTGTCGATCCGCCTTTTCCTGTAGATGAGCAAATCAGAAAGAAAAGGACATACTAACACAATAAAATAACAATAAGACTATATACAAGGAGTACCGGTACCAAGTCAATATGCAGAGGTATGAGGTAACTGAGGTCATTTAGGTAATATGTACATGTAGGTAGGGGTAAAAGTGACCAGGCAATCAGGATAGGTAATAAACAGTAGCAGCAGCGTATGTGAAAGTGTGTGTGTGTGTGTGGCGTCAATATGCATGTGTGTGTGTGTGTTATGTGTTTGTGTGAGCGTATGTAGAGAGTGTGTGTGTGTGTGTGTGTGTGTGTGTGTGTGTGTGTGTGTGTGTGTGTGTGTGTGTGTGTGTGTGTGTGTGTGTGTGTGTGTGTGTGTGTGTGTGTGTGTGTGTGTGTGTGTGTGTGTGTGTGTGTGTGTGTGTGTGTGTGTGTGTGTGTGTGTGTGTTTGGATAGAGTCCAGTGTGTGTGTGTGTGTGTGTGTTTGGATAGAGTCCAGTGAGTGTGTGTGTGTGTGTGTGTTTGGATAGAGTCCAGTGAGTGTGTGTGTGTGTGTGTGTGTGTTTGGATAGAGTCCTGTGTGTGTGTGTGTGTGTGTGTGTGTGTGTGTGTGTGTGTGTGTGTGTGTGTGTGTGTGTGTGTGTGTGTGTGTGTGTGTGTGTGTGTGTGTGTGTGTGTGTGTGTGTGTGTGTGTTTGGATAGAGTCCAGTGAGTGTGTGTGTGTGTTTGGATAGAGTCCAGTGTGTGTGTGTGTGTGTGTGTGTGTGTGTGTGTGTGTGTGTGTGTGTGTGTGTGTGTGTGTGTGTGTGTGTGTGTGTGTGTGTGTGTGTGTGTGTGTGTGTGTGTGTGTGTGTGTGTGTGTGTGTGTGTGTGTGTGTGTGTGTGTGTGTGTGTGTGTGTGTGTGTGTGTGTGTGTGTGTGTGTGTGTGTGTGTGTGTGTTTGGATAGAGTCCAGTGTGTGTGTGTGTGTGTGTGTGTGTGTGTGTGTGTGTGTGTGTGTGTGTGTGTGTGTGTGTGTGTGTGTGTGTGTGTGTGTGTGTGTGTGTGTGTGTGTGTGTGTGTGTGTGTGTGTGTGTTGGATAGAGTCCAGTGTGTGTGTGTGTGTGTGTGTGTGTGTGTGTGTGTGTGTGTGTGTGTGTGTGTGTGTGTGTGTGTGTGTGTGTGTGTGTGTGTGTGTGTGTGTGTGTGTTTGCATAGAACCAGTGCAAGAACGTCAGTGCAAAAAAACCTCAAATGGGGTCAATGCAAATAGTCAGGGTGGCCATTTGATTCACTGTTCAGAAGTCTTATGGCTTGGGGGTAGAAAGAAGCTGTTCAGGAGCCTTTTGGTACCAGAATTGGCACTCCGGTACCACTTTCCGTGCGGTAACAGAGAGAACAGTCTACGTCTTGGGTGGCTGAACAATTTTTAGGCCCCAGTGATGTACTGGGCCGTACGCACTACCCTCTGTAGCGCCTTGCGGTCGGATGCCAAGCAGTTTCTATACCAAGCGATGATGCAGTCAGTCAAGATGCTCTCAATGGTGCAGCTGTTTAACATTTTGAGCATCCAAGGGTCCATGCCATATATTTTCAGCCTCCTTAGGGGGAAGAGGCATTGTCGCGCCCTCCTCATGACTGTGTTGGTGTGTTTGGACCATAATAGGTCCTTAGTGATGTGGACAACGAGGAACTTCAAGCGCTCAACGTGTTTTACTTCAGCCCCGTTGATGTGAATGGGGGCGTTCTCGGCCCTCCATGTCCTGGAGTCCACGATCAGCTCCTTTGTCTTACTCACATTGAGGGAGAGGTTATTGTCCTGGCACCACCTTTCCAGGTCTCTGACCTCCTCCCTGTAGGCTGTCTCATCATCGTTGGTTATCAAGCCTACCACCTTCGTGTCGTCAGAAAACTGAGTGATGTGTTGGAGTCGTGCGCAGCCACACAGTCGTGAGTGAACAGGGATTACAGGAGGGGACTAAGGGCACACCCATGTGGGGCCCCCGTGTTGAGGGTCAGCGAGGCGGATGTGTAGTTATACTCTCACCACCTGGGGTGGCCAGTCAGGAAGTCCAGGATCCAGTTGCAGAGGGATTTGTTTAATCCCATGGTCCTTAGTTTATAGTGATGATTGGAGGGCACTATGGTGTTGAATGCTGAGCTGTAGTCAATGAACAGCATTCTCACGTAGGTGTTCCTTTTGTCCAGGTGGGAAAGGGCAGTGTGGAGTGCAAAAGAGATTGCGTTGTCTGTGGATCTGGTGGGGCGGTATTCAAATTGAAGTTTAAAAAGGCTTTGTAAATGAATTTGATTGACTAAGTGGGTCAAGAGTGTCTGGGATGATGGTGTTGACGTGAGCCATGACCAGGCTTTCAAAGCATTTCATGGTTACAGATGTGAGTGCTACGGGGCGGGGCGATAGTCATTTAGGCAGATTACCTTTGCATTATTGGGCACAGGGATTATGGTGGTCTGCTTGAAACATGTACGTATTACAGACTGGGTCAGGGAGAGGATGAAAATGTCAGTGAGTCCAGCTGGTCAGTGCCAGGACAGTGGATATGAAGTGACATCAGGACAGTGGATATGAGGCGGCATCAGGACAGTGGATATGAGGTGGCATCAGGATGGTGGATATGAGGCGGCATCAGGACAGTGGATATGAGGTGGCATCAGGACAGTGGATATGAGGTGGCATCAGGACAGTGGATATGAGGTGGCATCAGGACAGTGGATATGAGGCGGCATCAGGACAGTGGATATGAAGTGACATCAGGACAGTGGATATGAGGTGGCATCAGGATGGTGGATATGAGGTGGCATCAGGACAGTGGATATGAGGTGGCATCAGGACAGTGGATATGAGGTGGCATCAGGACAGTGGATATGAGGCGGCATCAGGACAGTGGATATGAGGTGGCATCAGGACAGTGGATATGAGGTGGCATCAGGACAGTGGATATGAGGTGGCATCAGGACAGTGGATATGAGGTGGCATCAGGACGGTGGATATGAGGTGGCATCAGGACAGTGGATATGAGGTGGCATCAGGACAGTGGATATGAGGTGGCATCAGGACAGTGGATATGAGGCGGCATCAGGACAATGGATATGAGGTGGCATCAGGACGGTGGATATGAGGTGGCATCAGGACAGTGGATATGAGGTGGCATCAGGACAGTGGATATGAGGTGGCATCAGGACAGTGGATATGAGGTGGCATCAGGACAGTGGATATGAGGTGGCATCAGGATGGTGGATATGAGGTGGCATCAGGACAGTGGATATGAGGTGGCATCAGGACAGTGGATATGAGGTGGCATCAGGACAGTGGATATGAGGTGGCATCAGGATGGTGGATATGAGGTGGCATCAGGACAGTGGATATGAGGTGGCATCAGGACAGTGGATATGAGGTGGCATCAGGACAGTGGATATGAGGCGGCATCAGGACAGTGGATATGAGGCGGCATCAGGACAGTGGATATGAGGTGGCATCAGGACAGTGGATATGAGGCGGCATCAGGACAGTGGATATGAGGTGGCATCAGGATGGTGGATATGAGGTGGCATCAGGACGGTGGATATGAGGTGGCATCAGGACAGTGGATATGAGGTGGCATCAGGATGGTGGATATGAGGTGGCATCAGGACAGTGGATATGAAGTGGCATCAGGACAGTGGATATGAGGTGGCATCAGGACAGTGGATATGAGGTGGCATCAGGACAGTGGATATGAGGTGGCATCAGGACAGTGGATATGAGGTGGCATCAGGACAGTGGATATGAGGCGGCATCAGGACAGTGGATATGAGGTGGCATCAGGACAGTGGATATGAGGTGGCATCAGGATGGTGGATATGAGGTGGCATCAGGACAGTGGATATGAGGTGGCATCAGGACAGTGGATATGAGGTGGCATCAGGACAGTGGATATGAGGTGGCATCAGGATGGTGGATATGAGGTGGCATCAGGACAGTGGGTATGAGGTGGCATCAGGACGGTGGGTATGAGGTGGCATCAGGACAGTGGATATGAAGTGGCATCAGGACAGTGGATATGAAGTGGCATCAGGACAGTGGATATGAAGTGGCATCAGGATGGTGGATATGAGGTGGCATCAGGACAGTGGGTATGAGGTGGCATCAGGATGGTGGGTATGAGGTGGCATCAGGACAGTGGATATGAAGTGGCATCAGGACAGTGGATATGAGGTGGCATCAGGACAGTGGATATGAGGTGGCATCAGGACAGTGGATATGAGGTGGCATCAGGATGGTGGGTATGAGGTGGCATCAGGGTGGTGGGTATGAGGTGGCATCAGGACAGTGGATATGAGGTGGCATCAGGGTGGTGGGTATGAGGTGGCATCAGGACAGTGGATATGAGGTGGCATCAGGGTGGTGGGTATGAGGTGGCATCAGGACAGTGGATATGAGGTGGCATCAGGGTGGTGGGTATGAGGTGGCATCAGGGTGGTGGGTATGAGGTGGCATCAGGGTGGTGGGTATGAGGTGGCATCAGGGTGGTGGGTATGAGGTGGCATCAGGGTGGTGGGTATGAGGTGGCATCAGGATGGTGGGTATGAGGTGGCATCAGGATGGTGGGTATGAGGTGGCATCAGGGTGGTGGGTATGAGGTGGCATCAGGGTGGTGGGTATGAGGTGGCATCAGGATGGTGGGTATGAGGTGGCATCAGGGTGGTGGGTATGAGGTGGCATCAGGGTGGTGGGTATGAGGTGGCATCAGGATGGTGGGTATGAGGTGGCATCAGGATGGTGGGTATGAGGTGGCATCAGGGTGGTGGGTATGAGCTGGCAGTTTTGAGAGAATGCTCAGGTTTGTACTAGCATGACTCAATGGTGGGTATGTGTTAAGGGTGCAATACACAACACATGCTCCCTATTCCCAGAGACCAGCGGTAGGGTCAAGCATCCGCAGCCAGGGAGGGGATACACCAAGTTAATAAAACTACATTTCATTGGTCAGTTCATTGGTTAGTTGAAGTGTAAGTAACGCTGGGTAACATTTAATCATACTACAGTCCTATTGTCGCTGGCATTACAGTTTTTTCCAATTGCTAACACACTAAAATGACCTGCACAGCACAATTATTTAAACTGACACACAGAGAGCAAAACCTCTTCTCAAGTCTCCAAAAGTCTAAACACATTTTCTGCTTTACACACATTTTGCAATTCAAAATGGCACTTTTTAAATGCACTGCACAAGACAGTGCATAAGACACAACTCTCTGCATAAGACACAACAATCTGACATAAAGTCACATGTTTGCCATTTCAAAACACTGCCATTCAAAATGACACTACATGACCTAATTGGCCAATACATGTGCCACCTGGCCAAATACCTCAATGGTTATTTGTTACTACTTCAATCAGGAAGTAAGCACTATGAAAAGACCACAGGTGAGCACCTTTTGCTTTACAACAAGAATGGAAGCCGTTGCAGAGAGAGGAAGAGGGAGGGTGAGAGGTGGAGGAAGAGTGAGAGGTAGGGGTAGAGCTGGTAGAAGAGTTCATGGCTAAAGAAGACAACAACTTTCAAATGAAATCAGAGCAACCTTAGTTGATCATGTCATCAACCATGGGCTGACAATGCGAGAGGCTGGACAGAGAGCGCAGCCCAGCTTGAGCCGTTTTACTGTCGCCTGTGTCATCCGGACATTTAGACTGGAGTACAGGTATGTAACCAACATTTCTTTCACACTATGTAGTACACCCCATGTCATAGTCTATCAGTTGGGTGACACCTGTTTACTTCATGAATGGCTGATGTCATACACTAACTGCACAAATTTCCTGTAGAATTTACTCTACTGTGGTGGAAATATCTTTAGGCTGCATTGCCCAAGCCCTATATTTTTGTTTTTTTGTTTTTCTAAAGGACTGAGAGATGCAACCATGTTGGAGGAAGGGGCCAAATGTTCACCGGGGTACAGGAAGCTGCCATTGTAAACTTGGTTTTGGAAAATCAGATTACGAGAAATTCAAAGTCACATCATCCAAGACAACACCATATTCAACAACATTCAACGAGTCAGTCTGTCCACATTGGCTCTCATTCTCACGCGAAACCAAATCAGAATGAAACAACTTTATAAGGTGCCTTTGAGAGAAACTCTCAAAGAAACAAAGAGGTCAAACGAGCATATGTGGATGCAAGTACAATATTGACTGCAGTACACTACACGCAACATTGTTTCCCAGTGTACTGGATAACACCATATTGACTGCAGTACACTACACGCAACATTGTTTCCCAGTGTACTGGATAACACCATATTGACTGCAGTACACTACACGCAACATTGTTTCCCAGTGTACTGGATAACACCATATTGACTGCAGTACACTACACGCAACATTGTTTCCCAGTGTACTGGATAACACCATATTGACTGCAGTACACTACACGCAACATTGTTTCCCAGTGTACTGGATAACACCATATTGACTGCAGTACACTACACGATAACAACATTGTTTCCATTGTTTCCCAGTGTACTGGATAACACCATATTGACTGCAGTACACTACACGCAACATTGTTTCCCAGTGTACTGGATAACACCATATTGACTGCAGTACACTACACGCAACATTGTTTCCCAGTGTACTGGATAACACCATATTGACTGCAGTACACTACACGCAACATTGTTTCCCAGTGTACTGGATAACACCATATTGACTGCAGTACACTACACGCAACATAGTTTCCCAGTGTACTGGATAACACCATATTGACTGCAGTACACTACACGCAACATTGTTTCCCAGTGTACTGGATAACACCATATTGACTGCAGTACACTACACGCAACATTGTTTCCCAGTGTACTGGATAACACCATATTGACTGCAGTACACTACACGCAACATTGTTTCCCAGTGTACTGGATAACACCATATTGACTGCTTTTGTTCTTTGTTTTCAGGGAGTACTGGAAATGGATGCTCATGCAATCCCACATGAGTTCATCTTTATAGATGAGGCTGGGTTCAACCTAGCAAAGACTAGAAGTAGGGGGAGAAACGTCATTGGCCACAGAGCCTTTATAGATGAGGCTGGGTTCAACCTAGCAAAGACCAGAAGAAGGGGGAGAAACGTCATTGGCCACAGAGCCTTTATAGATGAGGCTGGGTTCAACCTAGCAAAGACCAGAAGAAGGGGGAGAAACGTCATTGGCCACAGAGCCTTTATAGATGAGGCTGGGTTCAACCTAGCAAAGACCAGAAGAAGGGGGAGAAACGTCATTGGCCACAGAGCCATTATAGATGTTCCTGGCCGACGTGGTGGGAACATCACACTGTGGGCTGCCATCTCCAATACGCATGGTGTCCTCCGTAGTCATGCCAACCTTGGACCATACAACACAGCCCATATTCTCACATTTCTGGACAGACACCACAACATGCTCATACCACCAGAGCGTATGAATGATGCAGATCATCAAAGAACCCGGTACGTTGTAGTATGGGACCGCGTGAGCTTTCAGCGTGTAGCTCCAGTCCAAAACTGGTTCGCTGACCACCCACCATTTCTCGTGCAATACCTCCCACCATACTCACCATTTCTGAACCCCATAGAAGAGTTGTTTCCGGCACGGCGGTGGAAGGTATACGACCGGCAGCCCTTTGTGCACATGCCTCTTGTGCAGGCTATGGAAGAGGCATGTGATGAGATAGATGCGGGTGCGATTCAGGGATGGATAAAGGCCCTCAAGGCGCTTCTTCCCTCGATGTCTGGCAAGGGAAGATATTGCCTGTGGTGTGGACGAGGCGTTGTGGCCAGACCCAGCTGTGCGGCAAGATGCTGCCTGGGATGTGGACGAGGCGTTGTGGCCAGACCCAGCTGTGCGGCAAGATGCTGCCTAATCATTTTTTTTCTATATATTTTTTCTGCACATTTTCTCTGCAATTTTCTTTTTCAGTTTACTGTTTTTTTTGTGAGCATATTTTTGTTCAGTCCAATGTAAATATACCTGCTGTGAATATGTTGCACTGACTTGTTTGGTGAAAAATAAAATGTTTTAACAGCATGTGTGTGTGTCTGCAAATATTTCTGTGCATCTGAAGAATTTTCTACAATTTGAACTATTTTAGTATTATGGCAAAAGCATACTGAAGATGAGAGTGCTTTTCATTATTTATTTATTTATTTTACCTTTATTTAACCAGGCAAGTCAGTTAAGAACTAATTCTTATTTTCAATGACGGCCTAGGAACAGTGGGTTAACTGCCTGTTCAGGGACAGAATGACAGATGTGTACCTTGTCAGCTCGGGGATTTGAACTTGCAACCTTCCGGTTACTAGTCCAACGCTACCCTGTCTACTCTGCCACCCCAACAGTGTTGTAGTTGGTTAGACAAAAATATGGTAATATGAATGAAGTTTGCCATTTCGTGCAAACGTTTGATTTTGATAATGCTATATGTAGTTTTGGTTGCAGTGCTTCATTTTGCAGGATATATGAGGTATTTTGCAGTTTGGATGTGTGGTTTTGTGAATTGTGTTAAGTATTTTGATTTGTGTTTTAGCATTTGAATTGTGTTTTAGCATTTGGGAAAAACTGTAACTAGGCATTTGCATATAAATGTTGGTAGACACAGTGTGTTTGCTCATGGTGTGGTGCTGTGTTCTCTGTAGAGTTAGCTAGCTGCTAGATCTAGTACTATCAAACCAGGCAGAAGCCCAATGTCATGATTTAAACTCATTATTGTAACCAACTAGGAGGAGGGGAGGACATTGTGTGGCGTGGTATATGAACTTGTGTGTGGACTGTGGTGGAGTGTGTGTCTAGGCCGGTGTGTACTATAGACGTGTGTGTGTGCCTGTCGTTGCGACTTGAGGTCAGAAATGGACTGGGGCGTGGCCAGGAAAATGCAGGCCTGATCCTCAGACAACCACTCCTGCACTGCAGACAGAGAGAAAGACAGACACAGAGAAACAAAGAGCGAGAGACAGAGACAAAAAGAGAGAGAGACATAGCAACAGAGAGACAAAGAGAGAGAGAGAGAGAGACAAAAAGAGAGAGACAGAGAGACAAAGAGAGAGAGAGACAGACAAAAAGAGAGAGACATAGCGACAGAGAGACAAAAAAGAGAGAGACAGAGAGACAGAGACAGAGCGACAGAGACACAGAGACAAAGAGAGAGAGAGACAGAGAGAGACAGAGAAAAAGAGAGAGAGACAGAGGCAAAGAGAGACAGACAGAGAAAAAGAGAGAGAGACAGAGACAGACAGAGACAGAGCGACAGAGAGACAAAGAGAGAGAGACAGAGAGAGACAGAGAAAGAGAGAGAGAGACAGAGAGGCAAAGAGAGAGAGACAGAGAAAAAGAGAGAGAGACAGAGGCAAAGAGAGAGAGACAGGGAAAAAGAGAGAGAGACAGAGACAGAGGCAAAGAGAGAGAGAGATAGACAGACACAGAGCGACAGAGATAAGCTAAAGAAGGGGGATAGGAACATAGAGAGAGAGACAAGGAGTAAAGAAACCAAGGTAGAGAGAGGGAGGAAAGGAGTGAATGGGAGAAAGTCGCCAGGGCAAAGATACAAGAGGAAGGAGGTCAAATAGAGGAGAGGGGTGAATAAGACGGAGATAAAGAGACAGGAGTGTAAAAGAGTGAGGAGGAAGAGGTATAGAACGAGGGAGACCAAACAGATCGCAAGAAAGCAACAAATATTATAGGAGAAACAGTATATAGACAGGAGTGTAAAAGAGTGAGGAGGAAGAGGTATAGAACGAGGGAGACCAAACAGATCGCAAGAAAGCAACCAATATTATCGGAGAAACAGTATATAGACAGGAGTGTAAAAGAGTGAGGAGGAAGAGGTATAGAATGAGGGAGACCAAACAGATCGCAAGAAAGCAACCAATATTATAGGAGAAACAGTATATAGACAGGAGTGACACACAGGTCTGAAAAAGAAAGCAAGAAAGCAAAAGCGAGAGAGTGAGTGAAAGAGTGACAGAGAGATAGAAACAGCTGTCTGTATAATATACTACCTCACTGCTCCCTCTAGCTTTAACTGCTGCCCTATTCTGCTGGCTCCCCCGACAGCTGTCAATCAAGACCTCTGATTTGTCTCACTGCCAGAACTCAGAATACAAATTAGGACGAGGATCAGGTGTTATTTTTTTTAGAAAGTTAGGCACCGGAGTCTTAACATAACTCTAATGAAGAATGTCTGCTTAATTAAGACAGAATAGGGATTACAGATGCTTTCATGTATGAAACTGGAATCCTGGTCTGGTTGAAAAAATAGGGTTTGCCTTCACAAGAGCTGAAAAGACATTGAGGGTGCCCTTTGAATGGTACAACATCTACACAACATCAGCATGCTATTGTAGACTGTAATGCAACCTGCACTACCACACTACAATACCTCCTATACAGGTCCTCGAATAGATCCTTCAGGTGTCAGGGAAGGTGACATCATCGCAACTCAGTAGCTGTGTTTATACTCACTGTTATATGCATCACCTAGCTGCAATGAAAGACGGACAGAGGAGATCACTTAGATAACTCCTCATTTCTGTTCTGGGATCCGTTGCTCTGACCAGCCTCCTTATCTTATTCACCGCAGAGCAAGCTGCCAGTCTGAATTGGGACCTGCCATGTGGTCTCTGGATATATCTGTATGTGAGGGTGGTGTACCTTGTCTGGCAGAGATGACTCCTGTTAGAGCACTGCTGTTGGACTTCACAGACACTTTGGATTTCTTCCTCGTCTCCGACACAGTCTGCAAAACAACCCCCCCCCCTTATCAGCTGTCACCTCTATCAACTCTAACTCTCTTTGGGACTGTCAAGAGACACTGGCTAGAATTCAATGTAATTGCAATGCAATGTTGACACAGCGCCATTGTTTACTGCCTACACACACACGCGCGCACACACACATACACACACACACAAACACACACAAACAAACAAACAAAGTATTGAACCATGAGGGGAGTCTACCTGATGGTAAAAAAAATATTACTTGTTACTGCAATGCGGGTTGGATCGAATTGAGTCCACTGTCACAGACAGACAGGGTGACAGACAGGATGACAGACAGGAAGACACCTCTACCTTGTATTTCATGATATTGGACTTGGAGAAACAGTTTCATATACTGCGAGGTTGGCACTACTTCAGTGTCATTCTATTCCAGCTAGGGTGTTCTGTGTGTGTTTTGTAGTTGAAGAATTGTTTCTGGTTGCTGTTAGCTGAAAAGATGAAGGCTATTTTAGCCCTTTGTCAGGTATTTACATGAGAGGTTCAACCAAGTCCAAGAGGAGGTCACACACAACACCTTATGGCTAGCTGGAATAGCATGATATTGAAGCAGTGCCAACCTTGCAGTGTATGAAAATGTCTAATTTTATAGTGTACAGTAGTTACATTGTTTGTCTGCTGGGGCTCATTTCATTCTGTTTAATACTGTGTTGTGACGTTGTATTAGTTAATGTGACTGTTGTTCATCGAATGATTAAAAGTTTCTAATTGCGTGATTAACTGAATCATGCCCTTATTAACTCATTAACCTGGGGCACCATGGGAAAACTAGTTTTTATTGAGTTTCTATTTCCCAAATTAACTCAAAGAATATCAGAATATCGATTTTACAACAGCCGCTAATTAACCAGTTACCTCTACAATCTCGTTCTGAAAGTCGTATAGTCCGTGAATCTGCAAGGACCCAGGTCTCACCAATGAGTTCGTACCACACCAATCTTAGTTGAATATTTATTTACTAAAAAGCTCAAATGATGATAAAAGATACACATAGACAAAACACAAGGCTAGGCAGAATACTGCCCCCTTTGGAGGAATTGCGTGCCCATAGTAAACAGAAAACAAATCTGTCCAAAATTGCTAATATATGCATATAATAATTATTATTGAATATAAAACACTCTAAAGCTTCTAAAACCGTTAAAATTATGTCTGTATGTAAAGCAGAACTCTCAGGGCAGCCATTCTCCCAAACTCTCTCTTGTCATCAGAAAAGTTGGCCCAACTTTGACGTCATCGCCCCCACCCTACCCAAGCAGCTACAGACCTGGGAACAGTTTCTATGTCTTCAGCACGATGTCTGCTTTCAATGGGGCTTGTCATTGTGAGAATTGCGCGCCCACGAGACTTTTGGCGGGCTGAAACCTTCCGGTCACGCGAAAATACAGGTACTTTCATGCGCGCGTCGGCTCTAGTGCTCTCTTCCTTCCAGGATTGACCAAACGATGTCGGTGTTTCTGTTTGTGCTAAGGATTGTTTTCCACATTTATAACATGCTAAAGCTTGATTCTGAACTTAGTTTGACCAGTTTAGTCGACATATAATATGTAATTTTGAAGTTTTGGTGCGCATCCACTAGAATTTTGGCTGCATTTCAACTGAAATTTGTCGCGTTTGATAACCTAAAGACAGACTTCAAAACTAAACGCTGTTTTTGGTAAGTATGACTCCTTCCAGGTCTTCTGATGGAAGAACATCAAAGGTAAGGGAATATTTATGTGGTAAATTTGGGTTTCTGTGGACTCCAAGATAGAGGAGACATAATGCTAATATCTGAGCGCCGTCTCATATTATAGCCTAGTGAACGAATTCTGTAACGTTAAAAATAAATGTAACACAGCGGTTGCATTAAGAAGAAGTGTATCTTTCTATATATATGTAGAACATGTATATTTAGTCAAAGTTTATGATGTGTTTTGCTTGTTATCTGACGTTATCTGCCGGAGCTATCGTCATTTCTCCGGACATTTGAGTAGCATTTTTTGAACATTGCGTCATTGTAAACAGAGATTTATGGATATAAATAGCATATTATTGAAAAAAACATAAATGTACTGTGTAACATGTTCTATTACTGTCATCTGATGAAGATTTTCAATAGGTTAGTGAATTATTTTTCTTTTAATCCTGCGTTTGTTGATTGCATATTTTGTTCAACTTGGCTATTCAAATTAGCTGTGTCTTTGGTGGTGGTTTGACATAAATATGTGCTATGTTTTCGCCGTAAAACATTTTAGAAATCTGACTTGCTGGCTGGATGAACAAGGTGTTTATCTTTCATTTGATCTATTGGACTTGTTAATGTGTGGAGGTTAAATATTTCTAAGAATATTTTTGCATTCCATGCGCCACCGTTCCAGCTGAACGTGGGAGGGGTAGTTCCCAAATGGGAACTGTACGCCTTAACAGGGTGTTACCTCTACAATCTCGTTTTGAAAGTCGTATAGTCCGTGAATCTGCAAGGACCCGGGTCTCACCAATGAGTTCATACCACACCAATCTTAGTTGAATATTTATTTACTAAAAAGCTCAAATGATGATAAAAGATACTCATAGACAAAACACATTATAGGCTATTGATTAGAACTTAGTATAACGGGCCAACACACTATGGTGCGTGTTACCAAAAATGGGGATTTCAAAGAGAGAGAGAAAAAAGAAAGTACACGAGAGAAATATACATTTGGGTGAATTTGTCAGCTATGCTATTCTAACCCTAACCTTGCCCCAAACTGGCGCTCTTATGGGTCAGAATATAATGATGTAATTACGTGGGGTAGACCTCCGAGGATTCTCTGCGTGGACGTACTTTTCTGGTCGTCCTCACGATGTCAGTGTCCTTTTGGCTTAGGAGTCTGTTCCCTCACCCTTTGCTCTGGAAGGGGTCTTCTGAGGACAGACAGCTCTGTAGCTCAGAGCTCACAGCATAGGAATGAAACGTTTTAGATACCACGATCCGCTGAGATTGGATGCTATGTGGTCTGGCTTGAATTGACCCGCTTAGACACAGCTACTCATCTGTAGTTTGGGTAGAAAAAGATTTCTTTGTCTTCAAACTTGTGTTGCATTCTGAGTTTGTTTACTTTTTAGACCTTGGCTGCAGCTTGGGTCACGTCGTCTAATCTGTAAATTCTTTACTCACAGGTTTTATACCCTTGGGTCAGAAGTGGGCGTAACCGCCTTTAGGGCAATTCTCTGGGCGTACCAAGTTAAGAGCAAGGTCTAGGTTTTTCTCAAATCCAATTTTAGACAACTAACTTAACATTTCATCTTTACCAAAACATTCCCTTTGATTTGGACATTTTCCACACAACGTACAATGTATAAACATCAAACATATACTAGGAAAACTCTTCACGTTACAATGTTTTCGTAATAACGTCCTCTATTAACCTTTAATAACAAAACAAAAATGACATACATTTTCATATTCCATCTATCGTCATGACCACCATTGTGGCTGACAGAAACCATTGTTCCAAAGTCCCTTTATTTCATGTTTAATGTTCTGAGGCTGGTTCTCCATAGTAACAGGACAAAGGAATTTGTATGTGGCCAGAGATTTACCAGGGGTGTGAAGGGTCATAAAACCCCCACATTTTCAGACCCCTAGATCTCTCCTCCTCTGTTGGGGTTGAGAGATAATCTGTAGGGTTGTGGTCTCCTGTAACCTGACCTGATCATGACAGTCATGACAACTGTGTGATATGTGGCATGCTGTTGTTTTTACCTACCTTAGTTGAATGCACTGACTGTAAGTCGCTCTGAACAGGAGTGTCTGCTAAATGAATCAACTGTAATGTCAAATGTAATAATAGCAGAGAAGAGTCCACCACCTTTGACCCCCTCACCTGTTCTCCATACAGAGGGCGTCCACGGCAATGATGCGCGTCTCGTGGCCACCCAGGATGTGGTTCAGCTCCAGGTTGAGCCGTTCGGCCTCTGCTGTGCTCCGCCTTAACGTCCTGCAGCTCGTCAGTCAGCGCCGTAACACTGTACTCCAGCTCCTCCATCTGAACACACAGACAGAAAGAGAGAGAGAAGAGAGAGAGAGAGAGAGAGAGAGAGAGAGAGAGAGAGAGAGAGAGAGAGAGAGAGAGAGAGAGAGAGAGAGAGAGAGAGAGAGAGAGAGACAGGAAGACAAGAGGAGAGAGACAGACGAGGTTACTGTCATGTTTTGTCATTTATTATCTTGTCTTGTCCCTGTGCTTCCCATTCTATTCGTTTCCCTCTGCTGGTCTTATTAGGTTCTTTCCCTCTTTCTATCCCTCTCTCTCCCCCTCCCTCTCTCACTCTCTCGCTCTCTCTTCTCTCTATCGTTCCGTTCCTGCTCCCAGCTGTTCCTATTCCCCTAATCAATCATTTAGTCTTCCCACACCTGTTCCCGATCCTTTCCCCTGATTAGAGTCCCTATTTCTTCCTTTGTGTTCCGTTCCTGTCCTGTCGGTTCCCTGTCTAGAATTCACCGTGCTGTGTTTGTGCATCGCCCTGTCGTGTCGTGTTTTCCTCAGATGCTGCGTGGTGAGCAGGTGTCTGAGTCTGTCTGGTTCAAGTGCCTTCCCGAGGCAACCTGCTGTTCACCTGCTGTTCAAGATCGAGTCTCCAGTTTGTCCTCGTCATTTCGAGTGAAAGTTGTGTTTTTTGTTTGTATTTACTTTACTGGATTAAAGACTCTGTTTTCGCCAAGTCGCTTTTGGGTCCTCTTTCACCTGCATGACAGAAGGAACCGACCAAGGAATGGACCCAGCGACTTCAGACGCTCGTTACACTGCCGTCAAGATCCAAGGAGCCATGCTCGGCAGACACGAGCAGGAATTGTCTGCTGCTCGCCATGCCGTGGAGAACCTGGCCGCTCAGGTTTCCGACCTCTCTGGACAGTTCCAGAGTCTACGTCTCGTGCCACCTGTTACTTCCTGGCCTGCCGAGCCTCCAGAACCTAGGGTTAATAACCCACCTTGCTACTCCGGGCAGCCCACTGAGTGCCGCTCCTTTCTCACGCAGTGTGAGATTGTGTTCTCTCTCCAACCCAACACATACTCTAGAGAGAGCTCGGGTTGCTTACGTCATTTCACTCCTTACTGGCCGGGCTCGAGAATGGGGCACAGCTATCTGGGAGGCAAGGGCTGATTGCTCTAACAAGTTCCAGAACTTTAAAGAGGAGATGATTCGGGTTTTGACCGTTCAGTTTTTGGTAGGGAGGCTTCTAGGGCCCTGGCTTCCTTATGCCAAGGTGAACGGTCCATAACGGATTATTCTATTGAGTTTCGCACTCTTGCTGCCTCTAGTGAGTGGAACGAGCCGGCGCTGCTCGCTCGTTTTCTGGAGGGACTCCACGCAGTGGTTAAGGATGAGATTCTCTCCCGGGAGGTTCCTTCAGATGTGGACTCTTTGATTGCTCTCGCCATCCGCATAGAACGACGGGTAGATCTTCGTCACCGGGCTCGTGGAAGAGAGCTCGCATCAACGGTGTTTCCCTGCTCCGCATCGCAACCATCTCCCTCCTCTGGCTCAGAGTCTGAGCCCATGCAGCTGGGAGGGATTCGCATCTCGACTAAGGAGAGGGAACGGAGGATCACCAACCGCCTGTGCCTCTATTGCGGAGTTGCTGGACATTTTGTTAATTCATGTCCAGTAAAAGCCAGAGCTCATCTGTAAGCGGAGGGCTACAGGTGAGCGCAACTACTCAAGTCTCTCCATCAAGATCCTGTACTACTTTGTCGGTCCATCTACGCTGGACCGGTTCGGGTGCTACATGTAGTGCCTTGATAGACTCTGGGGCTGAGGGTTGTTTCATGGACGAAGCATGGGTTCGGAAACATGACATTCCTTTCAGAGAGTTAGAGAAGCCTACGCCCATGTTCGCCTTAGATGGTAGTCATCTTCCCAGTATCAGATTTGAGACACTACCTTTAACCCTCACAGTATCTGGTAACCACAGTGAGACTATTTCTTTTTTGATTTTTCGTTCACCGTTTACACCTGTTGTTTTGGGTCATCCCTGGCTAGTATGTCATAATCCTTCAATTAATTGGTCTAGTAATTCTATCCTATCCTGGAACGTTTCTTGTCATGTGAAGTGTTTAATGTCTGCCATCCCTCCCGTTTCTTCTGTCCCTACTTCTCAGGAGGAACCTGGCGATTTGACAGGAGTGCCGGAGGAATATCATGATCTGCGCACGGTCTTCAGTCGGTCCCGAGCCAACTCCCTTCCTCCTCACCGGTCGTATGATTGTAGTATTGATCTCCTTCCGGGGACCACTCCTCCTCGGGGTAGACTATACTCTCTGTCGGCTCCCGAACGTAAGGCTCTCGAGGATTATTTGTCTGTGTCTCTTGACGCCGGTACCATAGTGCCTTCTTCCTCTCCGGCCGGGGCGGGGTTCTTTTTGTTAAGAAGAAGGACGGTACTCTGCGCCCCTGCGTGGATTATCGAGGGCTGAATGACATAACGGTTAAGAATCGTTATCCGCTTCCCCTTATGTCATCAGCCTTCGAGATTCTGCAGGGAGCCAGGTGCTTTACTAAGTTGGACCTTCGTAACGCTTACCATCTCGTGCGCATCAGAGAGGGGGACGAGTGGAAAACGGCGTTTAACACTCCGTTAGGGCATTTTGAGTACCGGGTTCTGCCGTTTGGTCTCGCCAATGCGCCAGCTGTTTTTCAGGCATTAGTTAATGATGTTCTGAGAGACATGCTGAACATCTTTGTTTTTGTCTATCTTGACGATATCCTGATTTTTTCTCCGTCACTCGAGATTCATGTTCAGCACGTTCGACGTGTTCTACAGCGCCTTTTAGAGAATTGTCTCTACGTAAAGTCTGAGAAGTGCTCTTTTCATGTCTCCTCCGTTACTTTTCTCGGTTCCGTTATTTCCGCTGAAGGCATTCAGATGGATTCCGCTAAGGTCCAAGCTGTCAGTGATTGGCCCGTTCCAAGGTCACGTGTCGAGTTGCAGCGCTTTTTAGGTTTCGCTAATTTCTATCGGCGTTTCATTCGTAATTTCGGTCAAGTTGCTGCCCCTCTCACAGCTCTTACTTCTGTCAAGACGTGTTTTAAGTGGTCCGGTTCCGCCCAGGGAGCTTTTGATCTTCTAAAAGAACGTTTTACGTCCGCTCCTATCCTCGTTACTCCTGACGTCACTAGACAATTCATTGTCGAGGTTGACGCTTCAGAGGTAGGCGTGGGAGCCATTCTATCCCAGCGCTTCCAGTCTGACGATAAGGTTCATCCTTGCGCTTATTTTTCTCATCGCCTGTCGCCATCTGAGCGCAACTATGATGTGGGTAACCGTGAACTGCTCGCCATCCGCTTAGCCCTAGGCGAATGGCGACAGTGGTTGGAGGGGCGACCGTTCCTTTTGTCGTTTGGACAGACCATAAGAACCTTGAGTACATCCGTTCTGCCAAACGACTTAATGCCCGTCAAGCTCGTTGGGCGTTGTTTTTCGCTCGTTTCGAGTTTGTGATTTCTTACCGTCCGGGTAGCAAGAACACCAAGCCTGATGCCTTATCCCGTCTGTTTAGTTCTTCTGTGGCTTCTACTGATCCCGAGGGGATTCTTCCTTATGGGCGTGTTGTCGGGTTAACAGTCTGGGGAATTGAAAGACAGGTTAAGCAAGCACTCACGCACACTGCGTCGCCGCGCGCTTGTCCTAGTAACCTCCTTTTCGTTCCTGTTTCCACTCGTCTGGCTGTTCTTCAGTGGGCTCACTCTGCCAAGTTAGCTGGTCATCCCGGTGTTCGAGGCACTCTTGCGTCTATTCGCCAGCGCTTTTGGTGGCCGACTCAGGAGCGTGACACGCGCCGTTTCGTGGCTGCTTGTTCGGACTGCGCGCAGACTAAGTCGGGTAACTCTCCTCCTGCCGGTCGTCTCAGACCGCTCCCCATTCCTTCTCGACCATGGTCTCACATCGCCCTAGACTTCATTACCGGTCTGCCTTTGTCTGCGGGGAAGACTGTGATTCTTACGGTTGTCGATAGGTTCTCTAAGGCGGCACATTTCATTCCCCTCGCTAAACTTCCTTCCGCTAAGGAGACGGCACAAATCATTATCGAGAATGTATTCAGAATTCATGGCCTCCCGTTAGACGCCGTTTCAGACAGAGGCCCGCAATTCACGTCACAGTTTTGGAGGGAGTTCTGTCGTTTGATTGGTGCGTCCGTCAGTCTCTCTTCCGGGTTTCATCCCCAGTCTAACGGTCAAGCAGAGAGGGCCAATCAGACGATTGGTCGCATACTACGCAGCCTTTCTTTCAGAAACCCTGCGTCTTGGGCAGAACAGCTCCCTGGGCAGAATACGCTCACAATTCGCTTCCTTCGTCTGCTACCGGGTTATCTCCGTTTCAGAGTAGTCTGGGTTACCAGCCTCCTCTGTTCTCATCCCAGCTTGCCGAGTCCAGCGTTCCCTCCGCTCAAGCGTTTGTCCAACGTTGTGAGCGCACCTGGAGGAGGGTGAGGTCTGCACTTTGCCGTTACAGGGCACAGACTGTGAGAGCCGCCAATAAACGCAGGATTAAGAGTCCAAGGTATTGTTGCGGCCAGAGAGTGTGGCTTTCCACTCGCAACCTTCCTCTTACGACAGCTTCTCGTAAGTTGACTCCGCGGTTCATTGGTCCGTTCCGTGTCTCCCAGGTCGTCAATCCTGTCGCTGTGCGACTGCTTCTTCCGCGACATCTTCGTCGCGTCCATCCTGTCTTCCATGTCTCCTGTGTCAAGCCCTTTCTTCGCACCCCCCTTCGTCTTCCCTCCCCCCTCCCGTCCTTGTCGAGCGCACCTATTTACAAGGTACATAAGATCATGGACATGCGTTCTCGGGGACGGGGTCACCAATACTTAGTGGATTGGGAGGGTTACGGTCCTGAGGAGAGGAGTTGGGTTCCGTCTCGGGACGTGCTGGACCGTTCACTCATTGATGATTTCCTCCGTTGCCGCCAGGATTCCTCCTCGAGTGCGCCAGGAGGCGCTCGGTGAGTGGGGGGTACTGTCATGTTTTGTCATTTATTATCTTGTCTTGTCCCTGTGCTTCCCATTCTATTCGTTTCCCTCTGCTGGTCTTATTAGGTTCTTTCCCTCTTTCTATCCCTCTCTCTCCCCCTCCCTCTCTCACTCTCTCGCTCTCTCTTCTCTCTATCGTTCCGTTCCTGCTCCCAGCTGTTCCTATTCCCCTAATCAATCATTTAGTCTTCCCACACCTGTTCCCGATCCTTTCCCCTGATTAGAGTCCCTATTTCTTCCTTTGTGTTCCGTTCCTGTCCTGTCGGTTCCCTGTCTAGAATTCACCGTGCTGTGTTTGTGTATCGCCCTGTCGTGTCGTGTTTTCCTCAGATGCTGCGTGGTGAGCAGGTGTCTGAGTCTGTCTGGTTCAAGTGCCTTCCCGAGGCAACCTGCTGTTCACCTGCTGTTCAAGATCGAGTCTCCAGTTTGTCCTCGTCATTTCGAGTGAAAGTTGTGTTTTTTGTTTGTATTTACTTTACTGGATTAAAGACTCTGTTTTCGCCAAGTCGCTTTTGGGTCCTCTTTCACCTGCATGACAGTTACAGTACATGCAGCGGAGGCCTCTCCTTATCAGCCTTCTCAAAAGGCTGATGAAGGAGAGGCACTGAGTCGTGTTCATCAGGGCACGATTTAGCATAAAGTTTTGAAAACGGAATATGAAAAAGAGCAATCTCATTGGACAAGGTCCCATCCCCCCCTGTAACCTTGCCTTCTCCAGTTGATGGACCAGGTTCTCTCTCTCATAGGCTGGGAAGTGGTGTGCCCCCCCCCCACCTCCACATCCCCCAGCCTCTGTCTGGTGATGGTCATCCTCAGCAGCTGTGAACCAGGGAGAGACGGGTGAAACAGAGGAAGGAACAAGGGACAGATTCACTTACAAGTTTGAGTTCGCCTAAGAGAGAGATGCATGTTTGTGTGAGAGTGTGTATTGTGTGTGTGTATATGTACAGTGCCTTGGAGAAAGTATTCGGCCCCCTTGAACTTTGCAACCTTTTGCCACATTTCAGGCTTCAAACATAAAGATATAAAACTGTATTTTTTCGTGAAGAATCAACAACAAGTGGGACACAATCATGAAGTGGAACGGCATTTATTGGATATTTCAAACTTTTGTAACAAATCAAAAACTGAAAAATTGGGCGTGCAAAATTATTCAGCCCCTTTACTTTCAGTGCAGCAAACTCTCTCCAGAAGTTCAGTGAGGATCTCTGAATGATCCAATGTTGACCTAAATGACTAATGATGATAAATACAATCCACCTGTGTGTAATCAAGTCTCCGTATAAATGCACCTGCACTGTGATAGTCTCAGTGGTCCGTTAAAAGCGCAGAGAGCATCATGGAGTACAAGGATCACACCAGGCAGGTCCGAGATAATGTTGTGAAGAAGTTTAAAGCCGGATTTGGATACAAAAAGATTTCCCAAGCTTTAAACATCCCAAGGAGCACTGTGCAAGCGATAATATTGAAATGGAAGGAGTATCAGACCACTGCAAATCTACCAAGACCTGGCCGTCCCTCTAAACTTTCAGCTCATACAAGGAGTAGACTGATCAGAGATGCAGCCAAGAGGCCCATGATCACTCTGGATGAACTGCAGAGATCTACAGCTGAGGTGAGAGACTCTGTCCATAGGACAACAATCAGTCATATATTGCACAAATCTGGCCTTTATGGAAGAGTGGCAAGAATAAGGCCATTTCTTAAAGATATCCATAAAAAGTGTTGTTTAAAGTCTGCCACAAGCCACCTGGGAGACACACCAAACATGTGGAAGAAGGTGCTCTGGTCAGATGAAACCAAAATTGGCAACTTTTTGGCAACAATGCAAAACGTTATGTTTGGCGTAAAAGCAACACAGCTCATCACCCTGAACACACCATCCCCACTGTCAAACATGGTGGTGGCAGCATCATGGTTTGGGCCTGCTTTTCTTCAGCAGGGACAGGGAAGATGGTTAAAATTGATGGGAAGATGGATGGAGCCAAATACAGGACCATTCTGGAAGAAAACCTGATGGAGTCTGCAAAAGACCTGAGACTGGGATGGAGATTTGTCTTCCAACAAGACAATGATCCAAAACATAAAGCAAAATCTACAATGGAATGGTTCAAAAATAAACATATCCAGGTGTTAGAATGGCCAAGTCAAAGTCCAGACCTGCATCCAATCGAGAATCTGTGGAAAGAACTGAAAACTGCTGTTCGCAAATGCACTCCATCCAACATCACTGAGCTCGAGCTGTTTTGCAAGGAGGAATTGGAAAAAAATTCAGTCTCTCGATGTGCAAAACTGATAGAGACATACCCCAAGCGAATTACAGCTGTAATCGCAGCAAAAGGTGGCGCTACAAAGTATTAACTTAAGGGGGCTGAATAATTTTGAACGCCCAATTTTTCAGTTTTTGATTTGTTAAAAAAGTTTGAAATATCCAATAAATGTCGTTCCACTTCATGATTGTGATTCTGATGCAGCTCCTTCCCTCGCGTCTCTCAACAGCTGAGCCGAGTTTACCTGGGGAGAGGAGGGAGAGATACACATACAGTGTATACATATATACATACAATCCCATCCCTTTTTCCACATTTTGCTACATTACAGCCTTATTGTAAAATCTATCAAATTATTTATTTTTCTCATTAATCTGAACACAATACCTCATAATGACAAAAACAGGTTTTGCAAATGTATTTTAAAAAAAGAAATCACTTGTTTACATAAGTATTCAGACCATTTGCTAAGAAACTTGAAATTTGGGGGAGAAGGGCCTTGGTCAGGACGGTGACCAAGGCCTGTGGAAATGTGGAAATGGGAGAACCTTCCAGAAGGACAACCATCTTTGCAGTACTCCACCAATCAGGCCTTTATGTTAGAGTGGCCAGACGGAAGCCACTCCTCGGTAAAAGGCACATGACAGCATGCTTGTATTTGGCCAAATGGCACCTAAAGGACTCTAAGACCATGCGAAACAAGATCCTCTGGTCTGACGAAACCAAGATTGAACTCTTTGGCCTGAATGACAAGTGCCACATCTGGAGGAAACATGGCACTCTCCCTACGGTGAAGCATGTTGGTGACAGTATAATGCTGTGGGGATGGTTTTCAGCGGCAGGGACTGGGAGACTAGTCAGGACTAGTCAGGATCAAGGAAAAGATGAACGGCGCAAAGTACAGAGCGATCCTTGATGAAAACCTGCTCCAGAGCGCTCAGGACCTCAGACTGGGGTGAAGGTTCACCTTCAAACAGGACAAAGACCCTAAGTACACAGCCAAGACAACACAGGAGTGGCTTTGGGACAAGTCTCTGAATGTCCTTGAGTGGCCCAGCCAGAGTCCGGACTTGAACCCTTCTAACATCTCTGGAGAGACCTGAAAATAGCTGTGGAGCTACGCTCCCCATCCCTGACAGAGCTTGAGAGGATCTGTAAAGAACAATGGGAGAAACTCCCCAAATACAGGTGTGCCAAGCTTGTAGCGTCATACTCAAGAAGGCTCAAGGCTGTAATCGCTACCTAGGTGCTTCAACAAAGTAGTTAGTAAAGGGTCTGAATACTTATGTAAATGTGATATTAGATTAGTTTTTTTGTTATAAATTTCCTCAAATTTCTAACGATCTGTTTGTGCTTTGTCATTGTGGGGTATTGTGTGTAGATTGATGAGGGGGAAAAAAACAATTTCATCCATTTTAGATGGACAAATGTGGAAAAAGTCAAGGGGTCTGAATGCACTGTACATACAAAAGTATGTGGACACCCCTTAAAATTTGTGTATAAAATCGAGCGCACATCCATGCAATATCCATAGACAAACATTGGCAGTAGATTGACCTTACTGAAGAGCTCAGTGACTTTCAACGTGGCACTGTCATAGGATGCCACCTTTCCAACAAGTCAGTTCGTCAAATTTCTGCTCTGCTAGAGCTGCCCCGGGAAACTTTAAGGGCTGTTATTGTGAAGTGGAAACGTCTAAGAGCAAAAACGGCCACACAAGCTCACAGAACTGGACCGCCAGGTGCTGAGGTGCGTAACACATAAAAATCATCTGTCCTCGGTTGCAACACTCACTATAGAATTCCTAACTAACTCTGGACGCAACGTCAGCACAAGAACTGTTTCAACATGACAATGCCCCCATGCACAAAGTGAAGTCCATACAGAAATAGTTTGTCGAGTTTGGTGTGGAAGAAATTGACTGGCCTGCACAGAGCCCTGACCTCAACCCTATCGAACACCTTTGGGATGAATTGGAACGCCGACTGTGTGCCAGGCCTAATCGCCCAACATCAGTGCCCGACCTCACTAATGGTCTTGTGGCTAAATGGAAGCAAGTCCCCACAGCAATGTTCCAACATCTAGTGGAAAGCCTTCCCAGAAGAGTGGAGGCTGTTGTAGCAGCAAAGGGGGGACCAATTCCATATTAATGCACATGATTTTGGAATGAGATGTTCGACAAGCCTGTGTCCACATACTTTTGGTCATGTTGTGTAGTTCACCTGGGGAGAGGAGGAAGAGATAGAGGGAGAGAAATAGGGAGAGATGGAGAACGAAAAGGGATGGAAGTGAAAGAGTGGGAGAGTCACAGATGAAAAAAAAAGCCTGGCTTTAAGGCTGAACTGGCAAAACGTCAGATGAGCCTTGTCCATCATCATTGTGATAAAGTGACAAGAGTTTTAAGAATATGAATTTAATGGCCAACAGCAGCACAATTTACCTGATTACGTTTTCTGGTGGTAAAGACGGATCTCCATCCCAAAATAGAACACACATTTAAGAACTAATAGAAATAACAAAAATGCAAAGATTTACTGCAAGGTGATTTAGGCTTGCGATTGAAATCATGCTAACAGGGGTCCCATTGTTTTGCACTCAATAATACTAATGCAAATCAAATAAAAAAACATTCATGGGTCACTGACTTTCCAGGTCCTTAGACCCTTTTCATATATCCATAAAACAAAGTCCAGTTCGTCATTTGGACGAACTATCACTTTAAGGCAAAACGTGGCAGAAAAGGAGTACTATATTCAAATATAAATCCTTTAGGCAGACTCATAATGAACTCTCTGTATTTCTTCTGGAGTCCCTGGTGGTGTTCTCGCAGCTGGTTGGCCATCAGCTTGTACTGGTCTCTCTCCTCTTGACCGGTGTCCAGCTCTTTGGACAGGATCAGGAGGGCCCTCCTTACTCTCCAGCTTATGCTTCAACACCAGGAACAATGGAACAACATATAGGATGGTACAGAAAGGGACATAACACCGGTTACACTTACACACCAGGAACTACAATGCCTATAGAAAACCTTGAACTTTTTTTTCACATTTTGCTGCCTTAAAAAAATAAAATTCTAAAGAGGGATCAAATTCAAATAAATCCTACAGATCTAGATCAAATAATCCACATTTTCAAAGTGAAAGAAAGATATTTTCCAAATTGAGAAAAAACAAATAATTGGATATGTCTCCACCCCCCAGAGTTAATACTTGATGGAAGCCCCTTTGGCAGCCATTACAGCTGTAAATCATTCTCATTAAGATTCTACCTACTTTTCACAACATACTGTCTATTGTTTTGGACGGACCAGGCGGTAGACTACCAATCGCTTTGTGTTAAAAATACGTTGTGTGGGGTATATGCACACAAACAACCCTAGAATCCATAGACTTGGCTTCATAATCGTAACAAAATATGTATATTGAGACTTTAGTTTCTCCTTCCATATGGCAACCGTAGTTCTATTCGCTAATCATCACTGATGGCTCACGCAAACGATTGTCACAGGGTTTTTGCAGCGCACTCACCTCGCTGACCAGGCCTTGCCAATCACTTTCACTCCTTTTCAAACTATTCACATTTTCTTGGCGTCTTCCCAACACGCAGATGTCACGTTTTTTCCTGCGTTAATCGGTTAAGGCTACAATTGTGTTCTTTCAGCAAGGTGAATTGAGATTCTCCTCCGCTGGCTGCTATGTTTAGGTCTAACGTCAGCTGTTGTTGGTGGGCAGGGATGTCAGAGGGTGGACATGTTCACAATACAATTTTATTTTATCCTAGGTGTATTGAGAGAGGTGCTCGGGGACTTGTCATGTATGATTCGAGTAGCTTCAGAACAGAACAGTTTCTCAAAGAGAATATGAGGAGGTCCTTTTAAAGGTATTTTACTTACTTTTGAATAATAATAATAAATCATATATGCCATTTAGCAGCCGCTTTTATCCAAAGCGACTTACAGTCATGTGTGCATACATTCTACGTATGGGTGGTCCCGGGGATCGAACCCACTACCCTGGCGTTACAAGCGCCATGCTCTACCAACTGAGCTACAGAGCAGCCTTTGGGGTTGCTCTTGAGACAAAAGGGGTCCCCTAAAAGGGGTCCACTATATGGTCAAAAATATTGCCTAGAAATGACCTCATTTGACAGAAAAGGGCACATGAGTTGTGCTGTATAATATGTTATATGAACCATACAGGCAACTCTCAAGCCTAAATTAAGTTGAGGGCTTCTTGTGGGCAGTTTACATTGTGTTCACTCCAGGACTTATCCCTCTTCTTTCCCTCCAGGTTTCCATTATGTTCAGGCAGCCCCCTCAAGCCTTACATGGAGCCTAAATAGTTAATTGTGTTGAACTCTGCAGGGAGACCAAGCATTGACCAGTGGAATATCAAGTAAATGCTTAGAGTTCAGACAGACAGGCTGTCAATTCAATTCCTTTATAGGGATGAATTAATAGTATAACAAGCTTTTAATAAAACAACCATGGCTGTCACATTACATTAACATTTTCTGCTATGATCAGGACAACAACAAGGGCAGAACGTTCTGTCAACCAAACCGTTGCAGCGTGTCATTTACCCCAAAATAACCATACAATTTCAATAGGCGGGATTACGTTGGGAATTATGCAACAATTTAACAGTCATTTTTGAAGAAAGTATTTCAAGACTCCAGCATCAAACATTCTCTTACATGGACAATCATACATGACTACATACCCTAGTAGGCAACAGTTAAAAGTGTTCCTCCATAAAATCTCCCGCTCAGAATGCATGACAATCACTGGGCCTGCTTACAACTGCAGGCAAAAATAGAATAAGTAGCAAACCCTTTTTATACACTGCTGGCCTAGAAAGTATTCCTGAAAATATTATACTGAAATCAACCATTTTCCTTCAAAACATAGTGTCAAATTTGCACTAATCTATTTATTCTAAAGAATGGTTGATCTATAGACATAAATATATTGAATTTCAACAGCATCTTCCAAATGAAAAAAAGTCTTTGTTTACACATCCCAATTCTGATATTTTTGGTCTTTTGACCAATCAGATCAGCTCTATTGCCAATAATTGCCAATAATTGGGCAAAAAAAACACAGAATTGGACTGTAAACACATACTGTGGGGCAAAAAAGTATTTAGTCAGCCACCAATTGTGCAAGTTCTCCCACTTAAAAAGATGAGAGAGGCCTGTAATTTTCATCATAGGTACACTTCAACTATGACAGACAAAATGAGAAAGAAAATCACGAAAATCACATTGTAGGATTTTTAATGAATTTATTTGCAAATTATGGTGGGATAAAAGTATTTGGTCACCTACAAACAAGTAAGATTTCTGGCTCTCACAGACCTGTAACTTCTTCTTTAAGAGGCTCCTCTGTCTTCCACTCGTTACCTGTATTAATGGCACCTGTTTGAACTTGTTATCAGTATAAAAGACACCTGTCCACAACCTCAAACAGTCACACTCCAAACTCCACTATGGCCAAGACCAAAGAGCTATCAAAGTACACCAGAAACAAAATTGTAGACCTGCACCAGAATGGGAAGACTGAATCTGCAATAGCTAAGCAGCTTGGTTTGTAGAAATCAACTGTGGGAGCAATTATTAGGAAATGGAAGACATACAAGACCACTGATAATCTGCCTCGATCTGGAGCTCCACGCAAGATCTCACCCTGTGGGGTCAAAATGATCACAAGAACGATGAGCAAAATTCCCAGAACCACACGGGGGGACCTAGTGAATGACCTGCAGAGAGCTGGGACAAAAGTAACAAAGCCTACCATCAGTAACACACTATGCCGCCAGGGACTCAAATCCTGCAGTGCCAGACGTGTCCCCCTGCTTAACATTTACATTACATTTAAGTCGTTTAGCAGACGCTCTTATCCAGAGCGACTTACAAATTGGTGCATTCACCTTATGACATCCAGTAGAACAGTCACTTTACAATAGTGCATCTAAATCTTAAAGGGGGGGGTGAGAAGGATTACTTATCCTATCCTAGGTATTCCTTAAAGAGGTGGGGTTTCAGGTGTCTCCGGAAGGTGGTGATTGACTCCGCTGTCCTGGCGTCGTGAGGGAGTTTGTTCCACCATTGGGGGCCAGAGCAGCGAACAGTTTTGACTGGGCTGAGGCGGGAACTGTACTTCCTCAGTGGTAGGGAGGCGAGCAGGCCAGAGGTGGATGAACGCAGTGCCCTTGTTTGGGTGTAGGGCCTGATCAGAGCCTGGAGGTACTGAGGTGCCGTTCCCCTCACAGCTCCGTAGGCAAGCACCATGGTCTTGTAGCGGATGCGAGCTTCAACTGGAAGCCAGTGGAGAGAGCGGAGGAGCGGGCTTAAGCCAGTACATTTCCAGACCCATCTGAAGTTTGCTAGAGAGCATTTGGATAATCCAGAAGAAGATTGGGAGAATGTCATATGGTCAGATGAAACCAAAATAAAACTTTTTGGTAAAAACTCAACTCGTTGTGTTTGGAGGACAAAGAATGCTGAGTTGCATCCAAAGAACACCATACCTACTGTGAAGCATGGGGGTGGAAACATCATGCTTTGGGGCTGTTTTTCTGCATCAGGACGACTGATCCGTGTAAAGGAAAGAATGAATGGGGCCATGTATCATGAGATTTTGAGTGAAAACTTCCTTCCATCAGCAAGGGCATTGAAGATGAAACGTGGCTGGGTCTTTCAGCATGACAATGATCCCAAACACACCGCCCGGGCAATGAAGGAGTGGCTTCGTAAGAAGCATTTCAAGGTCGTGGAGTGGCCTAGCCAGTCTCCAGATCTCAACCCCATAGAAAATCTTTGGAGGGAGTTGAAAGTCTGTGTTGCCCGGCAACAGCCCCAAAACATCACTGCTCTAGAGGAGATCTGCATGGAGGAATGGGCCAAAATACCAGTGTGTCAAAACCTTGTGAAGACTTACAGAAAACGTTTGACCTCTGTCATTGCCAACAAAGGGTATATAACAAAGTATTGAGATTAACTTTTGTTATTGAACAAATACTTATTTTCCACCATAATTTGCAAATAAATTCATAAAAAATCCCACAATGTGATTTTCTGAAAAAAAAATATTCTCATTTTTTCTGTCATAGTTAAAGTGTACATATGATGATAATTACAGGCCTCTCTCATCTTTTTAAGTGGGATAACTTGCACAATTGGTGGCTGACTAAATACTTTTTTGCCCCACTGTATATGTCAGCATCATGAGCTTAGTTCCTCTGCATTAAAAAAATGCAGAGATCAGGTCGTCTTGTATTCCAGTTCTGTTTCTTAGCAAAATTGTAAACGCATCCAAAGAGATCAGGAAACGTTGTCACCAGATCTTTGCAAACAGAGCAGGCCGCTTATCCCTTATCATTATCCTTATCCTTATCCTTATCCGCAACCTAATCCTTATCCTTATCCTTATCCGCAACCTTAGTGCTACAGAAAGACAGAAAACACAAAAAACATTTTCTATGATGTCAGTGTTGGGCAGTTTCAACATACTGTAACGTCAATTACAGAGGCAGATTTGATTAACAGAAATCAGGGGAAATCTTATTATCTAACTTGATATCTGGTATGTCATGTTAGGATTTGAAATAAGTACAGTATCTATTCAATTCCCCAATTGATTGAAACGTAAAGCAATTTGAAATTTAGATCAGTGCCACTAACACTAATTGTTGTTTTTTTGACTTACTAGTGTGCATCAAGGTTGCGTATGAAGCGCAGTAACCCCAATGTGTTCTCAGTGTAGACCTTCTTTTTACCCTCCACCTTCTGGATCAACGAAGGGGCCAGCTGTGAAGGCAAAGAATTGCTGTACGTGTTAACATTGCTTTACACTCTCATAAATGGCTTGTGGTGGTAAGTAGTGAATAAAACGTCGTCTGGCTAACCTTGGATTTCCACTGATAGAAGATCTCGTCTCAACACCTTGGTCTAGCGCTTGAACGACCTCTGGGTCAGCATTACGATGGTTCTCTGCCTCCTCCTGATTCCCAATTTTTATTTAAGTAATCCAATCTCCTGATCAAACGGTGAACATCAATACATTTGAAACAAATTATAGGGGAAGTTATGTCCATCTTGTAATTTCCCTCTCAGTCTCATGCTAATCCGTTTAAGAATAGCACTGCCTCATATTTCGTCCCATCACTTGTTGTGATGGGAAGCCTCAAGTGATGCAAATAGGTGTAAGTCTCTGGCAAAGGTGTCTATGTAAGGTAAGAATTTCATGCCATGGAAAATGCAAATCTTGCATGATGATAAAACCTAAGGCGTCTACAAACTTTATCGAAAGCTAAATACCTTTACACTTGGCTTATAATTTGTTTAACAGATTACATTTGCTTGAATGCATTAATACATTTGAATAATATGAATTATTGTAATTATGCACATAGAGTAATATAATTGTGTCACTGTGTCAATCATGTAACTGTAACTAGAATTTAGTTTTATCTCCATGTTTATTATTATTTTCATTATTACCTATTATACACAAAGACACACTAATAAAACAACTTTTCAAGTGACAAATAAGGATTTTCACCTCTGTGGTTTCCAGAAGAGGGGATGATTCAGGGTCTCCTCCACTGTAGGTCTCCCAGCAGGGTCTTCATTGATCATCCACTCAATGAGGTCTTTTGTCACCTCGTCTGCCACATGTTCTAGTGTGTAAGTCCCCTTGATTATGTTTTGATTCTGTTCAAGTTCCTCACCAAGTGGACCTTCAAAGGGGTGGTGTCCACCAGAAAGAACGTAGTATACCAACATCCCAGCCACCTGAAATTTCAACAATCATTCAGTCCATCGCTCTACAAACAGGAAATCATCTTTATTCTATCTTCACGTTGCTCAACCTGTATATCAGAGCTCCTCTTATATCCAGAGCCTTGTTTGTCTAACGTCTCCTTGGCCATCCAGCATCTTGTTCCTGCAGGGACTGTGTATAGAGTTGTTTGTTCCACTGTCAATCTGCGACTTATGCCAAAATCTGCCAATTTTGCATTTCCATTGATACCTGTAAAGGATAAATAATCACAGTATCATGCTTTTCATAAGTATAGGTACTAGAAAATGACTTTAAGATACTGCATATGGATTTTTAACACAATGATGAAAGCCATGTATTAGATTTAGTGGGAGTGAAAGGCTTAACTGTGCAATGCTATAGTATATCTCACCTATCAAAACATTCTGAGGTTTGATATCCCGATGAAGGACTTTGGTAGTTGGACCATGAAGGACACTTAAACTGCAGAGCACATCTTCAGTGATTTTCATCAGGGCAGGAGTGTCGTCCTTGGACAGGTGTGTATTAATGTACTCATCCAGAGTGTATTCACAGAGCTGAAGAGCAAGATAACCAAAGAAACTGTCTTCTGCAAAGTCCATGTATCTCACAATACAGCTACTGTCAAGCTCTGGAAGACGTAAAAATCCTTCCTCCCTCTTGAGAAACTGATAGTTTGACCTGATCATTCTCTTTATAGCTACTTCAGTGCCATCATCCCTCAGGCCCAAGAAGACCTCAGATCCATCACTTCCCTTTGCTATGCGAAAGTAGTCATCATTATATATAAGAGTGAGGTTTCCTACTTTATAAACCTTACATTCATCCATGTTGGCAATCTTCTCTAACTGTGTCTCGCACCGCTTGCTGACTTTGTGCCATTGCGCTGTGATGGTGATGTGTCAGTGGTGGGGTGGAACGGCTTGACACTAGAACACTCATCAAGGCCAGATTCCTCAACAGGAGTAGATGAAGTATTGAAGGCTAAACATGCATTATTTTCTTGTGTGTCTGTCTCTTCACTTGTTGACTTGGAGACAGAACGTTGTCTGTCTAAGGACATGTTTAGATCTCTCAGCTTTACTTTCAGGTTTTCATCCCTTCCACAGTTAAGTAGTTCTTCAGGTACCAGAGTCAGTCCCAGAGAGCTGATGTAACCAGGAACACAACTAAATGTGTAAAGATCTGCTAGCAAGGCATAGGCATACATCTTCAATTCATAGGGATAACCCTTCCTCTGTGTGCATGGGACAATGTGCTTGCATATTTCCTCAAGGTCAGAGTTGATCCAACGATCCTTGTCTTTTGTCTTCTGTGTGATGCCATAGAGTATAACAATGATTAATGGAACAAGATCATCTTCTGTTTTACAGGGAAGCAGTTTCACTAACTCAGGAATTAGGGCAAGTGACACCTCATTATGTATTTCCTTCATGGCGCAAACGACTCTATATAAGGATTTCAATGCACCTGCACTAAATTTCAGAGGAACTGTGGACAGACGTTTTCTTACATCTTCAACATAGGAAACTAGTTTCTTGGAGTCATTCAACCATTTCATGGCTTTCTGGAAGTATTCGTCTTCATTTGCACCTTCAACGTTAAAGCACACGTCAATCATTGTGAGGTGGGTTTGTGGATTCTGCTCTAGTAAGTGAAGATCATAGTGCTTGAAAACATATGTTGGGGATGTTTCTTCTATTGCTTGTGCAAAATTGAAAAAAAGCTTGATTTTGAAAAAGAACCCACTCTCTTCAGCAAAGTTTCCAATTATTGTGGCCAATTTCTGATCAATTGCAGGATGACGCCATGATTTAGCCACATTAAAGCTCCAGATTTGAGAAGCCCCTTCACAATATCCTCTCTGTCATGTGCTAATTGAATTGGATAGAATGGTTGTTCTACTAGACCATTTGGATCTGCCTTTGCTTCCAGTAATGTTGTCACAATATTCACTGGAACTTCACGCAGTCCAGCATAATGCAGTGGTGCTAAATATCTCTTTGATGGTTTGTTGGAGTCAGCACCTTTTCCCAGAAGAAATGTACAAATCTCCTGATTTGCAAATGCAACAGCAGCCATTAAAGGGGTTACTTCATCTTGTAACTCAACACAAGGGTACAATGCATTGATGTCCTTGCCTCTAATCAATTTCTTCAGCCTCTCCAGATTATTATTAATAATGCACTTGATAATAGGATCTGTTGGCCCTGAGATTTTGGCCAGATGTTCAAAAAAGTATTCCATAATTCCTATCAATTTTTTCTACGCAGGGACATCTGAGGGAGAAAATGTCATGAGTATATTTTTCAATTAAATCAAATTGAAATGGGATTCATAGTAACTTAACATGATATTTTCAGTATGCTCTTGTATGTTAAATAACAGTGTATAATATCCTCTTATAATGTATATGTTATTAGTGTCTAAATAGATACAGTGAATATACTGTACAGTACAATTGGTTTAGTTCATTAGGAGAGTAATAACTCAAATAAATCTTGCAGTTTTACATCTCTGGTGCATACCTGTGTGGTGCCTTTACCTGACTGAAATACTATTAAAGCTGTTTTATATTATGTCAACTGCAGAGTTAGGATTTGTTATAACATGGAAAGAGCAGCATTCATTGGACTGTGCCAATACTCTCAAAAATCGACTTTAAAAGTACGTACTCCTTAGAGTTCTTGGAGCAGAAACGTCCTCTCTCAGCCCGAAGCTCAAAGTGCCCACTCTACTGATGCGGAAGAGACACAATTTAAAGCTCTTCCTGAAACCCAACCTAGACTGGTACAACAGGTATATTTAGTGCTTTAGACAACTCTTCTTACATTTGTTTTCACAATCTTTATCATGGAAACATTTCCGGCACTGTACCAAAAACTCATCAGTACTAAACACAAGGAAACCCAAAGAGATGCAAATCAACTTTAGGAAAAAAAGTCAACCAAGCCTATCCCCACTATCAATACATGGAGTGGATATTGAGATTATGTCAGTACTTGAGGACAACCACTGAATTGGAACATCAAATCCGTCACCAGTGTTAGGGAGTAACGGATTACATGTAGCGGATTACACAGAAGAAATCCATTACATTACCAGCAAAAATATTGTAATCAGATTACAGATCCTTAAAAAACGACCCTACAATGTTGGCAACACTGTCTTGACTATGTCCTATCAAAGCATCCTAACCTTCTGCATTATGGGGAGGATCACTGTCAGTTCAAAATAATCAGCTTATCAAACCTCTGCTTAATTTCCCTAGCATCACCATGCTTAGTGACAGATGGCCACAACATATTGCTGATGACCCTACCCATATTCTAAACAGAACAGTCTTAAATACAAACCTTATTCTTAAAATGTACTTACCTCATTAGAGGAGAAACGTCCTCTCACCTCGACGCCTACAGTGCCCACTGTACTAAGGAAGAAACGGCAATAAAAGTACTTTTCGAAAGCCAACCTAGAATGATATCTGGTACATGTAGTGCTTTAGCCATATGCAAATTGGAATGGGGTGGACTGAGTCCCAGGAACAATAGACATCCCAACGATGAGGTCATGATGGGGAAACAATTGCAGCCAGCACTTTTCTATGGGATACCAGTAATTTGCCATAATCTTTCTGTACAGCCTAAAGAAAATCAACCTTATTCCTCAAAGTAAGTACCCCTTGGAGTTCTAGAGGAGAAATCTCTTTAAGCCTTTAGCTCACAGTACCTGCTCTACTAACGAGGAAGAGACCATATAAGATCTTCCTGTATATCTTTAACTGGGCGGACATCCGTTACACAAGTGGGGTTATTCAGGGCAGGCATACATACTGGGTGATGGAACCCACATCCTCCATCTCTCATTTACCTCCTGCTGTCAGGAAGGTATGAATTTGAATTGATTTGACTAAAATCAAGTCCTATACTTTCAGAGTACACCCTGTTTAGACCTAACGCTTAAGGACACTTTCCTTCATTTGAAACTTCTCAAACGAAACAAAACTAAAACTCCCATTCAAAGTACTTCAAGATTTAAAGTTCTATCAGACTTGAATCTGAAGAACGGTCAGTCTTTTATGTGAAACTGCTGTGATAGAAGTCATGTTGTGCTGCAAAGAGCTGAGACCTGAGAAACCATCAGAGGCAAATGAGGTCAAAACCTAGAGTTTTCACTGCAGCACTGTGGGTAAGTGCTGAAAGCAGAAGTAGTTGTCAACACAGAATTACTGCAGCAGGGACTTCAGTGCAGTGCCGAGCCACGTCCGTCCCATTGTCTCAGACTGGAGCCAAAGGAAAGTCTTCCTTTTCATAGAACCCAGCAGCAGGTCTGGTGGAAAGCAGAGATTAGATGTGCACCACCTCAGCAGCCAGGAGATGACACTAAAGAACAGGACTGCGATCTCACTTTCTATGATGGCTTGAATATGTCTAAATAGCATCTTAGGGATGACTCAAGCAACAAACAGTAATATCTCTCAATATAGTTCCTGTGGTGTTGGGCCCCTCCACTGCAGTCGGGGCCATTGAAGCCGTCTGTCAAGAAGTTCATGATGCGGTCCAGGATCTTTAGAACTTATTTGTAAAATATTTTACAATTTGGAATTCGTAACACATCCTCATAATTGCACAAACAAAATTGCAGGACTTACCATATGAAATGGATGGTGTAGTACACAATTGTTGAATTGAAAACTACTTTCAAAACAAATGGCTGAAATGTAATATTTAGAAAAAAAAACAATTTATAAAGTGCTGGAACAAGGAGGATTAGAATGGAAGGGTGTGTATTCTTAAAACAGACTAGACCTCTTGGTTCCAAAGAGGAACAGAAGACAAATGTTGTCTGTGTTTCGGTACTGAAGAGCTATAGCAAGCACAAAGGTGTGGCATTTAGGTTTACAGACAACCCATTGTCACCTAACCTGTGTCAGAATTCCTGACGACTCTCTGAGGTCTGTTTTCTTATGGTTGATCTGATACTGGATATGTGGCTGATTGTGGCTTTATACCAGGAAGAAGGTCTGTTTATGTGGGGCTGCTGGTGTTTCTGCTGCGGAGATTTGTTATATATGCCAGCTGTTGTAGGTGGGTGGGGTTGTACAGGAGGGTTGAAAAAAAGCACAGTTCTATTTAGCTATTTTATACCTTTTATTATATTGAGACTTGCTGGATTCTTTTGGTGTTCAATTCATAGAAAACGGATGATTCTCAGTTCTATCCACAAAAGGGCGTCAGAGCTCCTTGATTGAATCACTGAATAGAGAATAATACAGTTGTTTCAATGCACACTTGGTAGGCTTCATGTTCACACCAAGCAATACACAGATGTAAAAAATAAAGAAACGATAGTATGTAAACATTTTGATCCAGACATCTCTAGAAAATCTCATCCAGATCATTCATATTATTACAAATCCCGTAAACCTCCAAATAAAACAACCATGAATGTTTGAGTTGTTAGAGTTAGAGGCATATTTTCTCTTGTCTACCAGCTGTGTTAAAATGGAAAACAAAAGTGGACAACACTGGACAAAACCTACTAGATTCCTTTAAAAAAAAAACGACTGCATGAACAATAAAGTTGACAAGTCATTGCTATCATATCAATGCTTTGTGTAAAAAGTAAACTGAAACAAGTAAACAAAAAGCCTTAGAATTCACAAGGTTATATTTTACATTCAAATCCCTCATAATAGGTATGCTACAACCACGTATTCTTGGTTTGTAAAAATCACATGTATATTAGGTCTATCAGTGAAAATGTAGAATATAAAATGTCCTTAACACAGATCACTGGCTCTACTTACAAAGTGTCTTGAGTATGACATTAGTTCATATTTCATCAGTTTAAAATGACATACAGTTTACATTTCAGAATCATGAGCTTAAATCTCTCGGACACATTTTTTTCAGACCAGGCCTTGAATTCCAGCTCTGTTTCTTGGCCAACATGTAGACACATCCAAAGAGATCAGGGAACATTTTCATCAGGTCAACAGATTCTAAATCCTCAGCACTGCAGAAGGAGAAACAAAACACTCAGCCACCTTCAATTTATTTGACCTTTATTTAACTAGGCAAGTCAGTTATGATGAACAAATTCTTATTTTCAATGACGGCCTAGGAACAGTGGGTTAACTGCCTTGTTCAAGGGCAGAACGACAGATTTGGTAAGAGAGCGAAAACAGCTAGTACTGGGAAAAACATTAGTCTTACTTACTAGTGCTCATGGAGGTTGCGTATGAATCAAATCAAATCAAACCAAATTTTATTTGTCACATACACATGGTTAGCAGATGTTAAATGCGAGTGTAGCGAAATGCTTGTGCTTCTAGTTCCGACAATGCAGTGATAACCAACAAGTAATCTAACTAACAATTCCAAAACTACTGTCTTATACACAGTGTAAGGGGATAAGGAACATGTACATAAGGATATATGAATGAGTGATGGTACAGAGCAGCATACAGTAGATGGTATCGAGTACAGTATATACATATGAGATGAGTGTGTAGACAAAGTAAACAAAGTGGCATAGTTAAAGTGGCTAGTGATACATGTGTTACATAAGGATGCAGTCGATAATGTAGAGTACAGTATATACATATGCATAGGAGATGAATAAAGTAGGGTAAGTAACATTATATAAGGTAGCATTGTTTAAAGTGGCTAGTGATATATTTACATCATTTCCCATCAATTCCCATTATTAAAATGGCTGGAGTTGGGTCAGTGTCAATGACAGTGTGTTGGCAGCAGCCACTCAATGTTAGTGGTGGCTGTTTAACAGTCTGATGGCCTTGAGATAGAAGCTGTTTTTCAGTCTCTCGGTCCCAGCTTTGATGCACCTGTACTGACCTCTCCTTCTGGATGATAGCGGGGTGAACAGGCAGTGGTTCGGGTGGTTGATGTCCTTGATGATCTTTATGGCCTTCCTGTAACAACGGGTGGTGTAGGTGTCCTGGAGGGCAGGTAGTTTGCCCCCGGTGATGCGTTGTGCAGTCCTCACTACCCTCTGGAGAGCCTTACGGTTGAGGGCGGAGCAGTTGCCGTACCAGGCGGTGATACAGCCCGCCAGGATGCTCTCGATTGTGCATCTGTAGAAGTTTGTGAGTGCTTTTGGTGACAAGCCGAATTTCTTCAGCCTCCTGAGGTTGAATAGGCGCTGCTGCGCTTCTTCACGACGCTGTCAGCGTGAGTGGACCAATTCAGTTTGTCTGTGATGTGTATGCCGAGGAACTTAAAACTAGCTACCCTCTCCACTACTGTTCCATCGATGTGGATAGGGGGTGTTCCCTCTGCTGTTTCCTGAAGTCCACAATCATCTCCTTAGTTTTGTTGACGTTGAGTGTGAGGTTATTTTCCTGACACCACACTCCGAGGGCCCTCACCTCCTCCCTGTAGGCCGTCTCGTCGTTGTTGGTAATCAAGCCTACCAAAGTCCCAAACTTGATGATTGAGTTGGAGGCGTGCGTGGCCACGCAGTCGTGGGTGAACAGGGAGTACAGGAGAGGGCTCAGAACGCACCCTTGTGGGGCCCCGTGTTGAGGATCAGCGGGGAGGAGATGTTGTTGCCTACCCTCACCACCTGGGGGCGGCCCGTCAGGAAGTCCAGTACCCAGTTGCACAGGGCGGGTCGAGACCCAGGGTCTCGAGCTTGATGACGAGCTTGGAGGGTACTATGGTGTTGAATGCCGAGCTGTAGTCGATGAACAGCATTCTCACATAGGTATTCCTCTTGTCCAGGTGGGTTAGGGCAGTGTGCAGTGTGGTTGAGATTGCATCGTCTGTGGACCTATTTGGGCGGTAAGCAAATTGGAGTGGGTCTAGGGTGTCAGGTAGGGTGGAGGTGATATGGTCCTTGACTAGTCTCTCAAAGCACTTCATGATGACGGAAGTGAGTGCTACGGGCGGTAGTCGTTTAGCTCAGTTACCTTAGCTTTCTTGGGAACAGGAACAATGGTGGCCCTCTTGAAGCATGTGGGAACAGCAGACTGGTATAGGGATTGATTGAATATGTCCGTAAACACACCGGCCAGCTGGTCTGCGCATGCTCTGAGGGCGCGGCTGGGGATGCCGTCTGGGCCTGCAGCCTTGCGAGGGTTAACACGTTTAAATGTCTTACTCACCTCGGCTGCAGTGAAGGAGAGACCGCATGTTTCCGTTGCAGGCCGTGTCAGTGGCACTGTATTGTCCTCAAAGCGGGCAAAAAAGTTATTTAGTCTGCCTGGGAGCAAGACATCCTGGTCCGTGACTGGGCTGGATTTCATCTTGTAGTCCGTGATTGACTGTAGACCCTGCCACATGCCTCTTGTGTCTGAGCCATTGAATTGAGATTCCACTTTGTATCTGTACTGACGCTTAGCTTGTTTAATACGCCTTGCGGAGGGAATAGCTGCACTGTTGGATTCAGTCATGTTGCCAGACACCTTGCCCTGATTAAAAGCAGTGGTTCGCGCTTTCAGTTTCACGCGAATGCTGCCATCAATCCACGGTTTCTGGTTAGGGAATGTTTTTATCGTTGCTATGGGAACGACATCTTCGACGCACGTTCTAATGAACTCGCACACCGAATCAGCGTATTCGTCAATATTTCCATCTGACGCAATACGAAACATGTCCCAGTCCACGTGATGGAAGCAGTCTTGGAGTGTAGAGTCAGCTTGGTCTGACCAGCGTTGGACAGACCTCAGCGTGGGAGCCTCTTGTTTTAACTGTAGGCAGGGATCAGCAAAATGGAGTCGTGGTCAGCTTTTCCGAAAGGGGGGCGGGGCAGGGCCTTATATGCATCGCGGAAGTTAGAGTAACAATGATCCAAGGTTTTACCACCCCTGGTTGCGCAATCGATATGCTGATAAAATTTAGGGAGTCTTGTTTTCAGATTGGCTTTATTAAAATCCCCAGCTACAATGAATGCAGCCTCCGGATAAATGGTTTCCAGTTTGCAAAGAGTTAAATAAAGTTCGTTCAGAGCCATCGATGTGTCTGCTTGGGGGGGGGATATATACGGCTGTGATCATAATCGAAGAGAATTCTCTTGGAAGATAATGCGGTCTACATTTGATTGTGAGGAATTCTAAATCAGGTGAACAGAAGGATTTGAGTTCCTGTATGTTTCCTTCATCACACCATGTCCCGTTAGTCATGAGGCATACGCCCCCGCCACTCTTCTTACCAGAGAGATGTTTGTTTCTGTCCGCGCGATGCGTGGAGAAACCCGTTGGCTGCACCGCCCTGGATAGCGTCTTTCCAGTAAGCCATGTTTCCGTAAAGCAGAGAATGTTGCAGTCTCTGATGTCCCTCTGGAATGCCACCCTTGCTCGGATTTCATCAACCTTGTTGTCGAGAGACTGGACATTGGCAAGAAGAATGCTGGGAAGTGGTGCGCAATGTGCCCTTTTTCGGAGTCTGACCAGAACACCGCCGCGTTTCCCTCTTTTTCGGAGTCGTTTCCTTGGGTCGCTGCATGCGATCCATTCCGTTGTCCTGTTTGTAAGGCAGAACACAGGACCGCGTCGCGGAAAACATATTCTTGGTCGTACTGATAGTGAGTTGACGCTGATCTTATATTCAATAGTTCTTCTCGACTGTATGTAATGAAACCTAAGATGACCTGGGGTACTAATGTAAGAAATAACACGTAAAAAAAACAAAAAACTGCATAGTTTCCTAGGAACGCGAAGCGAGGCGGCCATCTCAGTCGGCGCCGGAAGTTCAGTCAGCGTAGTAACCCCAACATGTTCTCAGGGTAGGGCTTTCTGCCATCCATCTTCTCCATCAAATCAGGCGGCAGCTGTGAACACAAAACAACAAGATGAGGAAAGGGAAATATTGACTCCAAAGCTTCCCACAAAGTCAAGTTTGGTTGGATGTCCTTTGAGTGGTGGACCATTCTTGACACACATAGGAAACTGTTGAGTGTGAAAAACCCAGCAGCGTTGCAGTTCTTGACACAAACCGGTGCGCCTGGCACCTACTAAAATACTCTGTTTAAAGGCACTTATGTACTACCTTTCTAAAGTTTGCAGTCACTTAGAAATGTCCTTGTTTTTGAAAGAAAAGCCCATTTTTTTTGTCCATTAAAATAACGTCAAATTGATCAGAAATACAGTGTCGACATTGTTAATGTTGTAAATGACTATTGTAGCTGGAAACGGCAGATTTTTTATGGAATATCTACATAGGCGTACAGAGGCCCATTATCAGCAACCATCACTCCTGTTTTCCAATGGTACATTGTGTTAGCTAATCCAAGTGGATCATTTTAAAAGGCTAATTGATCATTAGAAAACCCTTTGGCAATTATGTTAGCACAGCTGAAAACTGTTGTCCTGATTAAAGAAGCAATAAAACTGGCCTTCTTTAGACTAGTTGAGTATCTGGAGCATTAGCATTTGTGGATTTGATTACAGACTCAAAATGACCAGAAACAAAGACCTTTCTTCTGAAACTCATCAGTCTATTCTTGTTCTGAGAAATGAAGGCTATTCCACGAGAGAAATTGCCAAGAAACTGAAGATCTCGTACAACGATGTGTACTACTCCCCTCACAGAACAGCGCAAACTGACTACCCAGAATAGAAAGAGGATTGGGAGACCCCGGTGCACAACTGAGCAAGAGGACAAGTACATCAGTGTTTAGTTTGATGCCTCAAAAGTCCTCAACTGGCAGCTTCATTAAATAGTACCCGCAAAACACCAGTCTCAACGTCAATGGTGAAGAGGCGACTCCGGGATGCTGGCCTTCTAGGCAGAGTTCCTCTGTCCAGTGTCTGTGTTCTTTTGTCCATCTTAATCTTTTATTTTTATTGGCCAGTCTGAGATATGGCTTTTTCTTTGCAACTCTGCCTAGAAGGCCAGCATCCCGGGTCTCCTCTTCCCTGTTCAAATCAAATCAAATGTATTTATATAGCCCTTCGTACATCAGCGGATATCTCAAAGTGCTGTACAGAAACCCAGCCTGAAACCCCAAACAGCAAGCAATGCAGATGTAGAAGCACGGTGGCTAGGAAAACTCCCTAGAAAGGCCAAACCTAGGAAGAAACCAGGCTATGTGGGGCGGCCAGTCCTCTTCTGGCTGTGCCGGGTGGAGATTATAACAGAACATGGCCAAGATGTTCAAATGTTCATAAATGACCAGCATGGTCCAATAATAATAAGGCAGAACAGTTGATACTGGAGCAGCAGCACGGCCAGGTGGACTGGGGACAACAAGGACTGGTGTTTTGCAGTTACTTTCAAAAACAAGGACACTTCAAAGTGACCCCAAACTTTTGAAACGTAGTGTATATTTTGTCACATATACACAATCCATGTCTCAATTATCTCAAGGCATAAAAATCCTTCTTTAACCTGTCTCCTCCCCTTCATCTACACTGATTGAAGTGGATTTAACGAGATACATCAGTAAGGGATCATAGACTGACCAGGTGAAAGCTATGTCATGGAAAGAGCAGGTGTTCATAATGTTTTGTACACTCAGTGTACACTGAACAGAAATATAAACACAACATGTAAAGCTTTGGTCCCATGTTTCATGAGCTGAAATAAAAGATCCCAGAAATGTTTGATACGCACAAAAACCTTATTTCTCTCAAATTTTGGGCGCAAAAGTATTTATATGCCTGTTAGTGAGCATTTCTCCTTTGCCAAGATAATCCATCCACCTGACATGTGTGGCATATCAAGAAACGGATTAAAACAGCATGGTCATTACACAGGTGCACCTTGTGCTGGGGAAAATAAAATCTGCAAATCACTCAAATCTGCAGTTTTGTCACACAACACAATGCCACAGATGTCTCAAGATTTGAGGGAGAGTGCAATTGATATTCTGACTGCAGGAATGTCCACCAGAGCTGTTACCGGAGAATTTAATGTTAATTTCTCTACCATAAGCCGCCTCCAAAACAATTTAAGAAAATGACACATGGCCCACCTTGGATTTCCACTGGCAGAAGGTTCTCTCCATGGCACTTTGTGTCACAGCTTCTAGAAGTTCTGGGTCAGCATCACTATACTTCCCGACCTCCTTCTCATTCCCAATTCTTCTCAAGTACTCAACTTTCCTGAAAGACAACAGGGTGCAGTACAAAATGTCTAGTCAATACATACATATTTCATATTTTATATACTTGTGCATTGGCTCTTCTTGTGCTCAAGCATCCTAGCATCATCTTTAACAAGTTATCCATTTTTATCTGTGTGATAAGTTATCATGGCTGGTCAGTATTTGCAGACATACAGTAGTTCCATCTAGAAATTTAAGAGTGGTTACATTTCTCCAGCTGCATCCCTCAGCAGTTTACAAAAAAACAGCCGGATGAACTCTTCATTTTTGTTTTAATCCCAGATTGCCCATTTTTAACCAAACCTTTTGATTGACTAGTATTAGCAGTTCTTCTTACCTCTTCTCATCCCAGAAGTAGGGGTGATCCAAGGTCTCCTCCACAGTAGGTCTCTTTTTTGGGTCTTTGTTGATCATCCACTCAATGAGGTCATTTGTAACCTCATCTACAACGTGATCCAGATTGTACTTCCCATCCAGAATGTTGCTCTCACATCGAGGACCTCTGCCAAAGGGGTGGTGTCCACCAGACAGGATGTAATATGTCAACATTCCAACCACCTGGAAATGACAGTAAGCATTTGAACAATTAGAAAAACATTATGGAAACCAAGATAACGTTACCTATTTTCATTACACAAACCTGAATATCAGTGCTCCGCTTATATCTGATATCGCCATCTTCATCGAAAGTTTCCCTGGCCATCCAGCATTTTGTTCCAGCACTTCTTGTTTTTACAGTCGTTTGTCCCGTGGTCATTTGTCGACTTATACCAAAATCAGCTAATCGTGCCCTGCCGGTAACATCTGATGAGAAAACCATGCTAACAGTTTAATAATGACATGTGTGGTTTAAAAATATCAGAATTATCATTATTGTTCAATTATAGAATGACATTGTTGTATCATATTATATTTTATTCCAATGATGGTGCTGTTTAAAACGGACATTGAATGTATAGCCCAAATAAAGTACATTTGACAACATATTCTGCTCAATGCTTTTCACATTACTCCCTGACTGATGCTCATTGGTTTGTGTCTTCTGTGGTCTCTGCGAACAGGAGGTTAAGTCAAGACATAATGAAATGTGGTCTTACCTATCAAAACATTCTGGGGTTTGATATCCCTGTGGAGTATGTTGGTGTCTTTACTGTGAAGCACTCCTAGACTAGAGAGAACATCATGTACAATGTCCTTCAGAACATGAGGGTTGTTCTTTGGTAAGTGGTCTTTGATGTATTCATCCAAGGTGTATTCGCACAGCTGAAGAACAAGGTAGCCAAAGATTGTATCCTCGGCAAAGTCAACATATCTTACAATGTAGGGATTATCAAGTTTAGGAAGACGTAGGAATTCCTCCTCATTCTTGAGAACTTGATAGTTTAATCTGGTCATTCTCTTTATGGCTACTTCGGTGCCATCATCCCTGAGGCCCAAGAAGACCTCAGTTCCATCACTTCCCTTTGCTATGTAGAATTCTGCATCAGCTACAATAGTGAGGTTTCCTACTTTATAAACTTTACATTCATCCACGTTGGCAATCTTCTCTAACTGTGTCTCCCACCGCTTGCTGACTTTGAGCCATTTGCGCTGTGATGGTGACGTGTCAGTGGTGGGGTGGAACGGCTTGACACTAGAACACTCATCAAGGCCAGATTCCTCAACAGGGGTAGATGAAGTATTGAAGGCAAAACAGGTTTTATTTTCTTGAGTGTCTGTCTCTTCTTTTGGTATGTCTTGTTTTTCTGCCGTTCCCCTCTTCTTCTTCTTCTTCTTCTTCTTCTTGGTTTCTGACAAATGACTGTCTTTTGAATCTTCACTTGCTGACTTGGAGACAGAATGTTGTCCGTTTAAGGACTTGTTTAAATCTCTCATCTTTACTTTCAGGTTTTCATCCCGTCCCCAGATAAGTAGTTCTTCAGGTACCGGAGTCAGTCCCAGAAAGCTGATGTAACCAGGAACACAACTAAATGTGTAAAGATCTGCTAGCAAGGCGTAGGCATACATCTTCAATTCAGAGGGATAACCCTTCCTCTGTGTGCATGGGACAATGTGCTTGCATATTTTCTCAAGGTCAGAGTTACTCCAACGATCCTTGTCTTTTGTCTTCTGTGTGATGCCATAGAGTATAACAATGATCAATGGAACAAGATCATCTTCTGTTTTACAGGAAAGCAGTTTCACTAACTCAGGAATTAGGGTAAGTGACAGCTCATTGGGTATTTCCTTCATGGAGCAAACAACTCTATCTAAGGATTTCAATGCAATTGTCCTAAAAAGCTGAGGAATTGTAGACAGACGTTTGCTTACATCTTCAACATAGTAATCTAGTTTATTGGAGTCGTTCAACCATGTAATGGCTGTCTGGGGGTATTTTTCTGCATATGGACCTTCAATGTTAAAGCACATGTCAACCATAGTAAGGTGGGTTTGGGGGTTCACCTGTAGAAGGTTCTGGGCAAAGCTGCTGAACACTTCTGTTGGGGATGTTTGTTTTACTGCTTTCACAAAAAAAAAAAAAATCTTGATTTTGGAAAAGAACTCACTCTCTTTAGCAAAGTTTTCAATTATTGTGGCCAATTTCAGATCAATTGCAGGATGGATGCCATAATTTAGCCACAATAAAGCTCCAGATTCGAGCAACTTCTTCACAACATCCTCTCTGTCATGTGCTAATTGAATTGGAGAGAACTTTGGTTTTACAGGTAGGCCTGTTTCTACTAGACCATTTGGATCTGCCTTTGCTTCCAGTAATGTTGTCACTATATTCACTGGAACTTCACGCAGTCCAGCATAATGCAGTGGCACTAAAAATATTTTGGATGGTTTGTTGGGGTCAGCACCTTTTCCCAGAAGAAATGTACAAATCTCCTGATTTGCAAATGCAACAGCAGCAATTAAAGGGGTTACTTCATCTTGTAACTCAACACAAGGGTACAATGCATTGATGTCCTTGCCTCTAATCAATTTCTTCAGCCTCTCCAGATTATTATTAATAATGCACTTGATAATAGGATCTGTTGGCTCTGAGATAACCAGTCTGGCCAGGAGTTCTTGAAAATCAATCTTGTGTTCCATAATTCCTGACGATGTCATCTACACAGGGACATCTGAGGAAGAAAAGCAAGAAGGTGAGTATAGTTGAACTTTTTAATGAAATAAAACAAATAATTATGGGACTTATAGTAGGCCTAACTTTATATCTAATCTACACTTATACTGAACAAAAATATAAACACAACGATTTTAAATGGGCCTTGGGATCTTGTCACAGTATCTCTGTGCATTCAAATTGGCATCAATAAAATGCAATTGGGTTTGTTGTCCGTAGCTTATGCCTGCCGATACCATAACCCCACCGCCACCATGGGGCACTCTGTTCAAAGTTGACATCAGTAAACCACTCGGCCACAAGACGCCATACACGTGGTCTGCGGTTGTGAGACCTTATGGTAGAGAAATGAACATTAAATTCTCTGGCAACAGCTCTGGTGGACATTCCTGCAGTCACCATATCAATTGCAGGCTCCCTAAAAACTTGAGACATCTGTGGCATTGTGTTGTTTGACAAAACTGCACAGTTTAGAGTTACCTTTTATTGTCCCCAGCACAAAATGCACATGTAATGATCATGCTGTTTAATCAGCTCCTTGATATGCCACACCTGTCAGGTGGATGGATTGTCTTGGCAAAGGAAAAATATTCACTAACAGATGTAAAACATTGAGAGAAATAAGCTTTTTGTGTATATGGAACATTTCTGGGGTATTTTATTTCAGCTCATGAAACCAACACCTTATATGTTGCTTTTCTGCAACCCAAAGGGGCTATATGGCATCCTAAAAGATTCTTTATAAATTGAGTGGTTTGAGCCCTGAATGTTGATTGGCTGACAGCCGTGGTATATCAGACCGTATACCACAGGTATAACAAAACATATATTTGTACTGTTCTAATTACGTTGGTAACCAGTTGATAATAGCAATAAGACACCTCTGGGATTTGTGGTACATGGCCAATATACCACAGCTAAGGGCTGTGTACAGGCACTCCGCAAGTTGAGTTGCTCTTAAGAACAGCCCTTAGCAATGGTATATTGGCTATATACCACACCCCCTCGGGCCTTATTGCTTAATTATAAACTGGGTGGTTCGAGCACTGACAGCTGTGGTATATCAGACCGTATACCACAGGTATGACAAAATATTTATTTTATACTGCTCTAATTACGTTGGTAACCAGTTTATAATAGCAATAAGGCACCCCAGAGGGCTTTATCCAGGCACTCGGGTCGTGAAAGAACAGGCTTGCAAAGAACAGCCTTTAGCTGTGGTATATTGGCCATATACCAGTTTATAAATATCGACCCTGGACTCGACTCTGCCACACGAGCATGCTTTTGCGGCACAGTCGATAGCGCGTTGGATTTTGGGCTAGAAGGTCGAAGGTTCGAGACCTGCTCTCTGCCTGTTTCATTACAGTACTATTGCGAGACTTTTGGAAAAGCTCATTTTCATAGTTTCAAATGCGGAGGATTTGTAGTCTCCACTATAACATAACTCGGAAAGAAAAACATTCACTGGACTGTGTCAATAGCCTTAAATCTATTTAAAATGTACATACCTCTAAGAGTTCTTAAGAGGAGCAAGGCTGAAGTTACAGTGCCCGCTCTACTGATGCGGAAGAAACATCGGCCGCGTTCGAGAGCATCAAAACGACCGCAGGCGACTGTCTACTGACTGATCTACAAATCACCTTGCATCATAAGTAACGACTCATTATTATTTACTAAAAAGTCACTCAGTCACAATTTACCCATTATACATTGCGCTTTTGACTCTTGAACACATACATGGCTAGAAGGCTCATTTGACAAAAGCTGTATCCCTTCTAGCCATTAACCTCGAACACGGCCATTAACTGTTCTTCCTGAAATCAGAGAGGAAGAAACGATAGAACAATGAGACAGATATTTCACCGGATGTAAAAATGAAACCGCTTGGCGTTTCCACTCACTACCAAATATTGTAGTAAGAAGAAGCCGGCAGTGGGAGAAGATGGATTTTGGCCAACATTCTGCACATTTTCTCATCGATTATTGATTTTTTATTTCAGTAGTTTTCTGTAACCAAAACTATAATCTGTTATGAAGGTGGACAACGTTTTGTAGAATTTAACATTTGCTAACGTTGTAAAAACATTGCTTTGTTTAGAAGGAATGCAAAGGCGAATTTAGTTATTGCACATGCGAACTCTGAGTAGGCGTTCCCTAACGGAAATATGCAGAGGCATGCCAAAACGGGCTAATAGGATCCCGCTAGCTCGTGCTTGACTCTTTATTAATTTTTATTTAACTAGGCAAGTCAGTTAAGAACACATTCTTATTTACAATGACGGCCTAGGAACGGTGGGTTAACTGCCTGTTCAGGGGTAGAACTACACATTTTTACGTTGTCAGCTCAGGGATTCGATCTCCTTTTTTTGTTCTGGCCACTGTTACTCATTTGTTCCCATAGGAAACAGGCTGTGGTCTATCTTGGTTTAGTTATCAAAAGTATTTGTAGGAAGAGGCGAAGTCGGAAAGAAGAGCTTGTAAAACCCAGAGGCGAGACTTTCTGGGACGCTTGTGAAGGTGGCTAGAAGAGCCCTCCTTTGATCTGTGTGCATGTGGGGGGAGTCGGTTTTTGGCGGGGCAGCAGACTCTTTTTGTTGCATTCCACCCAGACAGGTCCACCTTGTGTCGTGGATGCCCACTAGGGGGCCATGGGAGGAGTCGAGGCACTCTTTTTGACTCTAGCTAGCGACGACGTTTGAACTTCCGGATCCGGTGTAAATATGTAATTTTATATGCTAGGAAAATGTCAGAGTGTCTGATCTTCTATGCTTTACAACAGTACTTTTTTTAGCAACAGAAGCAAACATGTATTAATTGCAATTGCTAGAGCTTGAACTAATATTACTACTCGGGAGAAGAATTTTAAAAAGATTGAGACAATGCCAAATTCGTCCACTGCGGACGACAAAACCATACTGTACACGTCTCGTCCAACCTATGCGAAACGCCATTGACAAGAAAATACATTTTCAATACTTGGTGTGTCGGTTGCCAGATTTGACGACTTGCTTCAGCGACTTGCCCCTCACATGTCACACGAGAGAACTCACAGCATGCCCGTAAATCATGCAGAAAGGCTTTCTGTCACCCTTCGGTTTCTGGCGAGTGCCAGCACACAGCAAAGTATCGCTGCGAATTATAAAACAGGAATCTCGACAGTTTATGGCGACGTTAAGGAAGTGGGGGACATTTGACTACAGGGTTGGTCGATTTTGAGGGGTTAGTGGCAAGATAGGATTGGGGCGACAAATTGATTTAGTGGAGAGTGGGGGAATAAATAAGGTGCATTCAGAAGTGTTTCCACTTTCATTTCACCTCATACATTTAAAAGCATTGGATTGGTGCAAGCATATTTGGGAGACATTCCACCACAGCACACGACCGCTGGACGACCCCAGCCAGGCCGTGTTTTCTTTCCTAACCCTCCGTATTATTTGAATATTGTGGAAAAAAAGAATGAACAATTCACCACACTGGATGAGGCAGAATCAGGCAACAGTGTAAAATCATGTTAAAATACAGTGCTATAACGTCATTTTATCAACACAGAAGTTACAGTGTTATGGTTGAATGTTTTTCGTTACATCTAATGACAACGATTTCCTTTCAAATTACAGAACTGGATTGGTAACTATGGGTGTTTTACTTAACGCCAACTGCAACACCTGGGTGCGGCTAAAGCTGCTGGTTATAAGCGCAATGTGTCTGCCTATAACTTGTTTTGTGCAGAGGTGCTGAAGGGGAAAGGTATGTATTCTCAGATGAATGTGTATAAAACAATGTAGTCCTGCATTCTGATCTGAAATGTTGAGAATTACTCTACTACTTTCTCCTCTTCATTCCATAATGCATCTTCCCACAGTAATACATTTTTAGACCGAAAAATATGATATAATCCTAATTTCAAATATGACTGTTTCCTGCTTTATATTTTTTTAAAGGGGTTTTAAAGTAAGAGTATTATTATTTTTTAAATTATATTAACTGGCCAACAACATCCTTTTCCCCCGATACACTAATAATGAATTTTCATTTGGCGGACGCCTTACAGGACATCTTACATTAAGGACATCTTACATTACATAAAATGAAGTGTCGTACGTAAAGTCCTAAAATCAAGTGCAGCAATTAAGAGTGCAGTATAAAATCTAAACCATTTCAAACTAAAGGACCAGACAAAAAGACAGATAAAATGAAGAGGTTGGGGTTGGGAATAGGAGCTAAAGGCCAGGGCACCCATGGTGAAATGGGGTGGAGACAAGACCACCAGCAGAGGAGGGAGTGGGAGGGGGCATAGACTGGGAGAAGATCAGAGAGGTAGGTGGGTGCCTGGTTATGAAAGGCTTTGTTGGAAGAGCCAGAGTGTTTTAAGGTGAATACAGGATTGCACATGGAGCCAGTGTAGATTGAGGAGGATTGGTTTGATGTGTTCAGTTGATCTGGTGCAGGTGTAGATTCTGGTAGCAGAGTTCAGAACCAGTTGGAGTCTATTGATGGGTTTGGTGGGGATCTGGTGAGTAGCGTGTTACAGTCCAGTCGGGACGTAACGAAGGCATGGATGAGGGTTTCGTTTCTGGAGTGTGACAGTGAGGGGCGGAGCCTGGAGATATTTCGTACGTGGAAGAATGCTGTCCGGGTGTTGGTTTTTATGTGGGGTTCGAAAGAGAGGGAATTGCCCAGGGAGACACAGGCTTTTGACTTGTGTTTCGAGGGACCAGGAAGTCAGCTATGGTAATGCTTGGAGAGGGTGAATTTGGAGCCAATGAGCATAACCTTTGTCTTGTTGTTGTTGAATTTGAGGAGGTTCATGCTCATCCAGCTCTGGGTGTCATGAAGGCAGCTGATGAGGGAGGGGAGTGGTGGGTTTGGTGGAGTGGTAGAGCTGGCTGTCATCAGAATAGCAGTGAAAGTCAACTTTGATGTGACATTCATTGTTGAGCAAGGTCTTTGCACATGAGTGATTTACAGGAATGAGGTCCACGGTTTGAGTCATAAGTGAAATATATTCAGAAATCTATTACTTAAAACTATGCGTTTCACTACAAATCACTTATCAATCCATAATCATTCAGCAGCTGTGAGATGGATGTCTATGTAGTTAGTAATGAGTGCATCTAGTCACACTACATCAAGCTGCCCTCAATCCTATATAACTAGTACACAGTAATACATGCAGTATAAACACTGTTCTGAAACATGTTGGCTGGAGTTGTGCTGTTATCTAACAACCACTACTTAGACTAAGTACATAGCAGTTATTATGGAAGTACAAAATGATACCGTGTTTCCTAATTAGTTTCCTCGTGAACAGTAAGAAAGCATTTTTATCCAGCCCGGCACAATCACACCTGAATTGACTGGCCAACGAATCACAAAGCCCTTGATACAGCCTAATGCAATCAGTTGTATCTGATGTGCCTGAGATATATTTCAAATACAGATTTATTCTGAAGCACCAATATCTTTCATCACCAATATTAGAGTCACATCTCTATAATCACCAATGCAGCACGCCACAATAATCTAAAAATATCTTCAGCTCTAATGCTCATATCACCAATATATACTTATTAGCTTTCACTTTAAAAATATATACGGTCATAGGTTTAGGGAGATGTGCCCAGGGAGAAGGAGAGCTGGTCCTGGCTTGGGGTCATACCCTTGCCATACTTAAGATTCAACTATCAGGCTGCCATTACTGGAAATTTAGTTTAAGACACCTTCACCTCTCTTGTCCTCTCAAGGCACACTGACTTTTTACAAATAATCAGAATCTTCTGGCCACTGGGGAAAAACATGGAATCGATAGGGAAAATCCCACCCACCAATAACGAGATGCACCTGGGCGCAATCACAGGTGAAGCATGTCACACCAAAAAAAAGTCAACTTGGGTATTCCGTAATGTTAGAGAACAATTTAAAAGTTAATTGTTTCATTAAGCATGTATTCTTCATTGCATAAAACAATTAGTATTCCAACATATTTAGAAAGTTTCACATTTGAGGGAAAACCCAGATGCAGACAGTGTTGAAGCAACAAAAGTTTATTACTAGAACAACGAGCAGGCAAAACGACAGGTCAAGCCCAGGCAGTGGTCAGTAATCCAGATCAGAGTCCAGAAGGTAGCGAATGGCAGGCAGTCTCAGGCAGAGGTCAGTAGAACGGCAGGCAGGCTTGGAGTCAGGGCAGGCAGAATGGTCGGAACCAGGAACTATACAGGCGCAAGGGGGAAACCACTGGTTGCCTTGACAAACAACACAAACTGACACAGAGAACACAGGTATAAATACATGGGATAATGAGGGGAGATGGGACACACCTGGTGGGGGGGTGGAGACAAGCACAAAGACAGGTGAAACAGATCAGGGTGTGACAGAAAGAGGTTAAGCTACGCATGACTAAGTCACTGAAAAGTGTCTGCTTAATGGTGTATATTATCAGACAGTATATTATTAGAGAATATTATATGTGGACTATGTCTTTATAATATTGATACAGTCATGGGTCACGTGCATGATTTTGTTTATAACTGACATTATCTGGCTTGTTGGTCAGTTGAATATCTGGTTAAATAGTGAAACAACATGGTGTGCTCGCCTTGGCTCTGTCACGGTAGAACTGTATCCCGCAGCACTGGAGTAACAGTGCCCACTGCGTTGTACCATCACATCTGTACAATAAACTGGATATTCGTGCCAGTTTTGATCCGTTTTTGTGTGCTTCTTTAGGGTACTGCACTGCTAAAAGCAACGTCTCTTATGGAGCTAAGCCTGGTGCAAGGGAGGATGAAGAGGCCATTGTTAGAGGAGTGCAGTGAGCAGGTCGGGAATCTAGGGGTGCAGATGGTCAGTAAGGTATGTTTAGCGCCAGCGCATTCAGTGCTTCGTAGGTGAGCATGAACAGTTTGAAGGTGATCCTGTATGGTTCAAATACGCCAATAGCTCACGATACTTTCACCACGACAATATCTTCTGTTATAGTTGACATCAGTATACAATATTGTCATCTCAGGTGACCTGACAACCCTCAGTGGCAGGTTGGGGGGTTTAGAGGTGGAAATTCCAGACGATGACTGAGGAGTTCAGGGAGTCAAGGGATAAAGGACAGATGGCTGAAGACATTAGGGCTAGGAGAGTGGGTGACCATACAAAGCAATTTAAAGCCCAGCTCAGAGTAACAGATGTTAGGATGGCAGCCTAACACTATATTTTAGCCCACACTTTTTAGCCTCTAATTCGTAGTTTCAAAGTGTTTCATATGTTGTTCATTGGACCCTTATTAGGTATCACTTAAATTAGATTTCAGCAACCCTCCAGTCATTTGAACCAGCAACCCTCCAGTCGTTTGAACCAGCAACCCTGCAGCTATTGGTTCTTACTTAAAAGCTGCAAATATGTGCCTGATAAGTGTGGGTTAAATGTGTTTCTGTTTTAGAACCTCACATAGGGTAAGATAAGAAGTTTGAAGAAGAGAAGAGGTTAATATGGGTTCAGAGATGACTTTTAAACAGAACGATTGTGTTACAGAAAATATAATCAGTCATTTGTTTTCAGTAGAAAAAGTGTCAAATTGACTTTCTTATAAATGTAATGTTTGGTTCCTCGTGTAGTTTAATAAATGTTCTTATTAAGTTGTCTGATTTGGAGGATGTGCTTGTGGAGGCTGTTGTCCTCATCTTGAATAAACATTGAGGACAAAAGGAGGTGCAGCACTTGGCCTAAAGTACTATTGTAAAAGCCAGACATTGTGGTTGCTGCGTTTCTTGTTTTCCTCTGCATATTTTCATAAATAATCAATCATAATAATTAGGTGGGTGCTTATACTTGTCCTAAATTATGTAAAGTGTCATTCTGCACCATGTTATTTTAATTGTTGATAGGTGTAAACACAACTGGACCACATGAGGGTGGGAGGAGCCCAGCAGATCTAGTTCAGGAGCTTAAAGACCTCTTCAATTCTAAATGTAGTATGTTTAAAGTGTTTCCGTTTTAATAAAAGCAAACAGCAGATACATTTAGTCACATCAATAGATTACAGATTAAATGTCATGTTTTGTTAAGTGTTACCTGTAATGTAGTATGTAACATTTGATGTTTATTCATACAGTATGTACTGTATGTACAGGGCCTTCGGAAAGAATTCAGATGCCTTGACGTTTTCTACATGTTACTTTACAGCCTTATTCTAAAAATTGATTCAATTGCCCCCCCCCCCATCAATCTACACACAATACCCCATAATTCAGAATTACAAAGCAAAAACAGGTTTTTAGAGAAAGTTGCTCATTTATAAAAATACAAAAAAACATTTCCATAAGTACTCAGACCTTTTATTAGTACTTTGTGGAAGCACCTTCAGCAGCAATTATACATGAAGAGTATGATGTTTTTGCCTCTCATCCCCTCCACCTCTCAGCAGGCACACTACATTTGACAAATCAATCAAATGAAATCAAATGTTTTGTCACATACACATGGTTAGCAGATGTTAATGCCAGTGCAGCTAAATGCTTGTGCTTCTAGTTCCGATCATGCAGTGATATCTAACAAGTAATCTTAACAATTAATCTAACAATTTCACAACAACTACATTTTCACACAAGTGAATGAAGAAAATGTACATAAAAATATATAGATGATAGATGGCCGAACGGCATAGGCAAGATGCAGTAGATGGTATAGAGTACAGTATACATTTACATTACATTTACATTTAAGTCATTTAGCAGACGCTCTTATCCAGAGCGACTTACAAATTGGTGCATTCACCTTATGACATCCAGTGGAACAGCCACTTTACAATAGTGCATCTAAATATTTTAAGGGGGGTGAGAAGGATTACTTTATCCTATCCTAAGTATTCCTTAAAGAGATGGGGTTTCAGGTGTCTCCGGAAGGTGGTGATTGACTCCGCTGTCCTGGCGTCGTGAGGGAGTTTGTTCCACCATTGGGGAGCCAGAGCAGCGAACAGTTTTGACTGGGCTGAGCGGGAACTGTACTTCCTCAGTGGTAGGGAGGCGAGCAGGCCAGAGGTGGATGAACGCAGTGCCCTTATTTGGGTGTAGGGCCTGATCAGAGCCTGGAGGTACTGAGGTGCCGTTCCCCTCACAGCTCCGTAGGCAAGCACCATGGTCTTGTAGCGGATGCGAGCTTCAACTGGAAGCCAATGGAGAGAGCATATATATAGTATATACATATGAGATGAGTAATGTAGGGTATGTAAACATTATATAAAGTGGCATTGTTTAAAGTGACTAGTGATACATTTATTACATCAAATTTAATTATTAAAGTGGCTAGAGATTTGAGTCAGTGTGTTGGCAGCAGCCACTCAATGTTAGTGATTAGTCACAAACTACTAATCAAACACTGAAAAAAATACTAAAAAAGAAAATGAGGCAGAATAATGCATAAAGCCTATTCAAATAATTATAGATTTTGTTCACGTTGTGTATAAGGTAACAATGGAAGTTATACTTAAAATGCAGTGCATATTACATGCAGGCATAATGTTCACTTTACCCTTGTGATTGTGGACAACAGGAAAAAGAGGACCGAGCACGCCTCCATTCTCATCGACGGGCCTGCAGTGGAGCAGGTTGAGAGCTTCAAGTTCCTTGGTGTCCGCATTACCAACAAACTAACATGGTCCAAGCACACCAAGACCGTCGTGAAGAGGGCACGTCAAAACCTATTCCCCCTCAGGAGACTGAAAAGATTTGATATGGGTCCTCAGATCCTCAAAAGGTTCTACAGCTGCACCATCGAGAGCATGTCTGACTGGTTGCATCACTGCCTGGTATGGCAACTGCTCAGCCTCCGACCGCAAGGCACTACAGAGGGTAGTGCGAACGGCCCAGTACATCACCGGGGCCAAGCTTCCTACCATCCAGGACCTCTATACTAGGCGGTGTCAGAGGAAGGCCCTACAAATTGTCAAAGACTCCAGCCACAATAGTCAGACTGTTCTCTCTGCCACCACTCGGCAAGCGGTACCGGAGCACCAAGTCTAGGTACAAGAGGCTTCTAAGCAGCTTCTACCCCCAAGCCGTAAGACTCCTGAATATTTGGTCAAATGGCTACCCAGACTATTCACATTGCCCCCCCTCCCCTCTCTACACCACTCTCTGTTGTAGTCTATGCATAGTCATTTTAATTAACTCTACATAAAATGTACATACTACCTCAACTAACCGGCACCCCCCTATATATAGCCTCCACATTGACTCTGTACCGGCACCCCCCTGTATATATATATATATATATATATATATATATATTTTTTTTTTTACTGCTCCTCTTTAATTACTTGTTACTTTTCTCTTATCCATATTTTTAGAAACTGCAGTCGGTTAGGGGCTCATAAGTAAGCATTTCACTGTAAGGTAATACCTGTTGTATTCGGCGCATGTGACTAATAAAATTTGATTTGATTCTATCACCTGAATTGATCCACATCAGCTTGGTTGGCAAAGTACTTTCCCTCATGTTTTGGTGGATCATAACTTGATCCAGACGAACCTAAAAGCCCTACTGCTACCACAACTGTTCCATTGTTCTGTAAAGAGAACTCAAATATACTTGCATACAACGTACGTTTTTGGACCCCAGATCATGGGGATCCCAATAAAATAAAATTAAAGTCTGTTAGTCTGTACAATTGTTTGATAAAAATAACATGTTTCTAATATATAATTTGTGTTTATTAAAGGGGGACACATCACAATTGATATCTTATGCTTTGTGTTTCTTGGGGGTGATAAATCATTTAATAGGTCAAAACAATAACAGTCTGTGTCTGGGGCCAGACGGCGCAACACATTAAGTTCCGACATAGCATGTCGACCACATTCACCTGAATGGTGTGATTTCCACCTTTTACTGAGGTGATCGTCATCTAATCGGGTGGAATAAGCGACCACCTGGCGTCACAGGTGACAGGTCTACTACCCTCTGTCAGAATTCCTGGTGACTCAGAGGTCTGTTTTTCATTGTGGTTGATCTGGTGCTGGATGTGTGGCTTTATACCAAAAAGAGGACAATGTTTTGTTCCTACTGCATACTAGTTTGTTTACTCTACACCAGCAGCTGTTGCAGGTGGGTGGGAATGTCCAGGTGTGTAAAAAAAATGGCAGTTTTATATTGCTCTTTGATAGCCTTTATTATATTGAGAGAGTTGCATTAACATTTTACTGTTGTGTTCCATTAATATTAAAAATAAAAATAAAAATAAATGTTGATGATCACTACATTTGTAACCTTCACAGTTCTATCCACAAGAGGGCGTCACAGCACCTCCATTGTATTTCTCATTTTGGTGATCACAGCTCCAATGCTAGATCACAGATTTAAGAAATACAATCAGGTTTCAATGCACTCTTGGGCAGACTTCATTTTCATATCAAGCAAAACACAGATAGAAAAAAAACATGTCAATACTTTGATCCAGACATCCCTGAAATCTCATACAGATCATTTATATTAATACAAATCCCATAAACCTTAAGTGAAGACAGTTAAAAAGTAATCACTACATTTCACCAAAGCTTTGTGAGTACTGTATTTGTGTGAACTCCCATAATATGTAGGCTATAACCATGTCAGATCATTATTTGTAAAAATCATATGGATATTAGATCTATCAGTGAAAATATAGAATATAAAATGTCCTTGAGACAGTTAAAGTCATTGCCTCTACCAACAAAAAGTCAAAAGTATTACTATAGTTCATATTTAATCAGTTCAAATGAGTTTACATTTCAGAATCATGAGCTTAGATCTCTCTGAAACACATTTTTCAGACCAGGCCTTGAATTCCAGCTCTGTTTCTTGGCCAACATGTAGACGCATCCAAAGAGATCAGGGAACATTTTCATCAGGTCAACAGATTCTAAATCCTCAGCACTGCAGAAGGAGAAACAAACTCAGCCACCTTCAAATGGTAAGACAGTGAAACATTTTAGTACGGGGGAAAACAGTCTTACTTGTGCTCATGGAGGTTGCGTATGAAGCGTAGTAACCCCAACATGTTCTCAGGGTAGGGCTTTCTGCCATCCATCTTTTTCATCAATTCAGATGGCAGCTGTGAACACAAAACAATCTGTAAATTGTGTAGCCTCTGAGCTTTCTACACTCTGCCAGGGGAGAGGGCACTCCCACACTTTTGCATTAGTGTATACATGTACAGGTATATACAGTGGGGCAAAAAAGTATTTAGTCAGCCACCAATTGTGCAAGTTCTCCCACTTAAAAAGATGAGGCCTGTAATTCTCATCATAGGTACACTTTAACTATGACAGACAAAATATTTTTTTCTCCAGAAAACCACATTGTAGGATTTTTAATGACTTTATTGGCAAATTATGGTAGAAAAGTATTTTGTCACATACAAGCAAGATTTCTGGCTCACAGACCTGTAACTTCTTTATGAGGCTCCTGTCCTCCACTCGTTACCTGTATTAATGGCACCTGTTTGAACTTGTTATCAGTATAAAAGACACCTGTCCACAACCTCAAACAGTCACACTCCAAACTCCACTATGGCCAAGACCAAAGAGCTGTCAAAGGACACCAGAAACAAAAATTGTAGACCTGCACCAGAATGGGAAGACTGAATCTGCAATAGGTAAGCAGCTTGGTTTGTAGAAATCAACTGTGGGAGCAATTATTAGGAAATGGAAGACATACAAGACCACTGATAATCTCCCTCGATCTGGGGCTCCACGCAAGATCTCACCCAGTGGGGTCAAAATGATCACAAGAACGATGAGCAAAATTCCCAGAACCACACGGGGGGACCTAGTGAATGACCTGCAGAGATCTGGGACCAAAGTAACAAAGCCTACCATCAGCAAGGGCATTGAAAGATGAAATGTGGCTGGGTCTTTCAGCATGACAATGATCCCAAACACACCGCCTGGGCAACAAAGGAGTGGCTTCGTAAGAAGCATTTCAAGGTCCTGGTGTGGCCTAGCCAGTCTCAACCCCATAAATCTTTGGAGGGAGTTGAAAGTCTGTTGCCCAGCAACAGCCCCAAAACATCACTGCTCTAGAGGAGATATGCATGGAGGAATGGGCCAAAATACCAGCAACAGTGTGTGAAAACCTAGTATTTTTTTATTTTTTTATTTCACCTTTATTTAACAAGGTAGGCTAGTTGAGAACAAGTTCTCATTTGCAACTGCGACCTGGCCAAGATAAAGCATAGCAGTGTGAACAGACAACAGTTACACATGGAGTAAACAATTAACAAGTCAATAACACAAGAAAAAAAAAGGGGTAGTCTATATACATTGTGTGCAAAAGGCATGAGGTAGGCAAATAGTTACAATTTTGCAGATTAACACTGGAGTGATAAATGATCAGATGGTCATGTACAGGTAGGGATATTGGTGTGCAAAAGAGCAGAAAAGTAAATAAATAAAAACAGTATGGCGATGAGGTAGGTAAAAATGGGTGGGCTATTTGCCGATAGACTATGTACAGCTGCAGCGATCGGTTAGCTGCTCAGATAGCAGATGTTTGAAGTTGGTGAGCGTAGTGGTTAGAGCGTTGGACTAGTAAACGGAAGGTTGTGAGTTCAAACCCCCGAGCTGACTAGGTACAAATCTGTCGTTCTGCCCCTGAACAGGCAGTTAACCCACTGTTCCCAGGCAGTCATTGAAAATAAGAATTTGTTCTTAACTGACTTGCCTGGTTAAATGAAGGTAAAATTAAAAAATTAAAATAAGTCTCCAACTTCAGCGATTTTTGCAATTCGTTCCAGTCACAGGCAGCAGAGAACTGGAACGAAAGGCGGCCAAATGAGGTATTGGCTTTAGGGATGATCAGTGAGATACACCTGCTGGAGCGCGTGCTACGGATGGGTGCTGCCATCGTGAACAGTGAACTGAGATAAGGTCGGAGCTTTACCTAACATGGACTTGTAGATGACCTGGAGCCAGTGGGTCTGGCGACGAATATGTAGCGAGGGCCAGCCGACTAGAGCGTACAAGTCGCAGTGGTGGGTGGTGTAAGGTGCTTTAGTGACAAAACGGATGGCACTGTGATAAACTGCATCCAGTTTGCCGAGTAGAGTGTTGGAAGCAATTTTGTAGATGACATCGCCGAAGTCTAGGATCGGTAGGATAGTCAGTTTTACTAGGGTAAGTTTGGCGGCGTGAGTGAAGGAGGCTTTGTTGCGGAATAGAAAGCCGACTCTTGATTTGATTTTGCGATTGGAGATGTTTGATATGAGTCTGGAAGGAGAGTTTACAGTACTTAGAATGTATGCACATGACACCTAGGTAAACATATATTATTATTATATTATTATAGATGTCCACATATTTAAGGTTGGAACCATACAGGTTAGTGATGCTGGTCAGGCGTGCAGGTGCAGGCAGCGAACGGTTGAAAAGCATGCATTTGGTTTTACTAGCGTTTAAGAGCAGTTGGAGTCCACGGAAGGAATGTTGTATGGCATTGAAGCTCGTTTGGAGGTTAGCTAGCACAGTGTTCAAGGACGGGCCGGACGTATATAGAATGGTGTCGTCTGCGTAGAGGTGGATCAGGGAATCGCCCGCAGCAAGAGTAACATCATTGATATATACAGAAAAAAAAAGTCGGCCCGAGGATTGAACTCTGTGGCACCCCCATAGAGACTTCCAGAGGACCGGACAGCATGCCCTCCGATTTGACACACTGAACTGTCTGCAAAGTAATTGGTGAACCAGGCAAGGCAGTCATCCGAAAAACCGAGGCTACTGAGTCTGCCGATAAGAATATGGTGATTGACAGAGTCGAAAGCCTTGGCAAGGTCGATGAAGACTGCTGCACAGTACTGTCTTTTATCGATGGCGGTTATGATATCGTTTAGTACCTTGAGCGTGGCTGAGGTGCACCCGTGACTGGCTCGGAAACCAGATTGCACAGCGGAGAAGGTACGGTGGGATTCGAGATGGTCAGTGACCCGTTTGTTGACTTGGCTTTCGAAGACCTTAGGCAGGGCAGGATGGATATAGGTCTGTAACGGTTTGGGTCCAGGGTGTCTCCCCCTTTTAAGAGGGGGATGACTGCGGCAGCTTTCCAGTCCTTGGGGATCTCAGACGATATGAAAGAGAGGTTGAACAGGCTGGTAATAGGGGTTGCGACAATGGCGGCGGGCAGTTTCAGAAATAGAGGGTCCAGATTGTCTAGCCCAGCTGATTTGTACGGGTCCAGGTTTTGCAGCTCTTTCAGAACATCTGCTATCTGGATTTGGGTAAAGGAGAACCTGGAGAGGCTTGGGCGAGTAGCTGCGGAGGGGGGGGGGCTGTTGGCAGAGGTTGGAGTAGCCAGGCGGGAAGGCATGGCCAGCCGTTGAGAAATACTTGTTGAAGTTTGATAATCATGGATTTATCGGTGGTGACAGTGTTACCTAGCCTCAGTGCAGTGGGCAGCTGGGAGGAGGTGCTCTTGTTCTCCATGGACTTCAGTGTCCCAGAAATTTTGGAGTTGGAGCTACAGGATGCAAATTTCTGCCTGAAGAAGCTGGCCTTAGCTTTCCTGACTGACTGCATGTATTGGTTCCTGACTTCCCTGAACAGTTGCATATCGCGGGGACTATTCGATGCTATTGCAGTCCGCCACAGGATGTTTTTGGGCTGGTCGAGGGCAGTCGGTTCTGGAGTCAACCAAGGGCTATATCAGTTCTTAGTTCTGCATTTTTTGAACGGAGCATGCTTATCTAAAATGGTGAGGAAGTTACTTTTAAAGAATGACCAGGCATCCTCGACTGACGGGATGAGGTCAATGTCTTTCCAGGATACCCGGGCCAGGTAAATTAGAAAGGCCTGCTCACAGAAGTGTTTTAGGGAGCGTTTGACAGTGATGAGGGGTGGTCGTTTGACTGCGGCTCCGTAGCGGATACAGGCAATGAGGCAGTGATCGCTGAGATCCTGGTTGAAGACAGCGGAGGTGTATCTGGAGGGCAAGTTGGTCAGGATGACGTCTATGAGGGTGCCCTTGTTTACAGATTTAGGGTTGTACCTGGTGGGTTCCTTGATTTGTGTGAGATTGAGGGCATCTAGCTTAGATTGTAGGACTGCCGGGGTGTTAAGCATATCCCAGTTTAGGTCACCTAACAGAACAAACTCTGAAGCTAGATGGGGGGCGATCAATTCACAAATGGTGTCCACAGCTGGGAGCCGAGGGGGATCGGTAGCAGGCGGCAACAGTGAGAGACTTATTTCTGGAGAGAGTAATTTTCAAAATTAGTAGTTCAAACTGTTTGGGTATGGACCTGGAAAGTATGACATTACTTTGCAGGCTATCTCTGCAGTAGACTGCGACTCCGCCCCTTTTGGCAGTTCTATCTTGACGGAATATGTTAGTTGGGTATGGAAATCTCTGAATTTTTGGTGGCCTTCCTGAGCCAGGATTCAGACACTGCAAGGACATCAGGGTTAGCAGAGTGTGCTAAAGCAGTGAATAAAACAAACTTAGGGAGGAGGCTTCTGATGTTGACATGCATGAAACCAAGGCTTTTTTGATCACAGAAGTCAACAAATGAGGGTGCCTGGGGACATGCAGGGCCTGGGTTTTTTCTCCACATCACCCGCGGAACAGAGGAGTAGTATGAGGGTGCGGCTAAAGGCTATGAAAACTGGTCACCTAGAGCGTTGGGGACAGAATGAAAGAAGCAGATTTCTGGGCATGGTAGAATATATTCAGGGCATAATGGTATGGTGGGGTGCGGGTACAGCAGAGGTAAGCCCAGGCACTGGGTGATGATGAGAGAGGTTGCATCTCTGGACATGCTGGTTGTAATGGGTGAGGTCACCACATGTGTGGGAGGTGGGACAAAGGAGGTATCAGGGGTATGAAGAGTGGAACTAGGGGCTCCATTTTAAACTAAAACAATGATAACTAACCTGAACAATAGTATACAAGGTATATTGACATTCGAGAGAGACACAGTAATCACAGGTGTTGAATTGGGAGAGCTAGCTAAAACAGTAGGTGAGACAACAGCTAATCAGCTAGCACAACAACAGCAGGTAAAATGGCGTAGGCTAGGCAGGGAGGGTCGGATTAACTACACAAAGCCTGAGTGCGGCTGGGGCCGACAGATAAAACATAAACAAGCAGAATGGAGTACCGTGATTAATGGACAGTCTAGCATGCATCAGCTATGTAGCCAAGTGATCAGTGTCCAGGGGGGCAGCGGTGGATGGGGCAAACTGGACTGGCGAGTGTTATCCAGGTTAAAAAACAGTTAGCAGTGGCTAACAATGACTAAATAGCTTGTAGCTAGTTAGCTGGTTAGCTTCTGGAGGTTCTTGAGTGTGTTCTAAAAATTAAAAATAATGGTGATTCCGTATCACATTGGGTGAGGCAGGTTACCGGAAGGTATAAACAAATTAAAAATCGAAAAGAGAAAGTAAATATGGGTCCAGTGAGTGTTTGGGACGCGGCGATTCAGACGGTTAGCAGGACTGTGCTAACAAGCTAACAGTTAGTAGGCCAGGGATAAACAAGGTAGCAGTTAGCGGACCGGGGCTAAACAAGCTAGCAGTTAGCAGGCCGAATTAGCAAGCAAGGACGTCGCGATGGGGTGAGTCTGTTTATTCCTCTTCATGCGGTGACATCGATACACCGGTCGAGGGTCCGGATATTGTAGCCCAGGAGTATGCGTCGGTGGTAGCACAGGAGCTCTGGCTGGGCTAGCTTCAAGCTAAGTGGGTGGAAATGCTAGCCAGGAGTAATCATCCAGGGTTGCGGTTAGCTAGATAGCTAGTTGTGAAGAATCCAGAAAAAAGAGGTCCGTTATGCTCTGGTTAGAGTCGCGTTGTTCGAACTGGCGAGAGCTTTCCGAGCTAAAGGTTAGCTGATGACCGGTTAGCTGAAGACCGCTAGCAATGGTTTGCTGACTGATAGCTGGTAGCTAGCTGGTAGTTAGCTGGCTAGCTTCAGTTGAGGGGTTCCGGAGCCAAAGTAGATATAAGTACTTTAGAAGAAAATAGGACGTTTGACCTCTGTCATTGCCAACAAAGGGTATATAACAAAGTATCGAGATAAACTTGTTATTGACCAAATACTTTTTTCCACCATAATTTGCAAATAAATTCATTAAAAATCCTACAATGTGATTTTCTAAAAAAAAAAATAATACATTTTTTCTGTCATAGTTGAAGTGTATCCATGAAAATTACAGGCCTCTCATCTTTTTAAGTGGGAGAAATTCCACAATTGGTGGCTGACTAAATATTTTTTTTGCCCCACTACATTTTATAAAATGACATCTGGTTCACCTTGGATCTCCACTGACAGAAGGTTCTCTCCGTAGCACTTTGTTTCAGAGCTTCTAGAAGTTTTTGGTCAGCGTCGCTATACTTCCCGACCTCCTTCTCATTCCCAATTCTTCGCAAGTACTCAACTCTCCTGAAAGACAACAATATACAGTAAAAAATGTCTAGTCATACATTCACGTACTTTGTGTACTCCTAGTTTAATGCATATACTTTAGCATCGTCTCTTATTTTGCCCAAGCATCCTATGCATCGTAATAATATTAACTCATTATTTTCATTATGCACGTAGAGTATTATCATTGTGTCAATCATTCTGTCACTATTACTGGAATACTGATCCCAAAATGTTTTGTCCTTATGTTTAGCTTTAGTTTGTGTTTTAAATGCAATGTATGAAATGTGGTGTGATATCCCTACTAAATAGCTCGAGCTAATGTTCCTATCGACCCAGTAAGGCCAACAGGCTACTCTTTATTGGTTGTAACTTATGGAAGTTGTAAGGTCAATTTGCTTTGTTATTTAAACACCACTTTAAACATGTACACGACACAGCAACAATTTCCCCATGGGGACAATAAAGTCAGTAATGTTCATTATTATTATTCATTACACAGGGTGCCATACTAACAAACAACTTTTCAAGTGACAAATAAGGATTTTCACCTCTGTGGTTTCCAGAAGAGGGGATGATTCAGGGTCTCCTCCACTGTAGGTCTCCCAGCAGGGTCTTCATTGATCATCCACTCAATGAGGTCTTTTGTCACCTCGTCTGCCACATGTTCTAGTGTGTAAGTCCCCTTGATTATGTTTTGATTCTGTTCAAGTTCCTCACCAAGTGGACCTTCAAAGGGGTGGTGTCCACCAGAAAGAACGTAGTATACCAACATCCCAGCCACCTGAAATTTCAACAATCATTCAGTCCATCGCTCTACAAACAGGAAATAATCTTTATTCTATCTTCACGTTGCTCAACCTGTATGTCAGAGCTCCTCTTATATCCAGAGCCTTGTTTGTCTAACGTCTCCTTGGCCATCCAGCATTTTGTTCCTGCAGGGACTGTGTGTAGAGTTGTTTGTTCCACTGTCAATCTGCGACTTATGCCAAAATCTGCCAATTTTGCATTTCCATTGACATCTGTTAAGGATAAATAATATCACAATATCATGCTTTTCATAAGTATAGGTACTAGAAAATGACTTTAAGATACTGCATATGGATTTTTAATCCACAATGATGAAAGCCATGTATTATATTTAGTGGGAGTGAAAGGCTTAACTGTGCAATGCTATAGTATATCTCACCTATCAAAACATTCTGAGGTTTGATATCCCGATGAAGGACTTTGGTAGTTGGACCATGAAGGACACTTAAACTGCAGAGCACCTCTTCAGTGATTTTCATCAGGGCAGGAGTGTCGTCCTTGGACAGGTGTGTATTAATGTACTCATCCAGAGTGTATTCACAGAGCTGAAGAGCAAGATAACCAAAGAAACTGTCTTCTGCAAAGTCCATGTATCTCACAATACAGCTACTGTCAAGCTCTGGAAGACGTAAAAATCCTTCCTCATTCTTGAGAAACTGATAGTTTGACCTGATAATTCTCTTTATAGCTACTTCAGTGCCATCATCCCTCAGGCCCAAGAAGACCTCAGATCCATCACTTCCCATTGCTATGCGAAAGTAGTCATCATTAGATATAAGAGTGAGGTTTCCTACTTTATAAACTTTACATTCATCCACGTTGGCTAGCTTCTCTAACTGTGTCTCCCACCGCTTGCTGACTTTGAGCCATTTGCGCTGTGATGGTGACGCGTCAGTGGTGGGGTGGAACGGCTTGACACTAGAACACTCATCAAGGCCAGATTCCTCAACAGGGGTAGATGAAGTATTGAAGGCTAAACAGGTTTCATTTTCTTGAGTGTCTGTCTCTTCTTTTGGTATGTCTTGTTTTTCTGCCGTTCTCTTCATCTTCTTAATCGTCTTCCTCTTCTTCTTCTTGGTTTCTGACAAATGACTGTCTTTTGAATCTTCACTTGTTGACAGGGAGAAAGAACGTTGTCTGTCTAAGGACATGTTTAGATCTCTCAGCTTTACTTTCAGGTTTTCATCCCTTCCCCAGTTAAGTAGTCCTTCAGGTACCAGAGTCAGTCCCAGAGAGCTGATGTAACCAGGAACACAACTAAATGTGTAAAGATCTGCTAGCAAGGCATAGGCATACATCTTCAATTCATAGGGATAACCCTTCCTCTGTGTGCATGGGACAATGTGCTTGCATATTTCCTCAAGGTCAGAGTTGCTCCAACGATCCTTGTCTTTTGTCTTCTGTGTGATGCCATAGAGCGTAACAATGATCAATGGCACAAGATAATCTTCTGTTTTAGAGGAAAGCAGTTTCACTAACTCAGGAATTAGGGTAAGTGACACCTCATTAGGTATTTCCTTCATTGCGCAAACAACTCTATATAAGGATTTCAATGCACCTGCCCTAAATTTCAGAGGAACTGTGGACAGACGTTTGCTTACATCTTCAACATAGGAAACTAGTTTCTTGGAGTCGTTCAACCATTTCATGGCTTTCTGGAAGTATTCGTCTTCATTTGCACCTTCAACGTTAAAGCACATGTCAATCATTGTGAGGTGGGTTTGTGGGTTCTGCTCTAGTAAGTGAAGATCATAGTGCTTGAAAACATCTGTTGGGGATGTTTGTTTTATTGCTTGTGCAAAATTGAAAAAAAGCTTGATTTTGGAAAAGAACTCACTCTCTTTAGCAAAGTTTCCAATTACTCTTTCCAATTTCTGATCAATTGCAGGATGGACGCCCCAATTTAGCCACATTAAAGCTCCAGATTTGAGAAGCTCCTTCACAATATCCTCTCTGTCATGTGCTAATTGAATTGGAAAGAATGGTTGTTCTGCTAGACCATTTGGATCTGCCTTTGCTTCCAGTAATGTTGTCACAATATTCACTGGAACTTTACGCAGTCCAGCATAATGCAGTGGTGCTAAATATCTCTTTGATGGTTTGTTGGAGTCAGCACCTTTTCCCAGAAGAAATGTACAAATCTCCTGATTTGCAAATGCAACAGCAGCCATTAAAGGGGTTACTTCATCTTGTAACTCAACACAAGGGTACAATGCATTGATGTCCTTGCCTCTAATCAATTTCTTCAGCCTCTCCAGATTATTATTAATAATGCACTTGATAATAGGATCTGTTGGCTCTGAGATATCCAGTCTGGCCAGGAGTTCTTGAAAATCAATCTTGTGTTCCATAACTCCTGACGATGTTATCTACGCAGGGATATCTGAGGAAGAAAAGCAATGTGGTGAGTACAGTGAACTGTTCAATTAAATAATACAAATAATTCTGGGACATAAAGTAGGCCTGACCTTTTGTTATTTTATATACCTATTCTACACGTATACAGAACAAAAATATAAAAGCAACAATTTTAAATGTGCCTCAGGATCTCGTCACAGTATCTCTGTGCATTCAAATTGCCATCGATAAAATGCAATTGTTTGTTGTCCGTAGCTTATGCTTGCCCATTCCATATCCACACCTCCAACATGGGGCTCTCTTTTTTATCTTCTAAGAGTGTACTTACTGTACATTACAACTGGGTGGAGTTCATTAGGAGAGTAATACATAAATAAAATTTTTGTACTGTTTTCTCAAATAGTCTGCCACAGTGGAAGCGTCATAATACCCTTAAAAATCGCAGCAATGGTTCCAACAGTTTTTCGGCCATTCATTTTCACATTGCTTGCCCTCCAAACACTTAAGACACACCCACAAATGAAGTGGACACTTCTGATGACGTGTCATGACATCTTACGAGTATACACTTGCAGGGCAAGAGGAAGGATTTTTTTACTTTTCTATCGTTGGTAAAAACACCACATTTTCTAACCGTACAAAAATAAATTGACCTGTATTTTAAGACAATTAAATGCTCTACTAACAAAAAAGCTGTAAGAATAATAAGTGTATGTATGTCCCTTAAGGTCCTTGTGTAATGTGAAATTCAACCCCCTAGCCCAATTGTCCTTTGTATATTATTTATATACACACACTTGTGTTCCCACATTTACTGTCTGTATTGATTTGTTAATAGAAACATTTTTTAAAGATGGAATCATTTTTGACTGCCCTTGCCCAGAAATTCATCACTTGGTCATCCTGCAATGATTGTTTTCAGCCACAGATAGCTTGTGGGTGCTTCATATGCGCTACAGTCAGTAATGATTGCATGTCTACTTATATTAACTATATAACGTAAACTTGTACATCGCCTTGGTCCGTACAATTGCCCTTATTTTAGCTCCCCAAAAACATAATACTTCCAGATCAACTGTAATGTCAATACCATTGTAAAGCACAATTTCTCCCCTTTCCAACAAAATCAATTACATGACTTAAAACACTGCCCGTTTCTGCATAATTGAAGCAGGCAATGAGCCCCGTTGGGTCTTTTTAAAAATGGCGGGTAGGGAAGCGAAACTAATGCGTGATAGTGAGAAGGAGAGATGTCTTGTGGGAAAATAGCTTTTTTCCCACTCGATCTGTCCAACTTAGCACCTCTAAAATGTAAATAAAACACTATAAAGAGTTTATATAATGTCTCATTACATACCTATGTGAAGGTTTGTGTCGAATTTGAATCGGGATTTTAGGGCGGTGCTAAAGTGATCCTAGAAGTAAACAGCGGCTTTGAGTATGATGAGCGCATGCAATGATGACGAAAAAAATGACTAGGTATCCCCCTTACCCCGTCAATTTCTTGTTTTTAAAGGATGAGAGAAGTGCTACACCTGGTGGAGTGAGATTGTAAGACAGAAATAGTTGCTTCATGCATGCTGTAACAGAGGGTCCGTTTTTTTCAACTTCTCCAATACTAGATTTCCATTACCATGTCGATCAACGTTTGAATAGAAACCTAGTTCACACCCCCGATTTTGAAGTTAACAGTCGCTACAGTCCCATTAGTTATCTTTGTAGCCTCGTTTGAATGTTGCGGTTGCGCACATTTGTACGGAATGGGGTGAGTTTACGTTAATTATTAATATACGCCTACTGTATAATAGCTAGCAAATTAATGAGCTAATTAACGTTAGCCTGCCCATTTACTTCTGAAGGAGGAAATGTTTATTTCTACGATTTCCTAAAGATACCAAATCAAAGCATTACTTTTATGAGACGTGTTTGTGCATTAGTAGCACAATTTCTAACTTATTTACATTCGTTTTTACTTACACTTGTATGTTGACTTCATATCGACGTAGAGTTTTAAGTTTTGGCGATACTTTTCTTCGCGGATATACAATCATCGCGAATTGAATTACGGGGCGTTTCAAGCCCCGATATGAACATAATTGGACACTCGCAAACTCCATAAAAAATAGGGCATACATTGCAAACGTCCTTGCTTTGGCTAATCAATTGAACTGACGACAAATATGGCCGAGGGACTTTCTCCTCCCCTCCAAGAACTGAAGGTTTAGGGCTGTCTACTTTGAGTTTGAAACACAACCATTTGAATTGGATTTTTTAAAATCTAATTAATTGTGTTTGTTGTAGGCTTACCTTGGCGTGACGTTCTGATAAGCCGTGTGTTCCCTTCAATTTACTCAAAATAATTGCTAAGCTAAATATTTATAAAAGTTAACGTCCGAGAGGGATTTGCGTGGTTATCAATGTGCCACCCCAGGGTACGCCTACACGAAACACAGATCTTATATGAAATAGTTTTAAACACCCAGATGGAAAAATACATGGCGAAATAACAAATGGAACGATTTCCGGGTTATGATTCATACTGTGGCACTAATCAAACATGCAGTTTGACAGCTCTGGTGCATACCAACTAAATGTGTGGTGGTTTACCTGACTAAAGTACGGTTGACAGACTTTTGGAAAAAACAAACATTTTAATAGTTTCAAATACGGAGGTTGTGTTGTTTCCACTAACATAAACTTGGAAAGAGCAACATTCACTGGACTGTGCCAATAGCTTCAAAAATCTATTAAAGTACAAGTACATACCCCTTAGTTCTTTAGATGAGAAAGGCTGAAGTTACAGTGCCCGCACTGCTGATGCGGAAATAACATCGGCCGCGTTCGAGAGCACCAAAGCGACTGTTGACTGACTGATCGACAAATCACCCAAACACGGACATTAACTGTGCTTCCTTAAATCAGAGCGGAAGAGGCGTAGCCCAAAAGCAGAGTTTGTAACACCTGTTGCGCAACATCGCGAGACTTTCGGGAACCCTTGCGACGCACAATCGGCCCAGGGTCGTCCGGGTTAGGGGAGTTTAGCCGGACTTAATGTACGTTTAATTATTTAAATGTTATATATATGTTTTTATTAACAACAAATCAATACAGGAAGTACATGTGGGAACCCAAGTATATATAAATAATATACAAAGGACATTTTTTAAATTTATATTTTTTTATGTTTTATTAACAACAAATCAATACAGGAAGTACCTGTGGGAACAAAAGTACATATAAATAATATGCAAAGGACAATTGGGCTAGGGCAGGGGTGTCAAAGTCAAATGGACGGAGGGCCAAATAAAAAATTTAGCTACAAGCCAAGGGCCGGACTGTTCGAATGTTCATTGAAAAAATTTTAAATGACGCATATAGTCTAGTGAACCTAATTGAACCTACTGAAAACCTAACAAATATATTCCAATATGATCAGATAAATAAAGCAATATTTTCTTATGGCTCTGTCAGTAATCTTTAATTTTCAACAGACACAAAAGACAAATTTCCTTTATATAAAAATCCCCATAACATGAACATTAAATGAAAGAAACCGGTATTCAAGGCACCATCAGTAGCCTATATTTTCTATTTTAGCAAAAGTGGGCTAAATTTACTTCAAAGAAAAAAACAATAATAGCAATTTTCTATCATCCACTCAACTGAAATATTTTTAAAATATAATTGGATTGAAATACAATAAAATAAAGTGCAAAAATCTATTAATCAAAAACAACACTTTGTTTAAGGAGAAGTAACATGCAGTGAAAACAAATATTAAACTTTAACTTTTAAACTTGAACTGAGTAAAAACTCTAAATATGTGATTGCACAGTAATGTTCACTTGTTTGAGGTTGAGGGTGATACTTGGTGGTGTCCCATCTTTTCCACAAGTTCATCAATGTTCGGGGTAAGGCTCTGAGCTGAGGAAATCCTCAGAATTGAGTGGAGGTGTTCAGCAGTAAGTCGACTTCTGTGTGATGTTTTGTTCAAGTTCATCAAAGAAAACAGTTGTTCACACAGGTATGTGCTGCCAAACATAGACAACGTTTGAGCAGCCTGGATGCGCAGCTGGGGCATTGTGTCGGGAGGAAACGGGCGAACTCCGCAGCACCCACTGCCGCATATTTTGCCCTCAGTGCATCATTGCATTGGAGGTCAATCAACTCCATTTGGAGGTTTGGTGGTGAGCTTTCCACGTCAACAGCAAATGGGTTACCGAGCAGTTCCAACCTGCTTTTTTGTGCTTCAAAGTCAGCAAATCGGCGTCGAAAGTCAGCGGCAAGCATACCTATTTTATCAGCCAACTGTGCGCTCGGGAACGCACTGGTAGAGAGCTTCTCTTTCATGGTCTGGCAGCTGGGAAAGTGGCTCAAATTTTCTTTCCGCATCTGCGTCTCCCACAGAGTCAGTTTGGTTTTAAATGCCTTCACTGTACTGTACATATCAGAGATGACACGATCCCGACCCTGCAGCTGCAAGTTCATTGCATTCAGATGACTCGTAATGTCACACAGAAAAGCCATTTCACACAGAAACATTTCGTCTCGGAGTTGTGTTGTGTCTTTCCCTTTGCTGTCCAAGAACAGACAAATCTCCTCACGAAGCTCGAAACATCTTTGAAGCACCTTTCCCTGGCTTAGCCATCGCACCTCTGTGTGATAAGGCAAATCACCATGCTCCGTTTCTAACTCCGTCAGAAATGCCTTGAACTGGCGGTGATTCAAACCTTTGACTCTGATAAAGTTAACTGTGCGCGTGATGATGCTCATTACATGCTCCATTTTCAAGGCTTTACCGCACAACGCTTCCTGGTGTATGATACAATGATAAGCTGTCAGCTCACCTGTCGCGTTTTCCTCTTGCATCTTTTCCCGTATCTTCTCCACCAGTCCACTCCTGTGTCCACACATCGCAGGTGCTCCGTCGGTTGTCAAACCCACGAGTTTTTCCCAAGGCAGCTCCATCTCATTTACACATCTTGACACCTCTTCATACAAATCATGCCCCGTAGTTGTGCCATGCATAGGACGTAAAGCCAAAAACTCCTCTGTCACGCTTAGGCTGGAGTCCACTCCGCGGATGAAAATTGACAACTGGGCAATGTCAGAAATGTCGGTGCTCTCATCCACAGCCAAGGAATATGCAATGAAATCTTTTCCCTTTTTCACAAGCTGCTCTTTTAGATTGATGGACAACTGGTCTACTCTCTCGGCAATGGTGTTTCTGCTCAGACTCACATTTAAAAAGAGTTGCCTTTTTTCTGGGCAAACTTCGTCACAAACTTTAATCATGCAGTTTTTGATGAAATCCCCCTCCGTAAATGGCCGGGCTGATTTAGCGATCTCTTCTGCCAAAATAAAACTGGCCTTGACAGCAGCCTGGCCTTGTGATTTGGCTTTTTTGAACAGAGCCTGTCGAGATTTGAGGCCTCGTTTTAATTCCTCTGCCTTTTGTAGCCTTTGTTCCATGTCCATATTCTTGTTGTTGTCCGCGTGTTTCGTTTCATAATGTCGTCTCAGATTATACTCTTTCAGTACCGCCACACTTTCTCCACACAGAAGACACACAGGTTTTCCAGCTACCTCCGTGAACAAATACTCCGACTCCCACCTTGTTTGAAACCCCCGGTTCTCAGTGTCCACCTTCCGTTTTGCCATTTTTGATGGGTATCTGAAAGTTAATTTTACTGTGATGCTGACAACTGCTGTGCCAATAAATATTGAAATGAAGCAGCCTACTGCTCGGTGCGTCACCGTTGCATTGTGGGAAATGTAGTATTGGTGCGTGTAAAAGATCTGCGGGCTGCCGGCTTGCTGCGGTCTGCGGGCCGGTTCTAATAATAAATCAAGATCATCCCAGGGGCCGTAAAGATTCCAAGATTCCAAGAACACAGGATGAGATGTTACTATCCTTTGTGCAAGCACTTCCAAGAGTTAATGAACAGTGAGCGTGGTGAAATTTGGGGAGCGCATCGTCAGTAGTGTACCTTTGGTTCCTAGGGTGTTTCGGCCTTTCACACTATACACCCTCCTCAAAGGCGGCCAGCGACAGGGTGATCAATCCTACGCTTGCGTCCCATTCCCAATTAGTCATAGGAGTTGCCTTGTTGTTGATAGCAAACATCCCATGGGACTATGCATGGCAGGGGCGTCCTCCTCCCTGAGTCAATCATTGTTGACCGCATACCTCCTGGCCCTCTCACTTCGGGGCCCAGCTGGGGTCTTTCCTCTTCATCCAGAGCCACTGACTGCTGCCTTCTGCCGCCTCTGATACAGCTTTGATTGCCGAACGCTGGCTCTGGCCCTTAATTCCCAGGTCTCTAAGCAGTCTGGTTGTAGATGTTGCCACAAAACCTCTGCAGCCCACCTCCACTGGTCGGACTTCTGTGTTCCAGCCATGATGCCGTGCTTCGGCAGCTAGATCAGCATAGCGCAGATGTTTTCGCTCATAAGCCTCATCTACTGAGTTTTCCCAGGGTACTGTGAGCTCAATGATGAAGACCTTATTGAGTGAACGGGACCAGAGCACCATGTCAGGTCTTAGGGTGGTGGTTGCGATCTCCGGAGGAAACACAAGTTGCCGGCCAATGTCAGCTAGCATTTTCCAGTCGCGGGCCAAGCGCAGCTGGTCTCGCTCTAATGGTGTAGAGCCGCTCTTCGGTGGTTTAGCCCCTTCGCGGACAAAGTTTGTCCGTAAGGAGTGTGATGCTGCTGTGGGTGGTAGGGAGTTGGTGGCAGCTCGCTTGTCCTCCAGGGCGGACGCAAGGTTTTTAAGGACTTGGTTGTGACGCCAAGTGTAGCGTCCTTGGGCGAGGCTTGTTTTACAGCCTGTGAGAATGTGCCTGAGGTTGGCTGGCATGGAACAGAGGGCACAGTCCGGATCTTCACCATACCATTGGTGAAGATTAACTGGTGTTGGAAGGACGTCATATGTTGCTCTGATGGAAAAGCTCAACCGCCTCGCTTCCATGGCCCACAGATCCTTCCAGCTGATCTTCCTCTTCTCCACACTGTCCCATCGAGTCCACTGTCCCTGTTTGGCAAGAGAGACTGCCTTGGCCCACCTTGCAGCCTCCTCCTGATGGCGTACTTCCTGCACTACCATCTTCCGCCGCTCTGGTGCAGTGGCCTTACTCCAAGCAGCACGGCTAGTTAGCCCAAGGCCTCCTCTCCCTTGCTGAACATGACCCACAATGTCAGCATGTCTGAGGGCTGCTGTTGCCTCCTGGACTGCTTTTCCTGGCCTCCATTTGCGCCCAGTTGCCAAGGTCGGCACGTTGTTGCTCACCACTGGGTCTCGAGATTCATTCAGTGTCATTTGGAGCCTGGTTTTTGCACACTTGAATTCCTCTGTTAGACTGGTGAGGGGCAGCTTGAGGACACCATCTCCATAGAGGCCTATGGTGGTAAGGCATCGTGGAACTCCAAGCCACTTCTTTAAGTAGCCTGTGACTCCTCTTTCCATCTTCTCCACTGTTGAGATTGGAACCTCATACAGTGCTAAGGGCCACAACACCCGGGGTAGGAGACCAAACTGCAGACACCAGGCCTTTAACTTTCCAGGTAGCTGGGTGTTGTCGATGGACTGTAGGCTACTACTGATGTCTTTGCGCAGCTGTTGCACCTGGTCTTTGTCCTTCAGGCTTGCATCATACCACCTTCCAAGGCTTTTTACCGGCTGCTCAGACACTGTTGGGATTTGGTCATCTCCGATGAAGAATTTCAGGTCAGAGAGTACTCCCTTCACAATCGAGATGCTGCGTGACTTGGATGGTTTAATCTTCATACGGGCCCAGCTGATGTTCTCCTCAAGTTTTCTGAGCAGTCTCCTGGTGCATGGGACAGTGGTGGTCAATGTTGTAATGTCGTCCATGTAGGCTCTGAGTGGAGGGAGGCGGAAACCAGAGTCGACTCGCTGTCCACCAGCAACCCATTTTGAGGATCTGATGATAACCTCCATTGCCATTGTGAATGCCAACGGAGAAATGGTACATCCCGCCATTATACCTACATTCAGGCACTGCCATGAGGTGGTGAACTCTGAGGTGGTGAAGCAGAACTGCAGATCCTGGAAGTACGACTTCACCAGGTTTGTGATGGTGTCCGGTATGTGGAAAAATCTGAAGGCAGACCACAGGAGTTCATGGGGCACAGAGCCAAATGCATTGGCAAGGTTGAGGAAGACTACATGGAGGTCCCTTTTCTCCACCTTGGCCATTTGGATCTGATGCCAGATCATGCTGGAATGTTCCAAGCAGCCAGAGAACCCTGATATTCCTGCCTTCTGTACAGATGCATCGACGTACGTATTCCTTTGTAGGTACTCGGCCATCCTCTGGGCAATGACCCTAAAGAAGATTTTTCCCTCGACATTCAGTAAGGAGATTGGGCGGAATTGGCTGATGTTCACTGCATCCTTCTCCTTAGGGATCAGGACCCCGCCTGCCCTACGCCACACTTTGGGTATTATCTTCTTCTGCCAAGCTGTTCTCATAAGCCTCCAGAGGAACCTCAGGACGTCTGGTGTGTTCTTATACACTTTGTACGGGACTCCATTTGGCCCCGGGCCTGATGCTGTTCTTGCCCGTCGAACTGTGTCTTCCACCTCTTTCCATGTCGGAGGGCTGGTCTCAATATGATGTTCCGGGGGTTCAATGGGTGGGATATCTGATGGGATGGCCAGATGTTCATGTCGCTTTGAGTCAACGTTTGTTATTCTCAGGTGCTCCTCTAGGTCTTTCTTTGTTGTTTTTAGAGCTCCACTTTTTTCTTAAAAAACCTTCTCGCGGGCCGGATGTGGCCCGCGGGCCTTGACTCTGACATATGTGGGCTAGGGGGTACAATATCACATTACACAAGGACCTTAAGGGACATACATACACTTATTATTCTAAGAGCTTTTTTGTTAGTAGAGTATTTAATTGTCTTAAAATACAGTTCTATTTCTTTTTGTAAGGTAAGAAAATGTGGTGTTTTGTTTGTAAATTTACATTTGTGAATATGACATTTTGTCAAAAGAATAATGACATTAATTACATAAATGTTTCAGCTTATTTCTATCGTAGGTAAAGAATCCAAGCACTACATCTCTCCACAATAGTTTAAAATCTTCATAAATATGTTCAATTATAAATCTACTGATGTCTTTACACAGTTTTCTCACATGAATACAATGCCAAAAAATATGCAACACTGTTTCTGGGTGGTCATTACAAAAGGAAAAATTTAAGTTGATGTTTTCCTTAAACCTCTTCATATAGTGGTTGGCAGGATAATATTTATGAATAATTTTAAAGGAAACTTCCTTAATTTTGTTAACAAGTAGGTATGTGTGTGGCAACATCCAAACTTTTTTCCAACAGACATTATCAATAAATCCATTCCAATAAGTCATGACATAAGGTATAGATACAACATCCTGCTGAAACAAGGTTCGTATTGCTCTGTTGTTGAATGGACCAAAAGAAATGAGTCAACAGGGTCAATAGAAGGTAGGCTCTGAGGGTCAGGTCTTGACACGTTCCTGAATAATAAAGCAACACACGAGTGAATGTTATCTAAAACAATTGCAAAATCTTCAGATGTTACCTTGTAAAGTGATAAGAATTCCTTATAACTAAATAAAGGACCCTCTGTATTTACCAGTTGGCTCTCCAATAGGATATTATTTCGGGAACCAATATTCTAAAAACAAAGAAGTATTTTTATACAATATATCCCGATTATTCCATATATAATACCTGTGTGGAGGAAAATTATGCTTATAAATTAAGGATCATGACAAGAAAACCTGACGATGAAAAGCAGAAAGCTTCACTGGAACTTTGCCAATATTACATTTACATTACATTACATTTAAGTCATTTAGCAGACGCTCTTATCCAGAGCAACTTACAAATTGGTGCATTCACCTTATGACATCCAGTGGGACAGTCACTTAACAATAGTGCATCTAAAACTTAGGGGGGGTGGGGTGAGAGGGATTACTTAACCTATCCTAGGTATTCCTTAAAGAGGTGGGGTTTCAGGTGTCTCCGGAAGGTGGTGATTGACTCCGCTGTCCTGGCGTCGTGAGGGAGTTTGTTCCACCATTGGGGGGCCAGGGCAGCGAACAGTTTTGACTGGGCTGAGCGGGAGCTGTACTTCCTCAGTGGTAGGGAGGCGAGCAGGCCAGAGGTGGATGAACGCAGTGCCCTTGTTTGGGTGTAGGGCCTGATCAGAGCCTGGAGGTACTGAGGTGCCGTTCCCCTCACAGCTCCGTAGGCAAGCACCATGGTCTTGTAGCGGATGCGAGCTTCAACTGGAAGCCAGTGGAGAGAACGGAGGAGCGGGGTGACGTGAGAGAACTTGGGAAGGTTGAACACCAGACGGGCTGCGGCGTTCTGGATGAGTTGAAGGGGTTTAATGGCACAGGCAGGGAGCCCAGCCAACAGCGAGTTGCAGTAATCCAGACGGGAGATGACAAGTGCCTGGATTAGGACCTGCGCCGCTTCCTGTGTGAGGCAGGGTCGTACTCTGCGGATGTTGTAGAGCATGAACCTACAGGAACGGGCCACCGCCTTGATGTTAGTTGAGAACGACAGGGTGTTGTCCAGGATCACGCCAAGGTTCTTGGCGCTCTGGGAGGAGGACACAATGGAGTTGTCGACCGTGATGGCGAGATCATGGAACGGGCAGTCCTTCCCCGGGAGGAAGAGCAGCTCCGTCTTGCCGAGGTTCAGCTTGAGGTGGTGATCCGTCATCCACACTGATATGTCTGCCAGACATGCAGAGATGCGATTCGTCACCTGGTCATCAGAAGGGGGAAAGGAGAAGATTAATTGTGTTTCGTCTGCATAGCAATGATAAGAGAGACCATGTGAGGTTATGACAGAGCCAAGTGACTTGGTGTATAGCGAGAATAGGAGAGGGCCAAGAACAGAGCCCTGGGGGACACCAGTGGTGAGAGCGCGTGGTGAGGAGACAGATTCTCGCCACGCCACCTGGTAGGAGCGACCTGTCAGGTAGGACGCAATCCAAGCGTGGGCCGCGCCGGAGATGCCCAACTCGGAGAGGGTGGAGAGGAGGATCTGATGGTTCACAGTATCGAAGGCAGCCGATAGATCTAGAAGGATGAGAGCAGAGGAGAGAGAGTTAGCTTTAGCAGTGCAGAGCGCCTCCGTGATACAGAGGAGAGCAGTCTCAGTTGAATGACTAGTCTTGAAACCTGACTGATTTGGATCAAGAAGGTCATTCAGAGAGAGATAGCGGGAGAGCTGGCCAAGGACGGCACGTTCAAGAGTTTTGGAGAGAAAAGAAAGAAGGGATACTGGTCTGTAATTGTTGACATCGGAGGGATCGAGTGTAGGTTTTTTCAGAAGGGGTGCAACTCTCGCTCTCTTGAAGACGGAAGGGACGTAGCCAACGGTCAGGGATGAGTTGATGAGCGAGGTGAGGTAAGGGAGAAGGTCTCCGGAAATGGTCTGGAGAAGAGAGGAGGGGATAGGGTCAAGCGGGCAGGTTGTTGGGCGGCCGGCCGTCACAAGACGCGAGATTTCATCTGGAGAGAGAGGGGAGAAAGAGGTCAGAGCACAGGGTAGGGCAGTGTGAGCAGAACCAGCGGTGTCGTTTGACTTAGCAAACGAGGATCGGATGTCGTCGACCTTCTTTTCAAAATGGTTGACGAAGTCATCTGCAGAGAGGGAGGAGGGGGGAGGGGGCGGAGGATTCAGGAGGGAGGAGAAGGTGGCAAAGAGCTTCCTAGGGTTAGAGGCAGATGCTTGGAATTTAGCGTGGTAGAAAGTAGCTTTAGCAGCAGAGACAGAGGAGGAAAATGTAGAGAGGAGGGAGTGAAAGGATGCCAGGTCCGCAGGGAGGCGAGTTTTCCTCCATTTCCGCTCGGCTGCCCGGAGCCCTGTTCTGTGAGCTCGCAATGAGTCATCGAGCCACGGAGCGGAGGGGGAGGACCGAGCCGGCCTGGAGGATAGGGGACATAGAGAGTCAAGGGATGCAGAGAGGGAGGAGAGGAGGGTTGAGGAGGCAGAATCAGGAGATAGGTGGGAGAAGGTTTGAGCGGAGGGAAGAGATGATAGGATGGAAGAGGAGAGAGTAGCGGGGGAGAGAGAGCGAAGGTTGGGACGGCGCGATACCATCCGAGTAGGGGCAGTGTGGGAGGTGTTGGATGAGAGCGAGAGGGAAAAGGATACAAGGCAGTGGTTGGAGACTTGGAGGGGAGTTGCAGTGAGGTTAGTGGAAGAACAGCATCTAGTAAAGATGAGGTCGAGCGTATTGCCTGCCTTGTGAGTAGGGGGGAAGGTGAGAGGGTGAGGTCAAAAGAGGAGAGGAGTGGAAAGAAGGAGGCAGAGAGGAAAGAGTCAAAGGTAGACGTGGGGAGGTTAAAGTCGCCCAGAACTGTGAGAGGTGAGCCGTCCTCAGGAAAGGAGCTTATCAAGGCATCAAGCTCATTGATGAACTCTCCGAGGGAACCTGGAGGGCGATAAATGATAAGGATGTTAAGCTTGAAAGGGCTAGTAACTGTGACAGCATGGAATTCAAAGGAGGCGATAGACAGATGGGTAAGGGGAGAAAGAGAGAATGACCACTTGGGAGAGATGAGGATCCCGGTGCCACCACCCCGCTGACCAGACGCTCTCGGGGTGTGCGAGAACACGTGGGCGGACGAAGAGAGAGCAGTAGGAGTAGCAGTGTTGTCTGTGGTGATCCATGTTTCCGTCAGTGCCAAGAAGTCGAGGGACTGGAGGGAGGCATAGGCTGAGATGAACTCTGCCTTGTTGACCGCAGATTGGCAGTTCCAGAGGCTACCGGAGACCTGGAACTCCACGTGGGTCGTGCGCGCTGGGACCACCAGAGTAGGGTGGCCGCGGCCACGCGGTGTGGAGCGTTTGTATGGTCTGTGCAGAGAGGAGAGAACAGGGATAAACAGACACATAGTTGACAGGCTACAGAAGAGGCTACGCTAATGCAAAGGAGATTGGAATGACAAGTGGACTACACGTCTCGAATGTTCAGAAAGTTAAGCTACGTAGCAAGAATCTTATTGACTAAAATGATTAAAATGATACAGTACTGCTGAAGTAGGCCAGCTGGCAGTGGGTGCGTTGTTGACACTACACTAATCAAGTCGTTCCGTTGAGTGTAATAGTTTCTGCAGTGTTGCTATTCGGGGGCTAGCAGGCTAGCTAGCAGTGTTGTTTACGTTACGTTGCGTTAAAAGAACGACAATAGATGGCTAGCGAACCTAGAAAATCGCTCTAGACTACACAATTATCTTTGATACAAAGACGGCTATGTAGCTAGCTAAGTAGCTAGCTACGATCAAACAAATCAAACCGTTGTACTGTAATGAAATGAAGTGAAAATGTGATACAACCTGTGAATGCGACCGGGTAGTTGAGTTCTATACAGAAGACGTTGGCTAGCGTTGGCTAGCTGTTGGCTAGCTAGCAGAGTTGGCTAGCTAGCAGAGTCACCTACGTTAAGGACGACAAATAGCTGGCTAGCTAACCTCGGTAAATTAAGATAATCACTCTAAGACTACACACTCTAAACCTAAACAACACAATTATCTTGGATACGATGATACGATGATACGAAGACAGCAAAGACAGCTATGTAGGTAGCTAACACTAAACTAATCAAGTCGTTCAGTTGAGTGTAATAGTTTCTCAGTGCAGCTAATCAGTGGACGTTAGCTAGCTGGCTAGTGAAGACTACGTTAGGACGGCGAAATACGATAATTACGCAATTATCTTTGATACAAAGACGGCTATGTAGCTAGCTGAGAAGAAATTGCTAAGATAAGACAAATCAAACCGTTGTGATATAATGAAATATAATGAAAAAGTTATACTACCCGTTGGAGCGACGTGCAGATGCGACCACTCGCTCCAACCGGAACCGGAAATACAAACCAACATGAAGTTAAGGCCACCAAAAGTAGAGAAGACATGATAAGGAATACAATTGTAAAATGAGGAATTATGAGGAATAAAATGATCACATAGAAGTGGGTTTTCTTTGGAATTGTTTTATCCAATTAATTTTAAAAGTATTATTTAAGGTAGTAAAGTCCATAAAAGTCAGCCCACCATTCTCATAAGTGTTCAGTTTTCCTAATGTAATTGGTATGGTTTTTCCACAGAATGTTGAAAAGCATCTGGTCTATCTCCATGCTTATTTTACTGTCAAGATATAAAGATAGAGTGCCTTATGTTAGTCTAGAGATATCTTCAGCCTTGGTTATTAGGACTCTTCCTTTTAAAGACAAGTCCCTCTGTAGCTATTGATTTAGCTTCTTCATCATTTTTTTTAACAAGAGGGTTAAAATTTAGTAAGCCTCTTGACTTCTGATCCTTTGAAATGGTTATGCCTAAATATGGAAGTTCTTCTTTTACTGGAATACCATAATATGAAGGTGTCACACAATCTTTGACAGCCATGAGTTCACATTTATTAATGTTAAGATATAGACCAGACGCTTTGGAAAAGGGTTGTATCACATTAATCGATATGGGAATTTGGTTAGCGTCTTTCAGAAAAAGTGTCGTATCGTCAACCAGCTGGCTTATAATAATTTCTTTACCAGCTATGGAAATACCTTGTACGGGACTATTATTTTAAAAAATTGTAAGAAGTTGGCTGGTTAATAAAAACATGTATGGAGAGATAGGACAACCTTGCCTAATTCCTCGCTTTAACTGAAATTGAGGTGAGGCTCCATATTCCAATTTGATAGAGCTGTTACCACGTGTATAGAGAGTCTTAATAGCCTAACAGAAAAAAATCCCCAAAGCCAAGTCTCTGTGTCAAATGCTTTATAAAAATCTAAAAATAATATGAAGCTATCCTCGGTTATTAGGTCTGAGTAGTGAAGTATGTCTAATACTAGTCTGACATTGTTAGAAATATGTCTGTTCCTCATAAAGCCAGACTGTGTTTCATCAATGATTGCATCCAGGACTTCTTTCATTCTTTTTGCAAGTAGTAAGGCTAATATCTTATAGTCATTATTAAGAAGACAAATTGGACACCAGTTATCGATGAGCAGCACTTTTTTAGACTTTAGGTATCAGTGTTATTAATCCCTGACTCATTGTAGGTTGGAGAACATTGTATTTAAATAGGGAGGGAGCTACTTGTTCAGAAAATAATTAGCAAAATTCTGATGTAATTCCATCAACACCTGGTGATTTATTGTTCTTTAGATGTTTGATAGACTCTATAATCTCTTCAACTTGATGGGTTCGTCACACTGTTTAGATTCTATATCACTGATAGAGTGAACATTATTCAGTGAGTCAAAAAACATATCTATGGATTCATGACTGTAAAAATTTATAGAGTATTTAGCGATTCATTTTTGGTCATCTGTAATAACACCATCGATGTTTAACTTATGGATAGTGTTATTTGTAGAGTGAAATTTCTCAAGTCTAAAGAAATAGGATGAATTCTGTTCTCCCTCCTTGATTCATTTTTTCCTAGATCTAATAAAGGCTCATCTGCTTTAATCTATATATATTATCCAGTTTATTATTTTGTAACTCAATCAGTTCCATCTTCTCCTCTGCCGAGAGGCTGGCCGGGGACCTCCTCCTCAGCTCTTCTGGTCTTAGCAAGATTACTACCATATTTTCTAAGGTATTTGGAAACCTCAAATTTAAAGAGCTCCCAGTTCTTGCAATAAGATTTTTCTTCACAAGCCCTTTCCCAAAAGTGTGAAAGCAGATCTTTAACCTCAAACTTAACTATATCATTATTTAATAACGAGCTATTTAGCTTCCAGTAGGATGCTCTACCAAGTTTAGTATCAGGGGTAAATATTTTGATATCAATGTAAATGGCCCTATGGTCTGTGAGTGGAGGAGTACAAATATTTGTAGTAGCACACTCACTGTCAATACATTTGGATATAAGCCAAAAATCTGTTAGAAATTGATAAGCAAATAAAAATAAGGCCTTGCGCTTCACAATGTTTTTCGCAACCCCCTAGCATTAAGAGAAACTATAGACAAAGACAAAACAACAAAGATGATATAAAAGTATAAACTGTAGTAGGATGAGTCAAAAGCGTAGGAACAGTAAACGTAAGCGATAAGGAACCGAGATCTGCACCAGTTAAGTCAACTTAAAGTGAAAATAGCTTATTCCATAAACTCTGAGCTAGATGTTATCCGGCTTTTGAAATTCAACTCAACAGAAAATTATGTTCAAGACCAAACCAAGGGTTCTTTGTAGTAAGAGACACTAAAAACCCTCTTTAGTGTAATCAGGAACTATTCTGAGAAATACAATACAAAATAATAATTTAAATTAAAGGGTACCTACTATTTTAAGTGCATATGAAAACTGATCATAAAAAATGGAATAAAAAATATTTTACATACACATGTTCCTAAGACCTTTTTCACTTGGAAATAAGTATTAATAACTAAATAGAACAATAACCGTGTAAAGTCAGAGCAGACCTGTATGCCCTTTAACTTCTTATGGTATAGGGGACGGTTGCATCCCACTTGGGCAAAAAAACAGGGGAAATGCAGTGCGGCAAATTTTAAAAAATTATATAAAAATCAAACTTTCATTAAATCACACATGTAAGATACTCAATTAAAGCTACACTCGTTGTGAACCCAGACAACATGTCAGATTTTAAAAGGCTTTTCGGCGAAAGCATAAGAAGCTATTATCTATAGCACAATAGTAAGCAAAGAGGGTAGCATATTTCAACCCTGCAGGCACTACACAAAACGCAGAAATAAAATATAAAACATGCATTACCTTTGACGAACTTCTTTTGTTGGCACTCCAATATGTCCCATAAACATCACAATTGGTCCTTTTGTTCGATTAATTCCGTCCATATATATCCAAATGTCAATGTATAAAGCGCGTTTGATCCAGAAAAAAACAGCTTCCAAAAAACGCAACGTCACTACAAAATATTTCAAAAGTTGCCTATAAACTTTGCCAAAATATTTCAAACTACTTTTGTAATACAACTTTAGGTATTTTTAAACGTTAATAATCGATAAAATTGTAGACGGGTCTATCTGTGTTCAATACAGGAAGACAACAAACCAACGCTATTTTTCACGTCTTGCTCACTCTCAACATTCATTGCACAAATTAATAACCTCAACCAAATTCCAAAGACTGGTGACATCCAGTGGAAGCGGTAGGAACTGAAAACAGGTTCCTAAGAAATATAATTTGCCAATGAGAACGCAGTGAACAGACCGAGACCAAAAAATAAATACATTCTGAACGGTTAGTCCTCTGGGTTTTGCCTACTACATAAGTTCTGTTATACTCACAGACATGATTCAAACAGTTTTAGAAACTTCAGTGTTTTCTATCCAAATATACTAATAATATGCATATCTTATATTCCTGGCATGAGTAGCAGGAAGTTGAAATTGGGCACGCTATTTATCCAAAAGTGAAAATGCTGCCCCCTATACCTTAAGAAGTTAAAACAGTATCTTGGTTACTGTATACATAAAAAATAAATACAACGTTCAGTCTTCTTCGTAAGTTTGTAAAGAAAATAGGCCTTCTGGTCATACAAGAACAAACTAATGAATTGAGGTACCTGAGTATTCCAAAAACTAGTCACCTGATGCTTGTTAGGTAACGTTAATCAATACAAGGAAAATGAGAATAAAATGGCCGAAACCATAAATCTGTTCCTTCTGGTGAGATTTTGGGGAGGAATATGGATTTCTGAACCATTGATGAAGCCTCGTCCTCCGACGAAGTAAGCAGCCTTTCCCTCATTTCGTGCTATCTTGATCGTTGGCCACAACTTGTTCCTTCTTTCTATGTCCTCTGGGCTGAGATGCTCGGCGAAACGCATACCATGGCTCTGAAGGAAGGCGTTCTTCCTAGCAGCTTTCCAGACAGCATCCCTGTAGAATCTGGCAGTGAAGAGGATGATGATACCGCTAGGTCTTGAATCGTTTTGCTGTTGCTTCTTGCCGAGGCCATGCACAACGTCGATTGTATCACCAACTTTGTTCTACTCTGCAGGCATAACTTCTTGGCAGATGTGGATAGCATCTCCTCGCACATCCTCATTCTCCACCTCTGGCACACCGTAGTCTCAGGTTCCATCTTCTTGTGTATTGCTCCAGGTCAGTGAGATGTCTATGGTAGACATTGTTATTCTTTTCCACACTTTTTTCAACTTTTGCCACTCATTTTCACATCCTTGATTTCACCACATGCAAACTCCAGTCTTTATCAAGCCTTTGATAACCATGGTGTTTCCGCCTACCATTTTCTCAGTGGCGTCTGACCTGGAGTTGATGAGTAAGGAGAGGGTAGCCACGATGTCAGAGTTCATGTTGGGTTTTTTGGAGGGTAAAGGTTTGCATGGAGTAACCGGTAAAGAGGGGAATTTGTCATCTTCAACAGCATTCGAAAGCATGATATTATCCATAGGGCAAGTGTAGTTATGGCAGTTGTCTATAAGCACGTTTCTCTCTTGTTGATTAGCAATAGAACTGGTAGCTTCTTCCTTTTTTTGTTACGACTTTGCATGGACAATAAATGATCCAATTCTTATTCCAGTCACAGGAAGGTTCTTATATCTCGAACAAATAAAAACAGTAATAGTAATGACTGTAAACTTGTTTTTTTCACAATCTTTCTGAAGTTTGGTGCGGAGCTCTGTAAAAAAAGTGTCTGTTCAAGCCGCCACCTTGGCCTCCTTCCTTTAGCCGGCCGGGATGTCCTTGTCACACCGGGATCTAGTGACTTCCGTGGCGAGCCGGAAGCCTGCACGGTCACCAAGGTGTAAGGTGTGGCTGGCTTCCAGTGTGTCAAGAAGCATTGCGGCTCGGGTCATGTTTCGGAAGACGCATGGCTCTCGACCTTCACCTCTCCCGAGTCCGTACGGGAGTTGCAGCGATGGGACAAGACTGTAACTACCAAGTGCGGAGAAAAAGGGGTAAACGATATAAATAACGTCTGCTAAATGGCATATATATATATAAAGTGTCTAGTAGTACAATCAAGCTGTTTCCAAAGTTTACTGTTGAGTATATTCAACCCTAGCTAAAAGCCTATAGGCCTATTTATTAAAAAGTTCACCACTTTAAGTCCGAAATTGTAGTGAGAACATTGTCATATGTTAATTTTTATTTATTTTATTTAACCTTTATTTACTAGGCAAGTCAGTTTTACAGTTCTTATTTACAATGATGGCCTACCAAAAGGCAAAATACCTCCTGCGGGGACGGGGGCTAGGATTAAACATTTTAAATAAATAACATAAATAAAGGACAAAACACATCACAACGAGACAACACAACACTTGTGAGAGACCTAAGACCACATAGCAAGGCAGCAACACATAACACAGCATGGTAGCAGAACATAACATGGTTGCAAAACATGGTGCAAACATTGGGCACAGACAACAGCACAAAGGGCAAGAAGGTAGAGACAATACATTTAAGGGGTGCTTCATGATGATTCCAGAACAAAAACGTTTAAATGTCAGTGCTTAGGAACTACAAATGGTTCAAATACACCTACGCTTTCTGTGAAGAACTACAACTCCCTGTTTCACATTGCATCGTGTCCAGTGGCAGTGACCGGAAATGACTCAGAAATTGTAACCCCTTCTTTGGTTTGTTTTAGACGATGTACACTAATGGATACAATTATTTTTAGCCACAGCTTTTTAAACCAAACTGTAGATGGAAATGCATGCCATTCATTTTGTACTATGCCCTTCCATCTAAGATGTAAGCCTAACTTATCTCTTCTTGCATGTTGAATGTAGGCCCTAAATCCTTTGTTGCTAAATCTATTTTTGGACGGTTCCTTCTGTCATGCAGGTGAAAGAGGACCCAAAAGCGACTTAACAGAAACAGAGTTTATTTAAATCCAAACAGGGAATAACAAAAATCCTCTAGTCTGTAGAGGGGAATAACTAGAGAAGCGGCCACAGACTGCAGGTCGCTTCGGGTAGGCGCAGGCCGTAGTTGATAGAGCCACCTGCTCACACGCAGCATCTGATGAAGGCAAAAAACACGACAGGACAGGGCGAAACACAATCACAGCATGGTGAATACAAAACAAGGAACCGACGGGACAGGAACGGATCACAAAGGAATAAATAGGGACTCTAATCAGGGGAAGGGATCGGGAACAGGTGTGGGAAGACTAAATGATGATTAGGGGAATAGGAACAGCTGGGAGCAGGAACGGAACGATAGAGAGAGGAGAGAGAGGGAGGGGGAGAGAGAGGGATAGAAAAAGGGAACGAACCTAATAAGACCAGCAGGGGGAAACGAACAGAAGGAAAAGCAAAATGACAAGATGATATAAGACAAAACATGACAGTACCCCCCCACTCACCGAGCGCCTCCTGGCGCTCTCGAGGAGGAACACTGGCGGCAACGGAGGAAATCATAGATCAAACGGTCCAGCACGTCCCGAGAAAGAACCCAACTCCTCTCCTCAGGACCGTAACGAAAAAACGATAAAAAGGGAAACTAGGGTACTACTCTAAAAAAAAAATGAGAACTAGGGACAGACTGAGACACAGCAAGGGCAGGGACAAGAACAGGAGAGATGCGATGGCAGGGAACAGACTGAGACCCAGCAAGACCAGGAGCAGAAGCAGAAAAGAAATTACCAGACTTCTTCTGCGCGCAGTCTGAACACGCAGCCACGAAACGGCGCGTGTCACGCTCCTGAGTCGGCCACCAAAAGCGCTGGCGAATAGACGCAAGAGTGCCTCGAACACCGGGATGACCAGCTAACTTGGCAGAGTGAGCCCACTGAAGAACAGCCAGACGAGTGGAAACAGGAACGAAAAGGAGGTTACTAGGACAAGCGCGCGGCGACGCAGTGTGCGTGAGTGCTTGCTTAACCTGTCTTTCAATTCCCCAGACTGTCAACCCGACAACACGCCCATAAGGAAGAATCCCCTCGAGATCAGTAGAAGCCACAGAAGAACTAAACAGACGGGATAAGGCATCAGGCTTGGTGTTCTTGCTACCCGGACGGTAAGAAATCACAAACTCGAAACGAGCGAAAAACAACGCCCAACGAGCTTGACGGGCATTAAGTCGTTTGGCAGAACGGATGTACTCAAGGTTCTTATGGTCTGTCCAAACGACAAAAGGAACGGTCGCCCCCTCCAACCACTGTCGCCATTCGCCTAGGGCTAAGCGGATGGCGAGCAGTTCACGGTTACCCACATCATAGTTGCGCTCAGATGGCGACAGGCGATGAGAAAAATAAGCGCAAGGATGAACCTTATCGTCAGACTGGAAGCGCTGGGATAGAATGGCTCCCACGCCTACCTCTGAAGCGTCAACCTCGACAATGAATTGTCTAGTGACGTCAGGAGTAACGAGGATAGGAGCGGACGTAAAACGTTCTTTTAGAAGATCAAAAGCTCCCTGGGCGGAACCGGACCACTTAAAACACGTCTTGACAGAAGTAAGAGCTGTGAGAGGGGCAGCAACTTGACCGAAATTACGAATGAAACGCCGATAGAAATTAGCGAAACCTAAAAAGCGCTGCAACTCGACACGTGACCTTGGAACGGGCCAATCACTGACAGCTTGGACCTTAGCGGAATCCATCTGAATGCCTTCAGCGGAAATAACGGAACCGAGAAAAGTAACGGAGGAGACATGAAAAGAGCACTTCTCAGCCTTTACGTAGAGACAATTCTCTAAAAGGCGCTGTAGAACACGTCGAACGTGCTGAACATGAATCTCGAGTGACGGAGAAAAAATCAGGATATCGTCAAGATAGACAAAAACAAAAATGTTCAGCATGTCTCTCAGAACATCATTAACTAATGCCTGAAAAACAGCTGGCGCATTGGCGAGACCGAACGGCAGAACCCGGTACTCAAAATGCCCTAACGGAGTGTTAAACGCCGTTTTCCACTCGTCCCCCTCTCTGATGCGCACGAGATGGTAAGCGTTACGAAGGTCCAACTTAGTAAAGCACCTGGCTCCCTGCAGAATCTCGAAGGCTGATGACATAAGGGGAAGCGGATAACGATTCTTAACCGTTATGTCATTCAGCCCTCGATAATCCACGCAGGGGCGCAGAGTACCGTCCTTCTTCTTAACAAAAAGAACCCCGCCCCGGCCGGAGAAGAAGAAGGCACTATGGTACCGGCGTCAAGAGACACAGACAAATAATCCTCGAGAGCCTTACGTTCGGGAGCCGACAGAGAGTATAGTCTACCTCGAGGAGGAGTGGTCCCCGGAAGGAGATCAATACTACAATCATACGACCGGTGAGGAGGAAGGGAGTTGGCTCGGGACCGACTGAAGACCGTGCGCAGATCATGATATTCCTCCGGCACTCCTGTCAAATCGCCAGGTTCCTCCTGAGAAGTAGGGACAGAAGAAACGGGAGGGATGGCAGACATTAAACACTTCACATGACAAGAAACGTTCCAGGATAGGATAGAATTACTAGACCAATTAATAGAAGGATTATGACATACTAGCCAGGGATGACCCAAAACAACAGGTGTAAACGGTGAACGGAAAATCAAAAAAGAAATAGTCTCACTGTGGTTACCAGATACTGTGAGGGTTAAAGGTAGTGTCTCAAATTTGATACTGGGAAGATGACTACCATCTAAGGCAAACATGGGCGTAGGCTTGTCTAACGGTCTGAAAGGAATGTTATGTTTCCGAACCCATGCTTCGTCCATGAAACAACCCTCAGCCCCAGAGTCAATCAAGGCACTGCATGTAGCACCCGAACCGGTCCAGCGTAGATGGACCGACATAGTAGTACAAGATCTAGATGAAGAGACCTGAGTAGTAGCGCTCACCAGTAGCCCTCCGCTTACTGATGGGCTCTGGCCTCTTACTGGACATGAATTAACAAAATGTCCAGCAACTCCGCAATAGAGGCACAGGCGGTTGGTGATCCTCCGTTCCCTCTCCTTAGTCGAGATGCGAATCCCTCCCAGCTGCATGGGCTCAGTCTCAAAGCCAGAGGAGGGAGATGGTTGTGATGCGGAGCAGGGAAACACCGTTGATGCGAGCTCTCTTCCACGAGCCCGGTGACGAAGATCTACCCGTCGTTCTATGCGGATGGCGAGAGCAATCAAAGAGTCCACATCTGAAGGAACCTCCCGGGAGAGAATCTCATCCTTAACCACTGCGTGGAGTCCCTCCAGAAAACGAGCGAGCAGCGCCGGCTCGTTCCACTCACTAGAGGCAGCAAGAGTGCGAAACTCAATAGAATAATCCGTTATGGACCGTTCACCTTGGCATAATGAAGCCAGGGCCCTAGAAGCCTCCCTACCAAAAACTGAACGGTCAAAAACCCGAATCATCTCCTCTTTAAAGTTCTGGAACTTGTTAGAGCAATCAGCCCTTGCCTCCCAGATAGCTGTGCCCCATTCTCGAGCCCGGCCAGTAAGGAGTGAAATGACGTAAGCAACCCGAGCTCTCTCTCTAGAGTATGTGTTGGGTTGGAGAGAGAACACAATCTCACACTGCGTGAGAAAGGAGCGGCACTCAGTGGGCTGCCCGGAGTAGCAAGGTGGGTTATTAACCCTAGGTTCTGGAGACTCGGCAGGCCAGGAAGTAACAGGTGGCACGAGACGTAGACTCTGGAACTGTCCAGAGAGGTCGGAAACCTGAGCGGCCAGGTTCTCCACGGCATGGCGAGCAGCAGACAATTCCTGCTCGTGTCTGCCGAGCATAGCTCCTTGGATCTTGACGGCAGTGTAACGAGCGTCTGAAGTCGCTGGGTCCATTCCTTGGTCGGTTCCTTCTGTCATGCAGGTGAAAGAGGACCCAAAAGCGACTTAACAGAAACAGAGTTTATTTAAATCCAAACAGGGAATAACAAAAATCCTCTAGTCTGTAGAGGGGAATAACTAGAGAAGCGGCCACAGACTGCAGGTCGCTTCGGGTAGGCGCAGGCCGTAGTTGATAGAGCCACCTGCTCACACGCAGCATCTGATGAAGGCAAAAAACACGACAGGACAGGGCGAAACACAATCACAGCATGGTGAATACAAAACAAGGAACCGACGGGACAGGAACGGATCACAAAGGAATAAATAGGGACTCTAATCAGGGGAAGGGATCGGGAACAGGTGTGGGAAGACTAAATGATGATTAGGGGAATAGGAACAGCTGGGAGCAGGAACGGAACGATAGAGAGAGGAGAGAGAGGGAGGGGGAGAGAGAGGGATAGAAAAAGGGAACGAACCTAATAAGACCAGCAGGGGGAAACGAACAGAAGGAAAAGCAAAATGACAAGATGATATAAGACAAAACATGACAGGTTAAATGTTGCAGGAGGCAGGCAGGATCACGTGCAGAAGTTATTTTTAAAATGACAATGGCGATTTAGATGTTCAAATGACTATTTACAAAATAATCTAAATTTATATTTACAAACACCCTAACAGGTCAATGATAATACAATACTTGAGGAAGCAAACCTGTCGATTCCATTAAGACTCAGGTTGGGATATACCAGGCTCACTTCAGGTTTTCCTCACAGTCACATAAATGGTAAATGACATGCAAGAATGGCCTATATATTACATCTAACAATTCAACAGGAATGTACAGAGTGCATCCTTTAACCCAAAGATAACAATAAAACATGCAGTTACGTTTACAACAGCATGTCAACCACCGTCACCTGAATGGTGAGATTGGTATGATTTCCATCTAACCGGGTGGGCTAAGCGACCACCTGGCGTCACAGGTGACAGTAGTTCTACTACCCTCTATCAGAATTCCTGGTGACTCAGGTCGGCTTTTCATTGTGGTTGATCTGGTGCTGGATGTGTGGCTTTATACCAGAAAGAGGACAATGTTTTGTTCCTACTGCATACTAGTTTGTTTACTCTACACCAGCTGTTGCAGGTGGGCGGGAATGTCTGGGTATGTCAAAAAAAAATACATTGCTCTTTGATACCATTTATTATGTTGAGAGGTGCATTAACATTTTAGGGTGGTTAATAGAAAACTGTTGCTGATCAACACTACATTTGTAACAGTCACAGTTCTATCCACGAGAGAATCACAGCTCCTCCATTGATAGATCACGGATTTAAGAAATACAATCATGTTTCAATGCACTCTTGGGCAGACTTCATATAAAGGAAAACATATATTTTTTAAATAGGATGTCAATACTTTAATCCAGACATCCCTGAAATCTCATTCAGATCATTTATATTAATACAAATCCTGCATACCTTAACTGAAGTAAAAAAGTAAGCACTAATTTTATCAAAGCTTTGTGTGTACTGTATTTTCATATGAACTCCCATAATATGTATGCTATAACCATGTAAGATTCATAAAAATCATATGGTTTAGATCTGTGAAGCTATAGAATATAAAATGTTCTTAAAACAGTTAAGATCAGTGGCTCTACCTACAAGTCAAAAGTACTACAATAGGTCATATTTCATCACTTCACATGACAATTTACATTTCAGAACCATGAGCTTATATCTTTCTGAAATACATTTTTCAGACCAGGCCTTGAATTCCAGCTCTGTTTCTTGGCCAACATGTAGACACATCCAAAGAGATCAGGGAGCATCTTCATTAGGTCAACCAATTCTAAATCCTCAGCACTGCAGAAGGAGAAACAAAACACTTAGCCACCTGCAATGGTAAGACAGTTAAATGTTTTAGTACGGGGAAGAAGAAAAAAAACAGTCTTACGTACTAGTGCTCATGGAGGTTGCGTATGAAGCGTAGTAACCCCAACATGTTCAGGGTAGGGCTTTCTGCCATCCATCTTCATCATCAATTCAGAGAGCAGCTGTGAACACAAAACAATCTAAATTGTGTAGCCTCTGAGCTTTCTACACTCTGCCAGGGGAGAGGGTATTCATGCTTTTAATATACATGTACAGGTACACACATTTAATAAAATGACAACTGGTTCACCTTGGATCTCCACTGACAGACGGTTGTCTCCATAGCACTTCCAGAAGCTCTTGGGCAGCATTACGACACTTCCCATCCTCTCATTCCCAACTCTCCTGGAAGACAATGTACAGTAGAAGTGTGTAGTCATACATTCATGTACTCAGTTTAATGCATATACTTCCCATCCTCTCATTCTCAACTCTCCTGGAAGACAATGTACAGTAGAAGTGTGTAGTCATACATTCATGTACTCAGTTTAATGCATATACTTCCCATCCTCTCATTCCCAACTCTCCTGGAAGACAATGTACAGTAGAAGTGTGTAGTCATACATTCATGTACTCAGTTTAATGCATATACTTCAGCATTCTCTCATTTTGCCCAAGCATCCTATGCATCTGAATATTATAAACTAGTTATTTTCATTATGCACGTTACAGTATTATCATTGTGTTATAATTGTGTCACTGTCAATCATTGTGTCACTCTTACTGGAATCCTGATCCATAAATGTTTTGTCCTTATCTCCTTATGTTTAGCTTTAGTTTGTGTGATGAATGCAAGGTATGCAATGTGGTTAATTGTCATTTTCATTACACAGTGCCATACTAATAAAACTTTTAAATTGACAAGGATTTACCTGTGGTTTCCAGAAGGAGGGATGATTCAGGGTCTCCACTGTAGTCTTAATTTCTCATCCACGCAAAGTGATCCTCCAGTGACCAGATATTGTGCTAAAAGCTGTATTCCAGTCATCCTCCCTGATGCAGATGAGATTGTATGCACTCCGCAGGTCCAATTTGGTTAAAATAAAAAAGTTAAACTGAGCCCCGCAGAGCTCTTTAATGGCTGCCGGCAACAATGGGAGAGGGTAACGGTACTTGGTGATGTCATCGAGTCCTCTAATATATACATAGGCGTAAACCTCCATCCTTGGCCACGAAGAATTAACCTGCGGACACGGGAGAAGTGGACATGCGGATGTACCTTGTTGGAGCGCCTCATGAATGTACTCTTCGATGGCCTGGGTTTCAGCCCCCGACAGAGGGTAGATGCATCTGCATGGGGGCGCAGTGAGTAGTTTGATGTGTCTGATGGTCCCGGAACCTAAATACTGATTATCGAGGGCTTGAACCAGGAAAGGCGAGGAGAGCGGGTATTAGTTGAAGTTGAGGCAAGGGTCTGGTCAATAAAGTTCCCCGCAGCACAGGAATCCACTAATACTGTAGAAACAGTGCATGAGGGACAGTCAAATAGTACAATCACCACCAAAAAGCATTTTGCAGAAAGGGATGAAGAGGGGATACTCACATCTGCCCCAGGAAGTAAAAGATCAAGTGACCATCCCTCTACACTTGTGGATCCCGAGTTGTTCCGTATCGGACACTGTTGGAGCAGGTGCCCACAATAGAGACAGAGCCCCAACTATCGCCGCCTGCGGGGAGGCAAGTGACCCCTACCCCCATGGGTTCAGGCTCTGATCCAAAGTGTTACCTGAGGGAGGGAGAGAAGTGATGAGTGCCGATGCTCCCAAAAAAAGGTTATCCAACTGGATGGCTATCACAATGAGTGATATCAAGCAGACGTTGTCCTCGATAGGCCAGTCCCATCTGAACCTCTTCGCACAGTCAGGCCACTGGATGTTGCTACTGTCCAGATGTTGAGTGCCCACTCAGCAGCCATCTGGTCCTCCGTAGATGGAGTAGGCACTCACCCCTCTCTGCCCTCCAGTGGATGATCGAAGATACCTCTGAACCGAGCCATGAACCCTGCATACGAATCCAGCTCCTCTCCCAGACATCTGTGGCCCATTCCAATGCCCACCCAGTCAGCAGAGAAATAACCGTGGCAACCTTGGACCTCTCGGCAGTAGGAGTTCCCATCTGGTGCGAAAAGTAGAATGCAGTAGTCAGAAGCCACAGCATTTACATGGGGTGCTGTCATATTTATCCAGGAGGGACATCGCTGACCTGCGCAGTTAGCTGAATGGGCTGGTGGTAGAGTATCCTCCACTAGTTGAAGGCAACTCCTCTCTGGTATGTTCAAGACGTTGAACACTGCGAAGAGCCTCTTCCATAGCCGTCCCCAGTTGTGCCCGCTGGTCATGGTGATTACAAAGTAGGTATCCCTGCTTGTCGACCATCTGCTGCTTCCATTTTGTGAAGCAGTATTCTGTAACCTAGATGCTGGGAGTCAAGACACAGGGGGTAAGTTGAATAGCGCAAGTACCATAGACCAATACGGCATAGCGTCTAGACATGAACAAAATAATACAATACTGCCCAGGGAAAGAACCTAAGGGAGTGCCAGATAAAGGGGAGGTAATACGTGAGGTAATGGAGTACAGGTGTGCTCAATGAAGCACAGGTGAGCGTAGTGATGAATGCCAGGTGCCCGTAATGATGGATCCCAGGACCGGTGGTTCGTAAACCAGCCATGTCGAACACTGGAGGGGAGGAGCAGGAGTAGACGTGAGAAAGGTAGAGGAGATGAGACAGAATCAAATGCTCTTTGTGGTAAACAGTAGCAGTGGTTTATGAAGCCAAAGTGGATATAAGTTCTAAGTAAAAGACGCAAAAACAAACCTTAAGAACGGGAAGCATATAAAAGTACACATAGAACAAATCTACTGCTTTTAGACTGGCTTTCAACAAGAATGACAGATCTATAACTCACAGTTGTATGTGAAATTGGTGAGGTTGCCCAAAACATTACATATTGCAACCAGTGTCGATTTTAGCATGTAAATATTGGTGGGGCAAACAAAACCCCAAAAAACGTGGGATGCATGCCAGCAACGCCAGTACAGAGCACAACAGTAAACAAAACATGAATTGCACTATAACAGTGACAAACTGTGCCCAGAAACGGTACATAAAGCTGTCCCAACAACAGAGTCCCAACAGCAGTCCCAACACTTTACCACTGATACACCAGGGTATCAGTGGAGCCTTGTCTGGCAGTGAAACAGTTCATTCAGCCTCATTTACTTATTTAAAAAACAAATATAGTTGATATGGCTGACTCGTTTAAACAAATGTGGTTTCTACTGACAATTGAGATGTACAAACTATGGCATAAGGGGACAACAAGCAGATGAGGCAATCCGTGATTTCAATTAAGACATCAATGAGCGAGCTAAGATGGGCATTGCCAGTATAACTATTTGTTCAGCACTTTTCAAATGTATGTCATGGAAATATTTGGTCAATCATATTTCACAAATACCGGAGCATGTGAGTTCAAATATACATTTTTTACGTCATAATAAAGGCCGAGCTGGATCATGAATACAACTGCCTTCCAGTCTTGGCACAGACTTCTTATGCATTTGTCTCCCAGCAGGGTCTTCATTGATCATCCACTCAATGAGGTCTTTTGTCACCTCGTCTGCCACATGTTCTAGTGTGTAAGTCCCCTTGATTATGTTTTGATTCTGTTCAAGTTCCTCACCAAGTGGACCTTCAAAGGGGTGGTGTCCACCAGAAAGAACGTAGTATACCAACATCCCAGCCACCTGAAATTACAACAATCAGTCAGTCCATCGCTCTACAAACAGGAAATAATCTTTATTCTATCTTCACGTTGCTCAACCTGTATGTCAGAGCTCCTCTTATATCCAGAGCCTTGTTTGTCTAACGTCTCCTTGGCCATCCAGCATTTTGTTCCTGCAGGGACTGTGTGTAGAGTTGTTTGTTCCACTGTCAGTCTGCGACTTATGCCAAAATCTGCCAATTTTGCATTTCCATTGATATCTGTTAAGGATAAATAATATCACAATATCATGCTTTTCATAATTATATGTACTAGAAAATGCGTTTAAAATACTGCATATGCAATTTTTTAACACATAATGGTGAAAAACATGTATTAGATTTAGAGTGAAAGGCTTAACTGTGCAATGCTATCTCTCACCTATCAAACCAGAGGTTTGATATCCCGATGAAGGACTTGGTAGTTGAACAATGAAGGACACTTAAACTGCGGAGCACCTCTTGAGTGATTTTAATCAGGGCATGAGTGTCGTCCTTGGACAGGTGTGTATTAATGTACTCATCCAGAGTGTATTCACAGAGCTGAAGAGCAAGATAACCAAAGAAACTGTCTTCTGCAAAGTCCATGTATCTCACAATACAGCTACTGTCAAGCTCTGGAAGACGAAAAAATCCTTCCTCCCTCTTGAGAAACTGATAGTTTGACCTGATCATTCTCTTTATAGCTACTTCAGTGCCATCATCCCTCAGGCCCAAGAAGACCTCAGATCCAAGAAGACCTCAGATCCATCACTTCCCTTTGCTATGCGAAAGCAATTATCATAATGTATTAGAGTGAGGTTTCCTACCCTATAAACTTTACATTCATCCATGTTGGCTAGCTTCTCTAACTGTGTCTCCCACCGCTTGCTGACTTTGTGCCATTTGCGCTGTGATGGTGACGTGTCAGTGGTGGGGTGGAACGGCTTGACACTAGAACACTCATCAAGGCCAGATTCCTCAACAGCAGTAGATTAAGTATTACAGGTTCCAGTACTTTCTTTGTCTTTTGACATGTCTTGCTTCTCTTTCTTCTTCTTCTTCTTCTTGACTTCTGAGAAAATGCCATCTTTGTAATCTTCACTTGCTGAGTTGGAAACAATAAATTGTCTCTTTAAAGACATGTTTAGATTACTCAGTTTTTGTTTCAGGTTTTTGTCCATCCCCATTCTTACTGAATTAAGCAATTCCTCAGACTCCCAGTGATGTAATGATATTAGGGACACAATGAAATGAAAGCAGATCTGCAAGCAGCCCATAGGGGTAGACCTTGATGTTCAAGGTGTGCTCTTTCTACAAAAAAGGGACAATACCTTTGCATAATGTTGTAAGGAAGGACTTGCTCCAGCCATCTTTGTCTTTTGTCTTCTGTATGATTACATACAGTGTTGTAACAATTAACAGCAACTGTTGTACATCAGCATTTAGTTTCTCACTAGAAAGCAGCTCCACTAGTTTAGGAATTATGGTAAGTGATACCTTGTTGGGTATTTCTGTCATTGTGCACACTACTGAATGCAAGTTTCTTGACTTCAGGATTCCCTGAGAAATTCTAGACAGACGTGTGCTTGCATCTTTGTCAAGAGAATTATGTTCTCAGTGTTCATAAACCCAATTGAATTGATTACTCAGCCTGATACCCAGAATTTGTAGGAAACTGGTTGGAATGAATCAGACGGAGGCCCAGCTACAATGGTCAGGAATGTTTATTTAGAGAGCTCTCCCTATAATTTCCGGTACATTGATTTATATACCTCACATTTCGTCATAAATGTCCCTCCTTTCAGATACAATGTCAACATAGTTAACAAGTCTTCTCCTACTCATATGTTGTCTGCCACCTGTTAAACAATCTACTACAAGCCCAAGGTCTCTCCCCTTCCTGGGTGGGGACAGAATGTCCTATAAGGAACACAGTATTCCAGCTTGTCTGACGATAGCTCCATTTGTTTCTCACTTACACCCTGCTTACATACTAAAAGGAAACAGAAAGTCCTTGTTCTAATTCTTGACTAAAACTACACACATCAGATTTAGTTTTATGATTCTAATACGTTTCATACAATCATACAGTGACAGGGTAGTATTCTGTTTAGTTATAGTTCTACGTTAAATGTATACATCATTTAGTCATTATTCATTAAATTCATAACAATCTTCAAGACAGATATCTAGTTTATTAGAGTCGTTCAGCCATGTAATGCTTCTCTGGAGTTATTCCTCATTGTCAAAACACAAATCAATCATAGTAAATGCTTTTTGAGGGTTCCCCTCTAGTAGGTGTTTGTCAAAGCAGTCAAACATCTCAGTTGGGGATTTCTGCTGTACTATACTGAGTTGAAAATCTACGAAAGGTAGAATTATGGAAAACAACGTATCTTTTGGTGCAACGTGATGAATTATTTTGATTAGATTTGTTTTAATACGCTAATCATTAGGCTGTATGACAGGTCTTATTTGCACAAGAGCACCAGCTTGAATAAGTATCCTCAGAATATCCTCTCTATCATCCTCCACTGCAATGTCAAGTGGTGTCAGCCCAAGTGGGCCTATGGCATTTAGTTCAGCTTTTGCTACGATCAGTCTCCACACTGTATTGACAGGTGCTTTGGATATTAAGGCATAATGCAGAGGAGTCCAAAGATTGGATGATGGTTGGTTGGGGTTAACACCCTCTTGTTGAAGGTACGTACATATTTCTTCATTTGCAGACGCAACAGCAGCATGTACTGTATTAAGGGATTTGTCGGCTGTGGTGGTAGTAGGGGTGGAGCTGGGTTCAGCAGTGTTGCCTGCAGGAAGTCTTTTAAATCAAATGTGTGTGCCATAACTACTCATCGGCCATGAATTATTTCAATGTAGAGATATCCGCGGAAGAAAATCTGAACTGTAAAGCTTACAGGGAAACAATGATATTTCTGAATACATTGTTAGAACATAATACGTATGTGAATAATAAAATGTAAATCCAAGGCAGAGTTTATCAGACAAATTCTGATTATTTGACCTTATGCTAGCTATTACTGCCATCACAGTTTGACAGCTTAGGTCAGGTGCATACCAAATAACTTTATTCTCTTCCAAGGGTGGCATGGTTTAATAATTAAACCGGCTTTTACTGCCGTTTCTGGCATTACAGTTGACACCAGAACATCAGTGCTCATAACATGTACTTTTCTGATACACAAAAAAATACAATGTTTTTAGTAAAGATTATGACATGATTGTGTAAAATGTAGGATTTGTATTTATTCACTTAATAACTTGCCTGATAATCAAGAAGTTGGAAAACAAGTTACAGTCACAACAATGTCATCTCCTGAAATATAAACACGTGTTAATGTAAGTATTGCATGTCAGTCTTCTTTCCAATAAAGACATACAATTGCATTAATAAGGCTATTCTAGTCACTTACCTCGCTCTCTCACTATTACTGGTATAATCTATGACTTGGAAAGAGCAACATTCACTGCAATTTACCCCAAAAATCTACCATACAACCTTACATCTCTCTTAAAGCACCTCTAAAAGTACTTTGTGGTTAAAAAAAACAACTCCTCTTTCAAGCTATAGCTCCACTATAGTATCCACTCTACTGATGAGGAACAGACATCAACTATCACTTCTTCCTGATACCCAACTCTTGGTATGGCAGGTAACTTGAGCGCTCTAGCCAACACCTCTGGTCGTTCCAGGAAATTAGTGCCTTTTGCGTCCCTTTGGTGTTTTAAGTAGAAATAGTGCACCAATATTGCATTTGAAAAGCCTGTTATATTAAATGACGTGCCTTTTACTGTAGACAACATGGAGAATTCAATCAATCAGATGTTTAATTTCAGTAGACTTGCTAAAGTGCCCAAATTAAGCATTTTTACATGTCACAAGCCGATACACAATTCCCCCAAAATTAGACGTGCCGCTACAGCGTTCTGGACAGCTCTGGCCCATGTAGCCTATATTTTAGACAACCACACTGAATCACAAACGTAGTAAGTACATTTTTCCAGTGCTAGTAGGAAATACAAGTGCAAGTTTTTATTTTAATTTTAATTTAGTTCATTTTTTTTTGTCTGGGTCAGGAGGTCACAGCCGCGGAAGACAATAAATAAGAGGGTTCTGCCAGAGACTCAAACACAGCAGACTTTCACTCAAAACACCAAAAGTGGTACCGATCTACTTTCCCAGTGTATCGAGAGGGCTTTTATTTTGAAGGTGAAAAACCGGAAGTTCAATTTGTGTGACGTACACGTACAGCTGTACACACTGTTGTTGACATATACGATTATATCTCCGTTAGCTCTAATAGTCCAAATAGTGTACTTTCAAAACATTACAGGTAGTTAGTTTAACTACTTTAAAATAGTTATTTGTAAGTCAACCTCGTGCATTATCAGTTACGAACATGACAATTCGGTCAAAGTAATTCTTTTTTTATCAGCTACAAATTTGTATCCAACTTATTATCCTACTCAAATGACATAGCTGGCTAGTTAGCGCGGTCATTTTGCAGTTTTGGCTAACATTATCTATAAACATGAGCAATCTTGTATTCTGGAGTCAAGGTAGCTCCGAAGTGGATTGGTGTGAAGGAAATTATCTTATTTACCCTGGAATTGCAGAGTTCTACAATACGGTAAAGATGTTCCTGGTTGAAAACATTTGAACTTTTAGGGGGGCTTCAGGCCTAATGTCATGTCTAATGTGACATTAGATCTGTTCAATCTGCTCAATCCATTTCCTCCCCTATATTTTGTTCTTCATTGCAGATCAGCAACATACTGTTTTTTATTTTGCCACCTATTTTGATGTGTCTGTTTCGACAATATGCTACACATTTCAACAGTGGGATATATCTGATCTGGGCTTTGCTGGTTGTGGTTGGTAAGTCTACTGCTCTAACTTTTTTAAATGACACTGCCAGAATTTAGCAGGGATGTGAACCAGAATTTGGCATTACAGGAGATGTTGAATCTCCTTTTAAGCACAGGAAGCAGCCATTCAACATGCCATTCACTAGCTGACTCAACTCCACGGTTTATGATGGAGTTGAGTGGCAACTAGTGTGAGCGGACTGGAGGCCCGATGTCACATAAAATTATGTTTTTCTTTAAAAACCTACTGATTTCAGCGCCTGAAGAATAGCCCGCAGTTACACATAACAATGTAATGTGTGTAATTGCTGGCTTTTCCTTGGGTGCTGAAATCAGTAGTTTTTATAAAAACCAAATGCTATTTGATGTCGGATCTCCAGTCTGGCCACACTAGTCGCCGCTCAACTCCATTGTAAATTGTGGAGTTGTTTAATCGTCAAGCCATTCACCAATTTTTTAAAATCGTTATATTGTTAAAATACCTGTGTTACTCACCAATGTTTCGATGATCAACTATCGTCATTTACTGCCTTCATGGCCTGTATGTACTTCCAAAGAAAAGTCTAAATAATTCATTTAAGAGCAACAGAAACATTGACTCCAGGCACCTCCATATTTGGTGAGTAACAAACTTATTTCGGCATTTTAATGCTTGAAAAGCTGGTGAATGGCAAGTTGAATGGCTGCTTCCTGGGCTTAAAGGAGTATTGCCATATCAATGGTTCCTGTAAAGCCAGATTCTGGTTCAGCAGATATGCATCTTTTGGTGTCACTCCCAAATCCTACACATAAGTTGCCTCTCCTCAGTAGTCTCGAAAAACCCAACCCTAAGCTGGAACATTGTGGGAGGCAACTATCTCCTCAGCATCTAGCCTAAGCCTATGGATGGCAGATTGTGTATTCTACTCACATTGTACTCTCTGTAAACATTGTCTCTTCTCCCAGGCATTGGATCCACTTACTTCCATGCCACCCTTAGCTTCCTGGGCCAGATGCTGGACGAGCTAGCCATCCTGTGGGTGCTCATGTGTGCCATCGGCATGTGGTTCCCAAAGAGATACCTGCCCAAGAGCTTCCGCAGAAACAGGCAAGTGACAAACACACCGGTGGAGGCTCCTCAGAGGAGGAAGGGGAGGACCATCTTACTCAGTGAATTTAATAAAAATATAAACAGTGAAACATTTAAAAAAGTGATCCTTTTTAGATAAAACTATAGTAAATAGTTGCTAATAGTAAATGTCACTAAATAACTGGGGGTTAGCGATAAAGGTTAGCCTTCTATGGTAACACAGGACAGCTATTTTCTGTCCTCCTCTGGGTGCATTGACTTCAATACAAAACCTAGAAGGTCCCCTTCCATAGACTACCACAGTAATTATGATAACTTTCGGAGGATGTCCTCCAACATTATTTAATTATTTTAATTGTACCTTTATTTAACTAGGCAAGTCAGTTAAGAACAAATTCTTATTTTCAATGACGGCCTAGGAACAGTGGGTTAACTGCCTGTTCAGGGGCAGATTTGTACCTTGTCAGCTCGGGGGTTTGAACTTGCTACCGGCCCATTAACTGACATGTTAGCCATCCAATCAAGGTATCAGAGAAGGAATCTAGTACTGAAAGCATAAGCTAAAGCTAGCACTGCAGTGCATAAAGTGTGGTGAGTAGTGGACTTAAAGCGAAATACAGTAGTGGAACAGTTTTGAACATTTAATTTCTGTATAAAAAAAATAAGGAGAAGCAGGAGAGAGAAAGAGAGCTATCTATATTTAGATTATTTTTTACATTATTTTTAGTTTAACTTTCACTTATTAAGCTAGCTAATGCAGCTAATTTAGCCTACTCAAAAAGAGAGGAATGCTATTTATGTTAGCTAGCTGGCTAAGGCTATCCAACACTGCAACTCTTCCAAGTCAAGGTAAGCTTTCCGTTTTATTCATTTATTGCCAATGGGGCCTGCCAGTGTAACTGCTAAAATTGTTCTTATTCTCCTCAATTAAGTTGGAAAAATAGGATGATCGAGCAGCAGTGAGGGCTCTTCAATACTGCACGGTACTGTCTTTCCAAGCTAGTTGGAAGACTTCCAGTTTGGTGGAGCGCCATTTCTGTTCCAATTTTCTGGAAGCTTGCTTCAGGGCTCGGGTATTTTCTGTATACCAGGGAGCTAGTTTCTTATGACATTATTTTTGTTTTTAGGGTTGCGACTGCATCTCGGGTATTACGCAAGGTTACATTTAGTTCCTCAGTTAGGTGGTTAACCAATTTTTGTACTCCGACGTCCTTGGGTAGATGGAGGGAGTCTGGAAGGGTATCTAGGAATCTTTGGGTTGTTCGAGAATTTATAGCACGGTTTTTGATGATCCTAGGTTGGGGTCTGAGCAGATTATTTGTTGCGATTGCAAACGTAATAAAATGGTGGTCCGATAGTTCAGGATTATGAGGAAAAACATTAAGATCCACAATACTTATTCCATGGGACTGTGGCAGTGAGTAGGTCCGGAGACATGTTGGACAAAAGTCGATGATGGCTCTAAAAGCCTTTTGGAGTGGGTCTGTGGACTTTTCCATGTGAATATTAAAATCACTGAAAATGTGAATATTATCTGCCATGACTACAAGGTCAGATAGGAATTCAGGGAACTCCGTGAGGAACGTTGTATACGGTCCAGGAGACCTATAAACAGTAGCTATAAAAAATGAGTAGGCTGCATAGATTTCATGACTAGAAGCTCAAAAGACGAAGACACAGTTAATTAAAAACAAAAACAAAGTGTAAATCGAAATTTGTTATCGTAAATGTTAGCAATACTTCCGCCTCTGTGGGATGCGTGGGGGATATGGACCCAGATTCACAAAACACTTCTTACCCAAAAACTTAAGAGTCTTAAGAAAAAATAAAATAAGTTGATAAGATAGTTTGTAAGTGCAATTCCTCCACAGTATCTCAAGATTTCATGATTTTCCTACAAACTTGTCAAATATCTAGTCAGAATCTTCTTAAAATGTTTGTTGCTAGGCAACCGACAATCATGTTAGCTATTTCCTACTGAGATTACGGTTCTAAAACATGTTCTTAGGCTTAAAATAATCAATACTGAAACTTTCAGATGAACTTTGTGAGTGAATTAAACATGTTCAATTGCATTGGAATTAAGAACAAATCTAAAAAAACAATTTAAAGAATCTAATTTCTTCTTAACTTTTGCTAAAGGAGAAACAAACTAAATAGCTTAACAACATTTCCAAGATTAACTTTCTTCATAAATCTATAGTTAAGGAAAACATTGCAGTTAAGAAGAAATTTATTTTGAAGGTTTTGTGAATCTGGGCCATGGTCACTAGTGTAACCAGGAGGAGAGGCCTCATTTAACACAGTAAACTCATCAGGCTTAAACCATGTTTCAGTCAGGCCAATCACATCAAGATTATGATCAGTGATTAGTTAATTGACTATAACTGCCTTGGAAGTGAGGGATCTAACATTAAGTAGCCCTATTTTGAGATGTGAGAGATCACAATCTCTTTCAATAATGACAGGAATGGAGGAGGTCTTTATTCCAGTGAGATTGCTAAGGCGAACACTGCCATGTTTAGTTTTGCCCAACCTAGATCGAAGCACAGACACAGTCTCAATGGGGATAGCTGAGCTGACTACACTGACTATGCTAGTGTCATACTCCACTAAGCTGGCAGGCTGGCTAACAGCCTGCTGCCTGGCCTGCACCCTTCTCATTTTGGAGATAGAGAAGTTAGAGCCGTCTATGTTCATAGATAAGATGAGAGCACCCCTCCAGCTAGGATGGAGTCTGTCACTCCTCAGCAGGCCAGGCTTGGTCCTGTTTGTGGGTGATTCCCAGAAAGAGGGCCAATTATCTACATATTCTATCTTTTGGGAGGGGCCCGGAAACAGTTTTCAACCAGCGATTGAGTTGTGAGGCTCTGCCGTAGAGCTCATCACTCCCCCTAACTGGGAGGGGGCCAGAGACAATTACTCGATGCGACACATCTTTCTAGCTGATTTACACGCTGAAGCTATGTTCCGAGGGGATTTTTACTACTATCTGTACTTATTGGTGGTGTCGTGTCTTTGCTATGCCAGATTAAGTAATATGCTATTCTATAAAATAATTTCTACTGTAATTAATATTACCTGATTAAACTAATCATGTAAATGTAATTAACTAGAAAGTCGGGGCACCACGAAAGAATGTTTATAGAGCTGTTATCTTCCGAATAAACTCTTAAAGACCCGGTAATCTTTTATATCAATAGCAGTCAATATTTAATCCTCACCTTATTCAGTGTCATCTGAAAGTTGTCAATTCTTGGTTATCTTCACGAACCCTGGCTAAGAAGTTGAATCAGCAATGTAAAATTTGGTTTAATTATTTATTTACTAAATACCTAAATAATCATACAGAATGTATCATACATTGAATACTAATTGTCACACAAGAAAACGTCCCTGTTGGACAGAACTGTTATGGCAGCTGGTTACACAAAGAGAGAGGGTTGCGCGCTTTTTGAATGAAAGTGCGGGAAAACTGAGTAACAAAGGGAGAAGCTATGCTATCGTAAATACAGAATCTTATGCATTCTAAATAACCGCCCATTTGGAAAAGGAAAATGCAAGGAATATTTACTCTGAGCTGCGCTTCAATTGTTTGGTTGTAGATGGAAGGCCGGTTTGCCCAGCAGGGATCTCTTGTCCTCTGAAGAATGTCTCTGGTGGTAAACTGAGAACGTTGTAGTATCGTCGTTGTGTGTTAGACTGGATATGTCGTCCGTCCTTTCCTAGTCCACGTTTACAGCGGCTGCTGCTAACTCAACGGCTAGGAGGTATCACTTCTGGAGTGAATAAGAGTTCAAAGTTCATACCAAGTTGCCATACTTAAGCTCATGCTATATTCTGGCTGGTATAGTTGAAATTCATCTTTTTGGCATGTCGATCGTCACCTTCATGTTGAACACGATGCTAATTTCGTTATTGTCTTAGCCCATTTAACGTAAGGACCGTCGTCCTCCTGTCCTTGGAACACTGTTACATTTTTGTACAGGGGCTTATATAGTGGTAGGAGAGAGGGGCATGTTTCATAGTTTACAACCAATGTCTGATCACATGGGCGGGCCACTGAGTTGAGCCTAGTTCACTTATGAAAACCAATTCTCTCAATTAGAAGCTCAAATTAAATGTAATCTTTTCACAAATAGTTTCATATTTAAACATTTAAATTGCACAACAATTCCATGTGAATCTGATAACTAGAATGTGTAGACTTTCCAAGTTACAGTTTGTCATCCTATCATCAGTAATAATGTCTCAGACGCCAACTGATCTAACATCATATTCATTAAGTACCAACGCATATTTTCAAGTGGTTGAATTACCGAAATATGATTCCATTCCCCACCTTTTGATGTCACCAGACTCTCTCTATATGTTAACAAAGGGCTTTCCAAGAGCCACTCTGTAGAGTAGAGAGAGAAAAGGGGGAAAGGTATTTATGGGGGGTCATAAACCTCACCAACGGCCAACGTCATGACTGTGGCACAGAAGCTGTTTCATCCTTTCCTACACTTAAATTACCCTTGCCTAACGATTGCGTCTGAAGCTGGGCTTCCAGCACGGCTATCCTTGCCATAAGGCGATCGTTCTCCTGTATATTATGAGTACAGCAACTGCAATTAGAAGGCATAATGTTAATGTTACTACTTAGCTTTGGCTCGTGGAGGTCGTGTAGAACCATGTCCAGATAAAGCGTCCAGGGTGAAAAAGTTGAATGAAAAAAGTAGAGCAATGGAAAAGATAGAAAATATAAAACAGTAATTAAAATGGAAAAAACGTTGGCAGGTAGCAAAGAAACGTTAGCAACAAACTGCACAGCAGCACGTAAACAAGTCTACAAGTTGTGACCGGAAATGACGACACAACAATCATGTGTGTCTGAGTCGGAGATGTACGTAGTCAGACATACGCTGGACATGATTTGGAAAGGCACACTCCTGTCTATATAAGGTCCCACAGTTAACAGTGCATGTCAGAGCAAAAACCAAGCCATGAGGTCGAAAGAATTGTCCGTAGAGCTCCGAGACAGGATTGTGTAGGATTGATCCAGAAGGACAAGCATCTTTGTTTTTAGTTTATTTAATCTTTATTTAACTTATGACGGCCTACACTGGCCAAACCCGGACGACGCTGGGCCAATTGTGCACTGCCCTATGGGACTCCAAATCATGGCCGGTTGTGATACAACCTGGATACGAACCAGGGTGTCTGTAGTGACACCTCTTGCACTGAGATGCAGTGCCTTAGACTGCTGCGCCACTCGGGAGCCCATCTCTGTAGCACTCCACCAATCAGGCTCACTTCAGTAAAAGGCACATGACAGCCTGCTTGGATTTTGCCAAAATGCACCTAAAGGACTCTCATACCATGAGAAACAAGATTCTCTGGTCTGCTGAGACTAAGATTGAACTCTTTGGCCTGAATGCCAAGCATCACATCTGGAGGAAACCTGGCACCATCCCTACTGTGAAGCATGGTTTTTAGTGGCGGGGACTGGGAGACTAGTCCGGATCGGGGGAAAGATGAACGGAGCAAAGTACAGCGAGATCCTTGAAGAGAACCTGATTGAGAGCGCTCAGGATCTCAGCCTGGGGCAAAGGTTCACCTTCCAACTGGACAACTACCTTAAGCACACAGCCAAGACAACTCAGGAGTGACTTAGGGACAAGTCTCTTGGGGCATAAAAATAGCTGTGCAAACCTGATCGAACATCTCTGGAGAGACATGAACATAGCTGTACAGCGATGCTCCCCATCCAACCTGACAGAGCTTGAGAGGATCTGTAGAGAAGAATGGGAGAAACTCTCCAAATAATGCCAAGCTTGTAGAGTCATACCCAAGAAGACTCAAAGCTGTAATCGCTGCCAAAGGTGCTTCAACAAAGTACTGAGTAAAGTGTCTGAATACTTATGTAAATGAGATATTTCCAGTTTAAATGTTCATACATTTTCCAAAATGTATATAAAACAGTTTTTGCTTGGTCATTATGGGGTATTGTTTGTAGATTTATGATGGAGAAAAACAATTTAATCCAATTTAGAATAAGGCTTAACAAAACAAATTGTTGAAAAGGTTGAGGGGTCTGAATACTTTCCAAATGCACTGTAATTTCTCCCCAACCCTACCACCCCTCACCTAATTGGAGTAAACTAATGGACAACAATACTTAGGCTTCTAATTCCAGTTTATACCTACTGCATATATTTTACGGACAGTAGATTTTACATTAGTTATCTTTTTTTTTATTTTTTAGGCCCAGCCTTCAGCTACCCTCAACCCCTCTCATCGATCTCTGAAGACCATCCAGTTTTGATTTCTAGCTGCCATATAGTTTTCTATTGGAATGTTTGAGAAAAGTTCTCAACCTATTCTCATAATTTCTACAGATTGTAAATGAAAGATAAACACCGTTGCTGAGAGTATTATTATATTATTGATCGATAGACTATAACTATTTGCAGAGTTATCTCCAAGTAAATGTTGAATTTTTGTCAGCTATTCCTGAACCTGTGACCAAAATGGGCCGTACAAAAACAAGTGATCTAATGATTCAGTCTCTTTGCAGCAAAATCTGCAGAGCTGGGATAGTTGTGTGTGTGTGTATATGAATTTTGTGTAATTTAAATTGAAAAACTCTTACGTTTTGAATCCGGAGTCATTTTATGTATCAATTCATAAACCATGTGCCATGGAATTGGTACATCGAAATTCTCCCAACTACTTTGAAATCCTTTTTTGGTCAGATCTACTGTTACCGCAACATTAGTAAGCTAGCTAAATTCATGATGTCCTGAATAACAAAGCAGGTAGCTAGCTTCGAATAAGCCCGTATAGTCCAGTCAACAACCCACTTGCCTACTTGATCAAGGTCTAACTTAGCTGTGTTAAACATTACAGTAGTATTGACATGAGCATCGTACTGTGTTGGCCAAAGTTAGCCAACACTTAGCTGACAGCAAACAAGGTTAATAAGCTAACTGCATGGTAATGCCCACAATAATGAAGTCCCTATGGCAGGCAGATTGTGTGCACTATGCATTAAACGGTCTTCAATATGGTTTGCAGTGAGCGGCTTCAGATGTGCCAAACCTAGGAGACGCTGGGTTATAAAAACGAGTATTCAGTCAATGCAAGCTAGCTAGGTGTCTGTTCTGAAAGCATTAGCTACAGACATCTAGGCTTGTTAAGTGTCCACTCCTATTAAATAAACTGCAGCTAGTTGTGAGACTTGCCATGATGCTGCCAATGCCCATAGTAAAATCATGCTCTGTAGCAAGCTGTTCAGCTGCAAAATATTAATCAATGATGGTCCAAAACCACAGCAAGCTCAACTATCTGGATAGCTAGCTCACCTTGCACAGTACATATTTTTTGTACATTTATTGTCCATGCCATGTTACCTGGCTAGTCTCGAACAGGATAGCCTTCTAAAAAGGCACATCTTTTCATATATTTTTTTATAATTGTTAAAATGAAAACAATCTCAATGAGGCTACTAACATGCATTGTAATCTGGGCTGCCTGTCAGACGAACCATTCAAGTGATGTCATTGATGACACGTTATCAAGATGGCGGCACACAGTAGTCAGATGAGGCAATTTGTATTTTTTTTACATAAATATGACTTTTCAGCAGTTTTAAGGGTAGGAACATGCTTCTTTATCACATTTGGTTATCAAAATCACCTTAACTTCAGTTAAGGTAATCTTTAAACGGTACAGACCGCCACCGATACACACAGTTATGCTTGAAAAACGGCATACATTCAAGTGAAGTGAGTTAACAAATAAAGGGTGTTTGATTATTCCCATTCTGATCTATTTATGTATATTGAGTGACAGCTCAACTTCTTCTCTCCCCCAGGATAAGGTTCAAAGTGGTCATTGGGATCCTCTCAGGAATAACCACAGGACTGGCGTTCGTCAAACCTGCCATCAACGCCATCTCTCTAATGAGCCTGGGCATCCCCTGCACCGCCTTGCTCATAACCGAGATCAAGAGGTCAGGGCAAATTCAGCATTGTCACTTCATTCAATTTTATGCCATAAATTGTGCAGTGGGTCAGTTAAAAAAAACAAATATCTGGCCATAGTTTGGACAAGCCTGCAATCAACATTTCAATTCTGAAACGCTCTGTAAATGTGCGTCTGTTGTCTGTAGGTGTGAGAACCTGCGTGTGTTTAAACTGGGTCTGCTCACTGGGATGTGGTGGACACTGGCATTGCTCTGCTGGATCAGTGACAGGATCTTCTGTGATATGTGGTCCTCTGTCAACTTCCCCTATTTGCACTGTGCATGGTATGTCCAATTTTAGTACTATGACATGGAAAGTGTCATGCCAGGGGTCTTAAACATTTTCTGCCTGCCACTTGATTTAATCTGCCCCCACTTGTGTGATTGACCCCTGATGAACCCTTCTCTGTTTCTGTAGGCACATACTCATCTGCCTGGCTTCCTACCTTGGGTGCGTGTGCTTTGCCTACTTCGACGCAGCCTCTGAGGCCCCAGAGCAGGGCCCCGTGGTCAAGTTCTGGCCCAGTGAAAAGTGGGCCTTCATTGGGGTGCCCTACGTCACTCTTCTGTGTGTCCAGAAGAAGCACTCTGTCAAAGTGACATAACCAGTGTACTGTAAGTCTTACCAATGAACTAGCATACTTAGAATAATTTATTTTTTAAACAAGATCTGCAAAACTCAGTGTTGTGGAAAGCTTTCACTGCCACATTTCTTTAAAATAAGCTTTCTAATAATTCTGATAATGGATCTTTAGAGATTCTCACTATTTTTTTCTTTTTTAAGTGTTCAATGATAGGAATATATTGGGATCAAGTGTCCTGATAATTTCCTAGCTATATACAACTCAATGATAATCTAGAGGGAAGAACTACATAGATAATGGTAACCTTACCCTAATTGTTGCAGTCTCTCTCTCCCTCCGTATCCAGTTTTGTCACGTCAGCTAGCATTAGTATCAGTGCTCTAGCTCCAGATAATCCATTTTCATGCATACCACAGTTTGTCAAAAAATGAAGACTGAATTGAATTGATCCCTATTGACTGAATTGTTCAATGTCTCTGGAGTCAGTGATTTTATAGTTGTATCCATGGCATTGTTATACCTACTCATTTGACTTATACGCTGAGTGTACAGAACATTAAGAACACCTTCTCTTTCCATGACAGACTGACCAGATGAAAGCTATGATCCCTTATTGATGTCACTTCTTAAATCTACTTCAATCAGTGTAGATGAAGGGGTGGAGAGAGGTTAAAGAAGGATTTTTAAGCCTTGAGACAATTGAGGCATGGATTGTATATGTGTGCAATTCAGAGGGTGAATTGGAAAGTCAAAAGATTTAAGTGCCTTTGAACTGGGTATGGTAGTAGGTGCCAGGTGCACTTGTTTGTTTCAAGAACTGCAATGATGCTGTGTTTTTCACCCTCAACAGTTTTCCATGTGTATCAACAATGGTCCACCGCCCAAAGGACATCCAGTCAACTTGACACAACTGTGGGAATCATTGGAGTCAACATGGACGAGCATCCCTGTGGAACGCTTTCAACACCATGTAGAGTCCATGTCCCGGCGAATTGAGGCTGTTCTCAGGGCGAAAGGGAGGGTGCAACTCAATATTAGAAAGGTGTTCCTAATGTTTGTATAGTCAGTGTATAGTAAACGTATAGCCAATATCAGGGTTTCCCAAACTCTGTCCTGGGCCCCCCCCACTCTTGTTGCATGTTTAGTTTTTTTGCCCTCTGATTCAAATAACCAACTCATCATCAAGCTCTGAGTATTTGAATCAGCTGTGTAGAACTAAAGCAAAAACCAAAACTTGCACCCAGTGTACCCATCAAGTTTGGGAGACTCTGGCCTATCTTATTAACGTGTGTGTGTGTGCGCGTGCATATATAGGTAACATAATCATTACATTTTCAGTGTTATTTTAGCCATAATTATTGCTGTTAAATGTTACATTTCTTATTTCAAGGGAAGTGTGCAGTATCTATAGTGTTCTAAAGTATTTCATCTCAGCGTTGTCTGGTTATTGTGATAAATTGCAGAAGAGCATATGCAAGAATTTGTGCTGCAAAAGTATTTTGCAAGGTAGGCCATTCAGAAGAGACTAAAAGCAGTATTATCATGTTTAGTATGGGATATGAAGTACTCTCCCTGACAATAGCCATCATAGGTGTTATGGCAGTGGCCAAACACATGCCAGTGCCAATGTGGTGAAAATGTTACTTTTCAGAAAGTGCCTTTTATTTTCCTATTATAACAGATAGGTTAATATAATGTGTGTTTGGAAACAAAGATGGAAGAATTTCTCATGACTTTTTACATTTTATTTTGTGTAATAAAACTGTTCAACATTTACTAAACCCTTTGTCAATGGAGTGCTTTGTCCCTTGAGGAATAGCTATATGAAGGATTTTTACTTTGTTTGTGAATAACTGTACATTGTGGAACTATCAGATAGAAATCAATTATGTAGAATGAAAATGCCTCTGACAGGTGGAACAAGGAATCATGTCAGCTCTGTTCATTACTATTTCTATCAGTAACGTGGCCTGGGTCTTAGCCTTTGGGAGAACCTGTGGAGAGGAGGGGGTTAATGGCCAATGTGATTATCTCGATCTTGTGATCCAGAGCTGTCCCATGAATGAGTGCCTTTTATGTGCAGTGAGCAGACTGCATCTGAGCTGGTAGACCTGCCTGAACCACCTCACTACACATATTGGTGAGTTGGGTCAAATTCATGATTATTTGTATATAGATATGTTTATAATGTGCTGTATGTTTTGTTTTTAAATGCTGTTTAAGTTGTTTGTCTGTTTAAGTTGACCTGTTTAATATTAATGGTCCTAGGTATCTGACAAGTTTAAGAGACGGCTCTGCTGTCTTCGTATTATCCTTGAGCAATGTAGATTGTTTTTTTTAAGAGTTGCTGACCATACAAGCATAGTTTTTTTTATATGATGTTTTCGATGGCAAGATTTATAGATGTTTGTAGAACCAGGCGGATCTGCCTTGATTACCTTCAGTTGACATTAAATGCACAAAAAATTACCAGACACTCTTATCCAGAGCGATTTACAGGAGAAATTAGGGTTAAGTGCCTTGCTCAAGGGCACATTGACAGATTTCTTTTTTCACCTAGTTGGCTTGGGTATTCAAACCAGCAACTTGTTGGTTACTGGCACAAGGCTCTTAATCACTAGGCTACCTGCCGCTGAGTAAATTACATGCACAGGCATTTGGTCTGGTTTTCTAACTAACAGTGGATCATTCATAGTGTCCAGCCTGGATCTAAGGATGAAATGACTATAATAACACATGAGAACAGGAACTGCTGTTGACCTACTGCATGCTACAAATAAAGGTCATTAGGTGAACTGAATGAAAACTGAATCACCTCGGTGATGGTGAAGTACTGTATTTTATTCCTCTAGCCAGAACATGTTTGGATTCTGTTAGTGTAGTTTTTTGACCGATGGTGTTCTTCACTCATGTCAACATTCCAAAGTTCAAGATGTACCAACACGTCTCAAAGGTGACAAATTAGGGGAAATTGTTGAGGTATTCAATGATAGTCCTGAAGGACTACTGCAGCTGCTGCTTTTACATTCAATCCCGCTGATCAGGGACTAAATACTAATTGAAATCATTTCAAATACTTTAGCTGTACTTGATTGATCTTGCCTGTTGCAATGGAACCAATAGAAATCTCCCAAAAGTGCAAACCCCAACCAGATGGCACTCCTGGCAGGCTGAAGCAAAGCTAAAAGTATTTGAAAGATTTCAAATAATATATTAACCCTGGTTTGCCTGAGTAATAACTCTTTTGTCAGTCAGTTATATGACCTGTACTATTCAGAAAACATTTGGGTCCGGAATGAGCATTTTGGCTTCTTGCTTATGTTTAACTCCTAGAAAAATGTTTTTGGTAGTAAGTACTCTCAATAACTAAACCATTATACCCTTGTTTTGATTTGAGGGTGGATTTGAGGGATTACGGCGTCATGTATCTGAATACCCTGGTAATCTGGCTAGTTGGCACCGAGGAGTGAGGTGTTCGGAGGCTGTAGCTCGGCTTCTTAGCCATGGAGACAGAGGGGCTGCCTGCTGCACCAGGCCAGTATAGCCAGCCCGGTCAGCCAGGCCCAGTGCTGGGGCTTCGGAGTCTCTCCTTTGCCTACCAGGGCTTGCTAGAGATCCCCTACGAAGTCATACTAGCCCAGCGAGACACCCTGGAAGTGTTGGACCTCAGCTACAACCTGCTGGAGGAGTATCCTTCTGTTAAGGGCCCTGTACACAGACAGTATATGCACACATACACACATATTACACGCAGTCGACACACACACTTGTAGTCATGTACATACACTCACCAGAGATGGAAAACCACACTGTTGAAGACACATGCATACAAGCAACACAAACACATCTCTCTCTGACACAAAGAAATACGAGACATGCAACAGGGTTGGGGTCAGTTCCATGTAAATTCCAGTCAATTTAGGACGTATACTGAAATTCCAATTCCAGTTCTCGTCAAATGCTTTTCAATAAGGAGAATTTTTATTTGTTTAATTTTCTGAATTGACTGGAATTTAAATGGAATTGAACCCAATCCTGACATGATATGTACACGCTGCACGTTCACACAAGCAATCTCTCCTTCACTCCGCTGCCAACGGAGCCCAGCTCTCTTGGGTGAACTGGAGCAGCTCAGCACTCTGATCCTGGACTGCAACATCTATTCGTCCCACGTCAAGTTCCCCTACATGCCAAGCGTCACCACCGTGTGGATCAACAAGAACAAGATCAGCAATCTGCCCATCTTCGTGGAGGAGATCCGCCGCAAGTTTCCCAACATCAAGTAAGAATGGCTTTTACTGAGGGCAGTGTGTGTGTGTGTGTGTGTGTGTGTGTGTGTGTGTGTGTGTGTGTGTGTGTGTGTGTGTGTGTGTGTGTGTGTGTGTGTGTCACCATACCACAAAGACATTTTACATTTACATTTAAGTCATTTAGCAGACGCTCTTATCCAGAGCGACTTACAAATCTAAAGACCATTTTAAGTGTCGTTGTCTGATCTCTGGATATTTCTACTTCATTTAGGATCCTCAGCATGATGAACAACGAGGCAGCACCCAGCTACTTCAATGGAGGGAGTCTGCCCCAGTACATAGACTACAGGTGAGCTTGAGTGAACACAGCTGATACACTAAAGCTGCACCTGTGTATTTAAAAACAAATGAGATGACAATGATGTATTGTGACACGGTAATAGGAGCAGGATATGATTCTATAACTCTAAATAAGTTACAGAGTCGGTGTCTGAAGGAATCAGATGTTGTATGATAGATATCTGGCTGTGATACATTTTGTCCCCGATCCATGACAGCTTCATTTAAACATTTTGTAACCTTTATTTAACTAGGCAAGTAAGTTAAGAACAAATTCTTATTTAAAATGACGGCCTACCCCAGCCAAACCCTCCCCTAACCCGGACAACACTGGGCCAATTGTGCAGAGCCAGATCACGGCCGGTTGCGATACCGCCCGGGATCAAACCAGGGTCTGTAGTAACGCCTCTAGTACTGAGATGCAGTGCCTTAGACCGCTGCGCCACTCGGGAGGCCCCAAAGAACCTGAATCAGTCGTAAGCTAATGTACAGCGTGACACACTGTCAAATAATTTTCAGTGCTGTCAAATATTAGCCTATATACCATATTTGTCTTCCCACACAGGCAGTATGTGATCAGTCAGATCCCAAGCCTGACAATCCTGGATGACACTGAGGTTCTGGGGAAAGAGAGAGCGCAGGCTAAGAAGACCTATAGGATGCAGAGGACCAGGGAAGGCAGCAAAAGGAGGAAGGAGCTCCATCGTTGAACCCTCCTTAATACTGCTACCTATATAACTGATCTGAAGACGTATCAAGATGAGCAAATCATTAATTCTCGCGCTAGATGATTAGTTCAAGCAAGCTAGCACCAGTTGTAAATATATTGTCAGCATGTTATTTGTTCAAATGAAAATGGGATACTTTTTGTTATGATTTTGTATGGACATGGGGAATTTCCATTATCATGAAAGAAATGAAGGGAAGATATTCCATTTAAATTGTGAATGAAGATGTTTTGCAAAAGTAAATCATTCCATGTCACACTCAAACGTCATTTTGTCATTACTTGTCTGTTACATATGTGCCTTTGGCAAGAAAAGAGATTATTTAGGCCTATGAGATATCAAATTACCAGTGTACTGACTGATCTTTCAAAATTACCATTGAAAAGTCCTAACTCAGAGAGTGAGAGTGACAACATGGAATTAACATGACAAGCATGGTTGAGAAATGGATTGTTTCCTCATACAGTGTCCAATTATCTATTTGAAAAAGTTAGTTTAAATCTTTATCTTGTGTCATTCAAGATGAAGTGATACACAGCACTGTTCTGTTGTGTTTTTAAATGGTTGTTAGACCTACCATGTGATATGATACAATCTATTGTGTATTGTGTAGGTAACAAATTATGTCAGACAATAGCTATCAAGCTATAAAGGTGACCTATAATCTTTTAATGCACATTATAAAAATGGTTGGCTGGTGTGCCCTCACCCATCTGAGTGGTTGGCTGTGAATGCCCTCACCCACTAATACAATTATGCTGACTGTGATTTGGGTTTTGACCCTCCACAGGATGTCTAGTCAGAACAATGCAGATGCTTCTCTTTTTAGGTATTTATTTCCTTTTCCTCTTCATCAGCACACACACACACACACTTTTCATATAACATGAATCTTGACTGGGAGCGAACCTTGGTGGAAGAGGACTTGTGTTACTCCAAATGGATTTGATGCACCCACCACTTTCAGGTATTCTTGTTACTGTCCACAATACAAATAGTCCTCAGAAATGTGTGTCTTCTTTCTTCGGACAACGATAACACTGACCTGAGTGGGTGGGTGCAGTGTCCAGATGCGCCTTTCCATGTGCTCTGATTGGTTGGGAATGGCAGGGCTATGATGGGTGGTGGATAACTAAGGTAGGCTAAACAGCCAAACTAACAGCACTCAAGGGAAACTGACGGGACTGTGAGGGAAATGTAGGTAGAGAGGAGGGGAGCAGGTCAGGTTTTTTTTTACACACATTAATGAAGAATCAGTAGGGTTTAGGCTTGTTGACACATTCACATGTATTGGATTCTAAGCAGTGATCGGTCAGAAAAAAACACCTGCCTATCAACATTATTTGAAGAAGATGTTATCAACCATATTATTAACCATTCAGAAGAAGAAGAAAAAATGTCAGTCACTCACTCCCTCACTGCTAGGACTTATCAGTGGACTTAGGTCTTGGAGCTTTGGACCAATGATTCATATATATACACGAGATGACTGTTGGGGGGAGCTGTATTGAAGCCAACTCCCCCACTGTTGTAAAAAATATTTAGGAAAATATAGAAATGCACATATTAATGTCTACATTAGTTTTTGACACGTTTATTCTATTACAGACACTTTAATGCATAATTTTAAATGATATTATGCAAGCTAAACATACAAATATTACAAATATATAAAACATTTCCCTTAAAGTATTTTTTTAGAGGGTACTAATGTTTCTGTCCCCACTACAACAACAACAACAAAAACTTAAATACATGTAATTTTGTCCTTGAAACATTTAATTGAAATACTGTAGAATTCCATTCATTAGTTCCTATGGCGGACTGTACTAGGGAGTGTCATATGACCGACCCGTGCCTTCAAAGCCTCTCAATGGCCAATACACACAGCGTTAGCAATTCAATGCTTATACACGTCATCGCGTCCGATAAGCTAGCGACCAGAACAAAAAAATAAAATAAAAACATTAGCTTCGCTTCAACTGTAAAGAGAAGAAGTGGTATGTGTGACTGTTTTTTGCAATTATTTGTAATCTTCACCATGCTTTCAAAGTAAATTTACTGTATTTAAAGTTATTAAGGGCAAGTGCTGTGACTCAGCATAACTGGTTAGTAACCGGTGACGTTGATGGCTATTCAAAGCTAGCAAGATACGCTAGCCAGCTAGCTAAGTCAACTAGCTAGCTACAGTAACTAACTAATTTAGCCAGGCGTAGGTATAGTTCTAGTTAGCCGCTGTTAGAAATCCCTAAATGTCTCATCTCGCTCTCTCTATTATCATGTTTAACACTAGAACCGCACAAAGCCTGTTGTTGTTAGCAGTGTCTGGTGTGGGAGACTGTCAGTTCAGGACCCAATCTTGGTCCCAATGGGTTAGGCTACTATCTTGAAGTTGAGTTTAGTCGGATACTATTTCCTGGTTGCCTCAACGTTAGCTTTATCAACTTCTCAGGCTAGTATGACTGCCTTAGATATCGTGTAACGAATAACAGGCTTAACACCCCCCTGTAAAATCCAACCCATAATAGAATCTCATTCTATTTCCCATTCTAATAAAATAAAAATGACCTGCTCCAGACACTACTAGGATATATCTTGGGCTAACCATTTAGTTAACAACTTTAACATTCACACGAACATTTTAACATACGCTTACTTGAGAAAATGTATGCCCCGGGAGTTCTGGAGAATGTAGAGTTATATTTCAAAATCTGGTTATTTGCTATTGGATACTGTAACAGGGCAGTACTTGGAAAGTTGCGAGAGTACATTGCGGCACAAGGCAATCTTAGGTCATCATGTGTTGACTGTTATTTTTTTTAACGCTCCCTTCAATTCCATTTGTCCTCAAAGTCACAAAGGTGCTACAAAGATGCACTTTCTTATCAGAGGTATCCCCTTTGACACAGATAAATATGGGGACACGTATTAACCTTGGGTACCCTTACATCACAAATACTCTGTTTGACTTCTGATTACACATTCTTAGAGGCTGATGTTGTTTGCGGGTTTCACTGTCTGTTCAACCTTGGCAGAGAATCTTCATTTTTAGGCAATAGGCTTATGCTAATAATTCTAGCCTATTCCTATCAAGCATGATTTGTAGGCTATTTGGTTGCATTTTCCTGAGTATAAAAAGGATGTTAGATAGGGATTGGTAGTGAATTAGTTCAAACCACAGTTTGAACAATGCTCAAGTTTTTTCCACTTGTTGAGTGATTAGCCTAATTTAATACGCAGCAGAGGATAGAGTATTCCAGAAATATTGTGTTTTGGAACACCGTACTAGGCTAATTCAGGTCTGTTATACCCAGCATTTAGCTGGAATCGTACTTCCCTGTCTGTCCGTGCTGAAACTTCCTTGACCTAACAGGTTCTCCTGTAAAAAGATAAAAAGCAGTAAGTAGCGATTTTTCACCTACACACAGGAGAGGAAACAGAAAATTCCAGAATACTGGAATTCTTTGCATTTGGTTGTTATAAAGTTGTTGTTTTTTTAAAGATATTTTTTTTTTTGAAATTACAAAGTACCTGAGCAATGGGGCAACCACGGGAGCAGGCTCAACTTTTGAGACTGCTCAGGTCACTTGCCCTGGGCAATAGGGCAACCCTTAATGTCAATCCATAAGAAGTTGCCACTGTTTTAGTTTTTGACACTGAACCTTGAATTGTTTCCTCCAGGTAACCCCAGGTGTATGTGTGAGAGAGGGAGAAAGTCTACAGCCATGAGTAATCCTTTTGCACACATAGTTGAGGCTCTGGACCCAAACATCCCCGACCACAAGTTCTACAACCTCTCAAAGCTTGGAGACCCTAGATATGGTAGGATCTCAAAGTACCATAACCCCTTTGGCAATTGGTGGTGAGCATGGTTGGTGTACTAGGCTAAATTCTGGAAATGTACTGACATTTAGTTAATTTGAGTAAATGCTCAAACTAGATTTATTCTGATTCATGAATTACATTTCAGTTAATTGCACTGTCACTATTTTTGAACTTCAAACCTGATGGTTAATATGAAATGCTTCCCACCTCCTACAAGACCGCCTGCCATTCTCCATCCGTGTGCTGCTTGAGTCGGCTGTGAGGAACTGTGATGGGTTCCTGGTGAAGCGGTCAGACGTGGAGAGCATCCTGAACTGGAAGCAGACCCAGACTCAAAGCGTAGAGGTGCCATTCAGACCTGCCAGGGTCATCCTGCAGGATTTCACGTGAGTTAGACCACATGGTGTATCAATTCTGCAGGTGTGCTCATGAGAAATCTTTAATGGTAAAATATGCCATTGTACTATCTGTATTGTAAACTGGGAAAAGCTGATGGGCAGGTATCCAAATTGAGGTGGCTTTTCTTTCCCTTTTTGAAGGGGTTGCTTTGAATAGTGAATGGATTTATATTATAATTTGTTGCCTGTCTCTTTCCCCTTGCAGTGGAGTGCCTGCAGTAGTGGACTTTGCTGCGATGCGCGACGCTGTGAAGAAGCTGGGTGGAGATCCAGAGAAGATCAACCCAGTATGTCCAGCGGACCTTGTCATTGATCATTCCATCCAGGTGGACTTCAACAGGAAGTAAGTGTGGGGGGTCAGATTTGTGTGTGTGGGGGGGGGGGGTCAATTAAAGTAGGGCTGAACATTAAGTGAATTTCCATTCAGGAGGAATTGTTGTGAATTAGAAGTTTATGAATACTGGTCATTTCAGTGAAATACTGCTACACAGGCTAATTGCTGGAGGATTTATTACACCTTTTATTACATATTTATGAAGCAAACACAGGCTGATGTGTAAGCACAGAGTGGAGTGTTCTGTAGGGTGAGCTTGTTTGTTAGACTTCGCTCTTAAGAGACTTAGTGGAGCCTGTAGATTTCGAAACTTCTGTTGACCACCAGTCATCATAATGTTGCATAACGCTGAAATAATGACAGCATGGTCACAATGTAGGTGAGTCTCCAAGCTGACATTGTTGCAAATATTAACTGCTATTTTGTCCCGAGAGGTGTAAACCTATAAAGCAAAATATTCCCAATTCCCAACGCTGATACACTGTTTCTTACAGATTTGTAATTTTGTGCTTATTCTACTTTCAAGTAAACATATTAGGAGATGTACATTATGACATTTGTGTAATTTTCACCTGGAACTTAAAAGAAAGCTTTTGGCTACAGTTTTATTTTGGTATTTGTTTCAGTAGTCAATTGTTGATATGGTTCCAAAATGTTTAGCATGTCAGCAATCAAGTTTTCAAGATATGTACTGTAGCTTTCAAAATACAGAAATCAGGCCCCAATGATGCATTTTGCATCATGATTCAAAACTCATCCAGCGGGCCAGATTTCTGTATTCTGAAAGTTGCATATCTTGATTGCTGAAATACTCCTCAACTCCTTTCCTAGATGTTTTACTTTTATGAGAACTGATTACTGATTATGTGTTTTTAAGAAATTCAGATCGAGTCAATTGATATTTTTCTTTTTCCAGGTCTGACAGCCTCCAGAAAAACCAGGACTTGGAGTTTGACAGAAACAGAGAGCGATTTGAGTTCTTAAAGGTATCCAAACCCTTTGTCCACCATTCAAACCTGTAGTTTAACTCATAAGCCTTTCATAAAGGCCACACAATTTACAACACACATGGCCCTCTTTCAATCATAGCAATAACAATATCATGTATAAAACCCACAAGCCTCCCTAAACTATTGATCTTGATCCCCGCTCCTGTTCCACAGTGGGGCTCCAAAGCATTCCAGAACATGCGTATCATTCCCCCCGGTTCGGGGATAGTGCACCAGGTCAACCTGGAGTACCTGGCCAGGGTGGTGTTTGACCAGGACGGCTACTACTACCCTGACAGTCTGGTGGGGACCGACTCCCACACCACCATGATTGACGGCCTGGGCGTGCTGGGCTGGGGTAATTACTAGATTGTATTATGTACACTGTTAAAAAGATAAATGGGATTGACTCAAATCTTTACTAATGGTGTTAAAAGGGATAGTTCACCCAAATTACAAAATTACTGCATTTACAAATTACTGGAGTTTTTGTTTTTGTTCCAAGTGGGCAGTACTTAGCTACCAATAAACCAAACCCCAAAATGTAGTTGAGAAAATATGAGCTATCTAGCCATGCTACTGGAATGTGCACAGAGCTGGAATAAATCCTGTCGTACATGTTTGTTGTAGGTGTGGGCGGGATAGAGGCGGAGGCCGTCATGCTGGGCCAGCCAATCAGCATGGTGCTCCCCGAAGTCATTGGCTACAGGCTACAGGGCACCCCCAACAAGTTCATCACCTCAACCGACATCGTCCTCACCGTCACTAAGGTAACTGGTTACACGGTTCCACGACTGCCACTGTTTTATCAATGGACATCTCTTTTAGACAAATCTGTCTAATCAATGTAGCTCAAGGCATGAAATGATTCGGCAAAGTAGCCCTATCAATGCTATAGGTTTGGAGAATTGTGTTGATTTGATAAGGGGAGAAATAAAGTTGTATTGAATAGATTAGTTGTAGATAAACAGTGGCAGCAATTTCATTTCACCAGTGTATGTCATATAGAAACACTGTTTGTCTGTGTGTCCCATTCTCCCCCTCTGTACCCACAGCACCTGCGCCAGGTCGGCGTCGTGGGGAAGTTTGTGGAGTTCTTCGGGCCAGGTGTGGCACAGCTATCCATAGCCGATCGAGCCACCATCGCCAACATGTGCCCAGAGTACGGCGCTACTGCAGCTTTTTTCCCTGTAGACCACATCAGTCTTCAGTACCTGGAGCAGACAGGTGAGATATCCACACCAATGCACATGAGCAGCACTTGTTTATATTTACAATGTTTCTGATTCCGATAGAAAGCAATACAGATATTACATTGGCCTCTTTTTTTAAAATTGCAAACTTTCAAACAGCCTTTGAATGTTACACCACCTACTTAGCGGAGGAATTGTTCTCCTTTTGTAATGGCAAAAACCTTTCTGAATACATTTTAAATGTAAAACGGGGCTGATAATAGTAGTATTAAAAACCTGAGGGTACTGTAGATGTAACTGGCAAAGTCTAATTTACTTCATGTCTGGATTCTTCATTTTCTTTCCTCATTCCTCTTTCCCCTGCTCACTCTGCCCAGGGAGAGATGCTGAGAAGCTGGATTACATCACCAGGTATCTGAAAGCAGTAGCCATGTTCAGAGACTACAGCAACTCCTCCCAGGACCCTGACTTTACCCAGGTACTCTGTTCCACAGTGGATCCTTTTCAAACACCTTTAGTCATTTAGAAATTAGGACTTGTAGTTTCTGGATGTATTTGATTAAAGATTGTCAGGCATGCTAGACTAGCTATGAGGACTTTTGGAAGTCATTCTGTTTTGAAAATGATTTGACAAGTGTATGACTGGAATGTATCTGTGAAATGATTGGCAAGTCTCCCTTTTAATCTCCTCCTTTTGCTTTGGGTCTCATTGTGATTTTCCCTCTGTGCCGCCTCCACTCTCCATCCTATGCAGGTGCATGAGCTGGACCTGAGCACTGTGGTTCCGTGCTGCAGTGGTCCCAAGAGGCCTCAGGACAGGGTGGCTGTGTCGGACATGAAGACTGACTTTGAGGCATGCCTGGCAGCTAAGGTAATGACGACACCTGCTTAACACTGACTCTTTTGGTATCTACATGCTAATAGCTTCCTGTTATCTCAAGTCCTTCCCTTTTTATATTTGCATGTGTATGAGGTGTGGACAGAGTTAGAAAACCTATAGGTTCTAAAGGTGAGCCCACTAGCTTTAACTCTGTGGACTTGTGCCATTGCAGCAAGGCTTCAAGGGTTTCCAGGTGACTCCGGAGCTTCACCACGTGAAGGTTCCATTCCAATACAATGACAAGGAGTACAGCCTCTCCCACGGCTCAGTGGTCATTGCTGCCATCACCAGCTGTACCAACACCAGCAACCCTTCTGTTATGCTGGGGGCTGGTACGTATCCCTCGCTCCATACCTCATACCCTGCGCTGTCTGTGTTGTGTTCGTTAGACACCAAGCAGACGTAATCGACGGAAACAGAGGGACTACCTGGACTCCAAAAATAAATGTTATCCTTTTGTTTTCTGCTGCAAAAAAAATGTTTCCAACGTTTTCCGTTACTTGCCCCAATTAACACACCCCAGCTATCAGCAGCTGTAATTGGATTCATATCTGGGAAGTTGCTTAGTCAATAAGGTTGAATTGGCTCTGCGTTGCTTTTCAGGTCTCCTGGCGAAGAAGGCCATCGAGGCTGGTCTGAGCATGAAGCCCTACATCAAGACCAGCCTGTCGCCCGGCAGCGGAGTGGTCACCTACTACCTAAAGGAGAGTGGCGTCATGGACTACCTCTTCCAGCTCGGGTAAGGCACTCCTTCCTGAAGACTAATTGTCTGGAGAATGAGGGGTTCAGCTCAAAAGTCTTTCCAAATTTCTTTATCCTCCTTCATTTCAGGATGACAGTGTGTGACGTATTTAAGCAATAAGGCCCGAGGAGGTGTGGTATATGGCCAGTAGACCACGGGTAAGGGCTGTTCTTATGTGCAACTCTGTGGTATATTGGCCATATACCACAAACTGCTGAGGTGCCTTATTGCTATTATAAACTGCTTACCAACATGATACTTTTTTTCTAATATCATACCCATGATATACCATGGCTTTCAGCCAATCAGCATTCAGGGCTCGAACCACCCAGTTTATAATTTCCTTTTTGTCGGTATATGTTATTTTCCCCCCGTCAGGTTTGAAGTGGTGGGTTATGGCTGCATGACATGTATAGGTAACAGTGGGCCCCTCCCAGAGCCTGTGGTGGAGGCCATTACTCAGGTAACTACTAACTTTGAACATTTTACACCCACACCTGGGCTGTGTTCATTAGCGCATGCAATGGAAAACACAATTTTTTGGGGGGGGGGTCCATTTAATCCCCCCGTTTTCAGTCCGTTTTCTTTTGGGTGCCTAATGAACACAACCCTGCATGGTCAATGGCTACAGCTCCTCACACGTTCCTCTACCTTCAGGGAGATCTAGTAGCCGCTGGGATCCTATCAGGTAACAGGAACTTTGAGGGGCGTGTCCACCCCAACACACGAGCCAATTACCTGGCCTCTCCCCCGCTGGTCATTGCCTACGCTATCGCCGGAACCGTGAGGATTGACTTTGATACAGAGCCCATTGGTGAGTGTCCTCAAACCAACGGTGTGAATTGTCAATGGTTCTGTAGTTTTTCTATATAGCATTCACACCAGTGGAGGCTGTAATGGGTGGAATTAAATTAATTGAGTGGTACCGTTCAATTCTACCCATTACAATGAGCCAAATCCTCCAATTTTAAGGCGACACCAGCCTTCACTGGTTCATACATACACTGTTCCTGGAGCTCTCAAGACGTTTAAACAGATTGCGCTGTCGGTGCTGATACTGGTTTCTGTTGTTTTTCTTTTGCCGCCTCTTGTTTCATGGTGTAGCTCTGAACAACAAAGGAAAGGAGGTTTTCCTCAGGGACATCTGGCCCACACGGGAGGAGATCCAGGCTGTGGAGAGACAGTTTGTCATTCCTGCTATGTTCAAAGAGGTTTATGAGAAGATTGAGGTAAACTCAACTCTTTGGATATTAATTTTATATGATCCCCCCCCCCCTGGTTTCATTGTGTAGACAAGTTGATTAGTGGGGGGGTTAAGTAATGCCTCAACATTTCAGCCTCTAGAAGGCCATGAAGTGTAAAAATGTGTGTCAATAGGTTACTTTTTCAAGGTTTTGGTTAGTACATTAGTGTAAAAAGTTGTTGTCTTTGTAGTTTTGATATGGGACTGTTCTACCTTGTTCCGCCCTGTCAGAAAGTGAATGAACGCTGGAACGCCCTCAACGCCCCCTCAGACAAGCTGTACACCTGGGACCCCAAGTCCACCTACATCAAGTCCCCACCCTTCTTCGATGGACTGGTACAACACACTAACCTAATGCTGTTGTAATGTCGGAGTTCTTTCCCCTTGGATTTCAGATTATGTTAAAGGGATATTTCAGAGAAAGTACATAAATATATATTTATTTCCAGGTAGCCTATGGACAAGAAGAGACTGCAATACACAACTAGACACTTTTACCAACTGCTAATATTATAAAGTCATTGTCATTCATGCAATTCTGCGGAACTATCCCCTTAATCTTTCGGTGATTCATTCAGACCAAGGAACTACAGACCCCCAAGTCCATAACTAACGCCTACGTGCTGCTGAACTTCGGTGACTCTGTGACCACAGACCACATCTCTCCTGCTGGGAACATCGCCCGAACCAGTCCTGCAGCACGGTACCTGACCAGCAGAGGGTGAGAGATGGGAAGCAGTCACTATTTCACATTACTAATAGTCTTTTTTTATACTACTGAGCTGAGCTGAGCTGTACTTGCCTGGTAATACACCCCCCATGGCTGGAACCGTGCTGGAAAGGATCATGCGGAATGAAAATATCCCAACCAGCAGAGTATACATTTCTGGTCCACATGATAGTGTGAAATTTAACGCTGTTTTTTTTTAGTATGTTTATGATAGAGTGAAGTTATATGAAGGGTCAAAGGTTTAATCTTTCTCTTATCCTTTGCCCTGGCAGTTTAAACCCACGTGACTTCAACTCGTACGGATCTCGGCGTGGCAACGATGCTGTGATGGCCCGGGGCACGTTCGCCAACATCCGTCTCTTCAACAAGTTCCTGAACAAGCAGGCTCCGCGCACCCTGCACTTACCTTCTGATGAAACGGTAAGGCCCTGTAATAATTTGCAATAATAATCTCTGTAATGTAATAATTCTCTGGATAATTTTAGTCACCAGATTATGTATAAAGTTATTACATTATCAGATGAGTTTAAAAAAAATGTTGCTTATGTAATAACTTACAATACATGTATGTTTAGAGTTTGTTCTTGTATTTTGACCGCATATTGCAGTTTCCTTGTTGTATGGCTGTTATATGTACTCTGGTTCAAGTGGACAACCAATGTGTAAATATTCAGTGTATTCTTGGGTTGTCTGTTTCTCTACAGCTGGATGTGTTTGATGCTGCTGAGCGCTACCAGCAGGCTGGCCTCCCCCTTATGATCCTGGCTGGGAAGGAGTACGGATCGGGCAGCTCGAGAGACTGGGCCGCTAAAGGTCCCTTCCTCCTGGTCTGTCTCTCCTCTTATCATAACTGTGTTTTGATATGTTATCTTTTTTTACATTACCTTTTGATAATGTATGATGTTGTAGATTAGAAGAATGTATGGAAAAAATGGATTTGAATGCATGATACTTTCCATTAGCCAAGATAAGATTCTGGTGAGCTGTGTGGATTTGTTATTTCATATTATTGAACAAACATACAATTCAAAGTAGGGCCAATGTACACAGAAGCCATAAACACCAGGTGGCACCACGAGAAAGACACAATTAGATGATGCAAGACTCTTGAATAATAATTTATTCAACTTTTCAAAGCGCCTCAAAGCACAAGTCATTTAGCGAAACATGAGATGGACAGTCATTAGAAAGTTCATGGCTTGAGTGGTCATCTGAGGGAGGTGGTCAAGCTGGGAGAGAAAGTCCAGAGGCAGGCAGGAAGCGCGGTCTCATCAAGGTGTCTCACTGTTTCTGGCTTCTCCATAGTATAACTTAGTCAGATGCAGTTTTCGCTAAGCCATTGCAGTCCATGGACTCTGTAGTAAGTAGGTAGCTAGCTACTCCTTCACTACTACCAAAATGAAGCCCCCACTTGGATGATGCCATGGCAGTCATGTATCATTAAGAGTTTCTCGGAGGGCGGGCTGCAGGGATACCCCCATGATACCCCTCTTCTGTGCCCCTCTCCCAGGGAATCAAGGCGGTGCTGGCAGAGAGCTATGAGAGAATCCACCGCAGTAACCTGGTGGGAATGGGGGTGATTCCTCTGGAGTACCTGGCTGGGGACACGGCAGACAGCCTGGGGCTGACAGGACGCGAGCGCTACACCGTGGTCATCCCTGAGCCACTCACACCCAGGATGATTGTTGACATTAAGGTTGGTCTGCCTGCTGATGATAAAATGGGATGGGAAATACTGGACTGAGGAAAGGTTACCAATCATTCATATGGTCAATTTTGCAGGAGTTTCTAGATCCTTTCATGACACAGCTAACAAATGGAACTTAGTAGTTTCTGTTCACTTTCTGTACTGTGATTCTGTGGCAATACTTTGTATATAGTAATGTGGTCATATTTTACTATTATTTTGTAGTGTTAAATAAACGTATACTTAGCTGGGTAGCTTACTCCTGGAACATATGGCATCAACAGCAGTTAATCCTAATATCCTACCGCTCTTTTTCCCTTCCGTCACAGCTCGACACGGGCAAAACATTCCAGGTGAGGATGAGGTTTGACACGGACGTGGAGCTGACGTACTTCCACAACGGAGGCATCCTGAACTACATGATCCGCAAGATGTCTGAGAACTAGAGAGCACGCCGTTGGGACCAAGTCACGCTGAACACGAAAATCCTCCGTGTAGATGGCGATACAGAATGTGCTGAGTCTCCCTCTCTGTTTCTGTTCGATTTTAACATTTGGTTTACATAATCTTACGTGTTTTAGTGCATTAATTGGTTCCATACTTGATCCATTGCAGGTCGGAATGATGGAATGAGTCAAAGTACCCCACAACACATTTAACACTGGTATGATGTACACCTGGGTTCAAATAGTCTTTGCTTTCTTAATCAAGCCCAGCTAAAGTGTTTGAAAGAAAACAAATACTTTTTTAACCCAGGTCTCGTATGATGTAACCACCCTACCTCTTTGTTGCCAAACCAGTGGTTCACCCACCCTCATCCCTCCCACCGTCCATGCTAACATTAGCTAGCCATGCACACAAACCTAGTCGGCTGTCTTGTCCAGTTGTTACCATCGTTGGTTCAAAGCTGCCTGTCATGGTCATCTGTTCCGATCAGGGTTGTATTTGTTGATTTCATGTCTTATTATAAACTGCTGCTGTGGTGAAGCAGACATAGGCTGCTTCTGAAATGGAGCCCTATTCCCTTCATAGTTCACTACTTGTGACCAAAATGTGTGCACTGTATAGGGAATAAGGTGTTAACCCAAGACACTGTAATAGGTTGACTCCTGACAACGAGGGTGTTGTCTTTGTATTATGAAAAAGAGACCAGCATAGTTTATTAGAATGCAATTAGAGTACCTAAGTTGAATTGCCTTAAATGGTGAAGTTGACATTAACCCTCGCCTTTTACGAGAGGAACAGTATATTGTGCGTATGCCTCGTCTCTTAAATCCAGCCTCTGTTTTTACTAGATCACTAATTTCAGTCTTGTGTGTTTCACAAATCCACTTTTCTTTCTTAACCTGTTGATGTTGGCAATAGGACTTATATGATTTTGTCACAGTAGGTACTGACTACTGTTGGTGAGTAGGGTTGCAACATTTTAGTACGTTTCCAGAAATCTGTTAGAATACACCAACCAGAATTGTGCAACCCTATTGGTGAGTGTGGCTGGACTTAATTCCCAGTTGCCGGTGTGACAGGGAGGCTAGTAAATCAAATTAATGTAATCATGAATTCCTGCATGAAGTTTCTTAGCTGAAGCGAGAATTCATATTTTCTCTAAGCACTTGGGGTTTAATGGACCAAATAGTTTATATCAATAAGAATGAAGTCCTACTTTGAGATTCTTTTCAGAAGGTACTTGTTTGTGGTATGGATAAAATGTATATTTTCCCCCCAAGGTTAGCAGAAGGAGTCTGCTACAAGGCCACACCGGGGCTAGTGGTTGTCTTCGTCCTTCCTGTTTTTCTTTCCGCAAATAACTGGACATATCCACCATATTGCTGTCCCCTATCATGTTATGAAATGGCTCCGGGGCAGAGTAAGACTACATTTGTCAAATTTAATACACATTAATTTATGACTTTAGACAGGAATGTTTTTTTTTAAAGGAGAGCTGCACATTAGGACCTCAGATGCAAGAATTGAATAACCACATTTCGACAGACAAGCTGTCTTCAAAGTATATTCTCCGCTAGCCAGCACCTCGCCTAAACAGGTGTGCGGTTCTTTTGCCTCTAATAAACTTTAACTTCTACATAACTCAAATGCAGCACTTGTCAATAATTGTGCATTACTAGCATACTGTAGCCTATTCTTAAGAAATGCAATGAAGACCACTGGATTGGAATATAACATTTTAAGAATTGCACACACAATTACATTTAACTGGAATTTGAAAATACAATCTGTACAATAACTGTCTAAAATGGTGCAAATATCACAATGTATTACAAACCCAGTTATGCCTTGCTACCATCATGGACGTACATTTGAATACAGCCATGCTACCACTGAGACTGAGGTCAAATAACACTTAGAATGTACACGAGGTATCCATTACTCACACACAGATGACCGGTGCAGCGGTTACAGCTCTCTATAATAATAATTAGTATAATGGTACACAGGTGAACGGTACATCTCTAAAGGTAAAGAAACTCATGTAATTTGAGAGTACTATCCCTTTAAAGCACTGGAATAGTGCTTATGAGCAGGTTGACGAAAAGGTTCGCTCCTACAGACCATGAGTCACGTGGCCTATCTTGCTAAATAAAGCAGCAGACCTGTCAACATGCACGCATTTTGTGTACCAACCACGCAGTTATCTGTCCACGTACGCAGAAATGAATTAGAGCCCAATTTTTTTTTTTATATATATATATATAAAAAAATCCACATAGTGAATCTAACAACCCTATTTTCGGGCTGCAACACACATGGAGATTAAAACGTCATTATTCGACGTGTCTGCCCCTCCTGTTTGTTGTGATGCTGAGTTTGCCGACTGTCAGCTGTACGTAAACACATTGACAAATCCATTTTCGACTCCGTGTCTTGTGGAAAGGTAAACACTAATTGTTTCAAAGTAACGTTAACAAACATAGGATGGACAATCAGTGGGCTATAAAGTGCCAGCAGTTCACTCGCATTTGCTAGTGAAAGAAATTAAATACAAATACGAAAAATAACGGGTCGCATTTGTGCGAGTTTGATATATATTTAATTCTGCGTCCCATTATAGTTGTATTTTCCACGCAACCTGATAGACTAACTGTAATTATGATCCGCATTACAAAAGTATAATCAAAAATAACTAAACATCTTGGCATTAAATGGAGTCGGGATTTTAGAAGACGTGCAATGAAGAATAAATTAGTGTCCGGAATTAGCTATAGAGGCAATGCTTCTGTAGATGTTATCAATTTCGAAAATCTGAAATGATGTATGCGCTGCAAAGAAATACAATAGGCACCTTTACATAGGCTGAAACACCGGACTCCTCTAGCGAACAGAGTTCAGATTCCCTTTGCGGTAGCCTACTTAAGCTTTGTGTAGCCAGTTTGCGGCCTGTGTCGATGCGATCATTTGTTTTTGAGTCTATGTTTTCAAAATTATTTTGCTTTTTGTGTTGATTAGCGACCAGACTCAAACAGCATGCGCACAAAATCCCAATTCGGCACGTGTGTCTGGTACTCTAAAAAGTTGGACAGGGTTGGCAGGCCTGAAGCAGGCAAACTGGCATCGAGGCATTCAGTTACTGTTCTATTGAAAGTTAGAATGGGGGAAAAACCAGTGACCTTAGCAGCTTTGAGCGTGGTATGATCGTCAGTGCTAGATGCGCCAGTTCCAGTATCTCAGAAACGGACCGTCTTCCTGGGCTTTTCACATACGACAGGGTCCAAGGTTTACCGAGAATGGTGGGATAAATAAAAACATCCAGTCAGTGGTAGTCCTGTTGTCGAAAACAGCTGGTTAATGAGAGAGGTTAAAGGAGGAAGGCAAGAATCGTGAAAGCAGGCCACAAACAGACAAATAACGGCGCAGAACGGCATCTCGGAACGCACAACTCGTTGGACCTTGTCATGGATGGGCTATTGCAGCAGACGTAGACACCGAGTTCCACTCCTGTCAGTTAAAAACAAGAAGAAGCGGCTCCAGTGGACTATTGAGGAGTGGTTAAACATTGCCTGGTCTGACAAATCCCGGTTCCCGTTGCTTCATGCTGATGGCAGAGTCAGGATTTGGCATAAGTAGCGTGAGTCCATGGACCCATCCTGCCTGGTGGCAACAGTACAGGCTGTTGCGTATCTGAACATCGTTGCTGACCAGGTGCATCCCTTCATGTCTACGGGGGTCGAACCCGGTACTAGATGGGTGTACGTAATAAACTGGCCACAGAGTGTATATGACTTTGAGAGCTTCAGCGGTGCATCTGTGACATGTTTGCTGACTTGATTTTGCAACGCACTACTACTTTAACTCTTTAATTGAAGCTGACCTCTTCATTAATCTATTGCTGTAGTACCATATTAACTTATTTTGGTACCTTTAGGTAATCGTTTGATTAGCTGTATGAATGTAGCTTGTCTTGAGGAGCAGCTCCATTCCTGTTGCAACGGCAGTGGAAATAATCATAGTTCTGTTTCATATCATGAATCCAACGTAGAGATCCCTCTTGGCTCACGTCTTGACGTAAGACACGTAGCGATGTCCCCTGCCCGTCTTACAGTCTCTGATCTGCCGATTGGCCCTCCTCAACACCAGAACACACCTCCTGGTGCTCTTGCCTCTGGGCGGGCTCTCCCTCCAGTTGGTGTAGGTGACGGGCTCTCCACTCACCAACCCTCAGCGTCCCCTACACTCACTGTTGGTCAGTCCTAAGATATGGAGAGGACAGTGAGTGAGGTAATGTAGACACACGCACACTCATGCATGTTGAGTCACTTTTCAGCCAATGGAGATAGAACAGGATACTTATTTGACCTATCCAGAATGGTTTCCATCCACTTAAGTCCAACAGCCAGTCCATATCAGCCTTGGAGAAAATGCCCACCAGATTGGCTTGGTGACCTGAACCACAGGAAAAATAAGAAACTTTAGTTTCCTACAACAGAAATGCACATTCTATCAAAATAGGTTACATGTTCCCCTCCTGTTCTCACCTCTCCCTGCATTCCCTGACGACAGCGCTCCATGTCGCCTTGCGCTCGGTGCTACAGACTATGGAAGTGGCAGTAACCGTTGTGATAAGTCCAGCCCTTACAACACACTCTGCGCACTGACCATCTGTGTTGGTGAGGAGGAATGGCCAGGTTACTGAAACATGAAACAACTGACATACAGGGTCGGTTTCCCTGACACATATCAAGCTTAGTCTAGGAAACTGGCCCATACTCAACCCTGAAATAGTCTACGTATGATATTCACAACACAATTGGGTCAATTATATGGGTCAATGGAGGCTGGTGGGAGTGGCTATAGGAGGACAGGCTCATTGTAACGGCTGAAACTGAGTACAGTAAATGGAATGTAGTCAGACGTGGTTTCCATATGTTTCATATTGTTCCATTGATTCCATTCCAGCCATTACAGTGAGCCCGCTCCTCCCACCAGCCTCCACTATACATCTTAGGTTGATTACCTCGTTAGTGGAAGCCCAAGGCTTCCAGGAGACCACGTTGCAGCATAGGAGCCGGCCTGACCTCTGGGCTCCCGAGTGGTGCAGCGATCTAAGGCACTGCATCGCCATGCTAGAGGCGTCACTACAGACCCTGGTTCGACCCCGGTCTGTATCACAATCAGCTGTGATTGGGAATCCACTAGGGCAGCGCCCAATTGGCCCAGCGTTGTCCGGGTTAGGTGAGGGTTTGGCCGGGGTAGGCCGTCATTGTAAATAAGAATTTCTTCTTAACTGACTTGCTTAGTTAAATAAAGGTTCAATTTAAACAATAAATGTCAATACTTCTGTAGGATACGGACACAACAAGCAGGCTCAAGGGAGTAGTTGGAGTGAATCTATCATGGTAGATCATGTTTCTTGATGTAAATACATATTATGTATTAAAAGAAAATGTGATGACAAATTTAGACAAACACATTGTTACGCCAGCATGACTGTCCAAAAGGCTCATCTTTTCCTGAGCCCTGGAGGTGCTGCCCAGCACGGCCTCCTCAGGGGACACCAGTCAATTCAAATGTCTCCTACGCCTCCTCCAGTTGGTCTTGGGTAGTCTCCATCTGCCTGCTCCTTTTGGACACGCCTTCATAAAGAGCAGAGGTTTTAGTTTCCAATTTAATCTATGATGGCAGTTCAACATCCCACTACAAAGCCATACACACCAGGATCAAACTGGATTAGGCTGGAAGGACTCCTCTCCAGCTATCGCTGTGACTTCTCTCACCTAAGATATTAAGAAAAAGAGATACCAAAAGTGACATTCATCTCACTATAATTCATTTAATGTGCCATCTATCACTCGATTCCCTAGATGACAGGACTTGGTAAAAAAAATCATAGACTGTTTTTAAAAAGGGACAGATCAGAAACCTTGAGGGTGATGTATGAGGACTCTGCCAAGTTGCCTTTTGTAGGATGTCCAGTGAGTCAGCGCCCTGGTTCTCAGACACAACCAGCTCCACGCGAGACCACTTCAATTCTAGTCTGTAGCAGGGAGCCATGAGGGGCAAAAAATAGTTTTACACACCAACCAAGGATTGTGCATTGTCCTTCCAAGTTGGTCCAGTGTGATGGTATCTTCTTTCATTACAAGAACACAGTACATATGTCACATAAAGAGACTAATACAATCGTCGAGGACCATTTACCAAATCTTCATATACTGTCATAGAAATTGGCATTTGGTATGTATGTGACCATTGGTTCTCCTCCCCTAACTGACCATATTAATACTATTTGTGTGGTGCACAGAGCAGCATCTTACATGTGGGAGGGTCCAGTGTTCCCTAGAGGATCAGACACTCTGAACTCCAGGCTATCTGACAGAGCTTCCGTTGCTGAACTACACAATAGTCCTCTTGCTCTGGTCCCTCCCTTTGTTGCTGGGCAAAGCTGCCTGCAACTGCACAGTGCAAAGTTTACTGAAGAGCAAATACAATTACCCTGTTTACAGGCTATGGTAACTGTCGTTCTTTGAAGTGGCACTGATGGCCAAACTCAATGCATTTAGATGAATTATGAGTGAGGTCAAATCAAATATTCAACTGAGGGAAGGGGGCCTCAAGCCCCTGGATATGGGGGCACACCTGTGATAGTGCTGTCCAGGTAACCGAAGTATGGTGGTCTGTGGATGTGGAAGGTGAGGCCTTCATCCTCGGTGCAGGCGTCCTGCGCTCTCAGCTCCCGGGACGAGAGGTCGATCCCATAGCGACCGTCATAGCGACCGTCAGACAGAACTTCAGCTTTCCACAGAGACAGCGGCTGCACTACCTCAGGGTTCGAGCTTCCCAACGGATCCATCTGGAACATGTTCAATAGGTACCATTGAAACCTACTTATTATTTAGATTCCATTACTAACGAAGAAGTTGCTGTGCTGATTTATACCTGTATGAATCGACCCCTCTAGCTAAATATCTGGGCAGAGGTGTGTATGCAGATGAGTATGTCCTACCTGAATGGTGAAGTACTCAGGCTCCATCTGAACCCACCCCTCCAGCAAGATGCCCCTGTTGGTAGTGTCTGAGGTCGTGAATGCAAAGCGGCCCATCTGTGAGGGGCCACCCCCATGCCTGTAGGTCACCTCCAGCTCTAGCAGGTCCCACTGGGTGAAGTTACTCCCGGCAGTGAACGGGACGTCGTCCCGGAGCAGGCTGTGCCAAGAAGAACAGGAGGTCACTGCGTGGGGTGTCGGAGTCAGACAGGGCGAGGGCGTCGGGGGTCACTGCCATGGAGGAATCCTGGGGGACACTTAGGCCGCCGTTACACGCCAGCAAGGGCAGGATGCGGCCGGTGGTCTCCACAGAGATCTCCAGGGTGCCGTTACAGGTGGCCTTGCCGCTGCTGACTACAAACCCGTTAAAGACCTGGGTAAGGCAATAGACCTTATCATTCATAAACAATAGATACTAAATATACCTGTATATTAGGTAAGGTTGTGGGTGTGAACCTAGGGTATTATTGTACCTAGCTTGCATTGTTCAATGCATTTGATAATTTTTTTGGTTGTATATTTTGAAAAGCAGGTATATCCAGTTTTTGGCACTGAATGAACACTAAATGTAATACAAAAAGTGATTGCACAGGATATTTAGGTGTGCATAAATCAACTTAGAATTGACCCCAAAGAGAGTAATTGTATAGATTGGAAGTGGTGTTGCCATTACTGTGGTGTCTCCAGCGGTGCAGTGGCTCTGTTGTTGTGGACGTAGCCCACCAGGTTGGCAGCGATGTCCACCTGGCTGAAGGAGCTGATGGCCACCACGGGGTGTTTGATGTACTCGGGGTGGGACCGTGACCATGTACAGCAGCTCCTTGGGTTTGTCTGTACCATCTGTCACCAGCAGGACGTCTGTTGTCAGAACCACACGCTCGGCGCGACTGGTTTTCACTGGCTTCACGAAGACGGAAATTATTCCAGAAAAATTGTGGCTATAGCACTGACAATGAACTCATGTCATAACAAGTGCCATTTGGTAGTCTGTCTGTCCACAAACCGTTATCCATGTTCTGGAGGGATATGTGGACTTGCTGTGAGGGGGAGCGGTTATTCCCGTCTAGCAGGTGGAACAGAAATAAGTCCTGTGTGGCAGGGATTGCAGGGAGCTCGGCCCCAGTTGTGTACTCTGTAGTGCCTTGCGGGGGTCGGGTGCGTTCCAATTGCTGTACCAAATGATGCAAATCAAAATCTAAAAATGTTATCAAAATGTTATTTGTCACGTGCGCTGAATACAACAGGTAGACCTTAACGTGAAATGCTTACTTACAAGCCCTTAACCAACAATGCAGTGCAAGAAATAGAGTTAAGAAAATATTTACTAAATAAAAACTAAAGTAAAAAAAAATCAAAATCAAAAAGTAACAATAAAATTACACAACAATGAGGCTATATACAGGGGTTACCTGTACCGAGTCAATGTGCGGGGGTACAGGTTAGTGGAGGTAATTTGTAACGTGACTATGCATAGCTAATCATGTAAATAGTCTGGGTGGCCATTTGAATAATTGTTCAGCAGTCTTATGGCTTGAGGGTAGAAGCTGTGAAGGAGCCTTTTGGTCCTAGACTTGGCGCTCCGGTACTGCTTGCCTTGCAGTCGCAGAGAGAAGAGTCTATGACTTGGGTAACTGGAGTCTGACAATTTTTTTGGCCCTTCCTCTGACACCGCCTAGTATATAGGTCCTGGATGTCAGGAAGCTTGGCCCAAGTGATGTACTGGGCTGTATGCACTAGACTCTGTAGTGCCTTACTGTCAGATGCCGAGCAGTTACCATACCAGGCGGTGATGCAACCGGTCAGGGTGCTCTCGATGGTGCAGCTGTAGAACTTTGTAAGGATCTGGGGACCCATGCCAAATCTTTTCAGTCTCCTGAGGGGCAAAAGGTGTTGTCGTGCCCTCTTCACAGCTGTGTGGGTGTGGGTGTACCATGCTAATTCCTTAGTGAATTAGACACAGAGGAACATGAAGCTCTCGACCCACTCCACTACATCCCCCTCCGTTTCATGTAGTCCACGATCAGCTCCTTTGTCTTGCTGACGTTGAAGGAGAGGTTGCTGTCCTGGCACCACACTACCAGGTCTCTGACCTTCTCCCTGTACAGTGCATTTGGAAAGCATCAATATACCCCATAATGACAAAGCAAAAAAAAGTTCAGACATTTTTGCAAATTTATTAAAAATAAAAACTTAATAAATATTCAGACCCTTTCATATGAGAGTCGAAATTGAGCTCAAGTGCATCCTGTTTCGACAAATTGATTGGAGTCCACCTGTAGTAAATGTAATTGATTGGACATGATTTGGAAAGGCACATGCCTGTCTATATAAGGTCCCACAATTGACAGTGCATGACAGTGCATGTCAGAGCACAAACACCAAGCCATGAGGTGGAAGGAATTGTCCGTAGAGCTCTGAGACAGGATTGTTTAGAGGCATAGATCTGGGGAAGGGTACCAAAACATTTCTGCAGCATTTAAGGTCACCACAAACAGTGGCTTCATCCTGTTTGGAACCACCAAGACTCTTCCTCTTGGCCGCCTGCCAAACTGTGCCATCGGGGGAGAAGAGCCTTGGTCAGGGAGGTGATCAAGAACCCGATGGTCACTCTGACAGAGCTCCAGAGTTCCTCTGTGGAGATGGGAGAACCTTTCAAAAGGACAACCATCTCTGCAGCACTCTACCAATCAGGTATTTCTGGTAGAGTGGCCAGACGGAAGCCACTCCTTAGTAAAAGGCACATGACAGTACGCTTGGAGTTTGCCAAAAGGCACCTAAAGGACTCTCAGAAACAAAATTCTCTGGTCTGATGAAACCAAGATTGAACTCTTTGGCCTGAATGCCAAGCATCACGTTTGGAGGAAACCTGGCACCATCCCTACGGTGAAGCATGGTGGTGGCAGCATCATGCTGTGGGGCTGTTTTTTAGCGGCAGGGACTGGGAGACTAGTGAGGAACAAGTGAAAGATGAACTGAGCAAAGTACGGAGAGATCCTTGATGACAACCTGCTCCAGAGCACTCAGGACTTCAGACTGGGGCGAAGGTTCACCTTCAACAGAACAACGACCCTAAGCATACAGTCAAGACAACAAAGGAGTGGCTTCGGGATAAGTCTCTGAATGCCCTTTAGTGGCCAAGCCAGGGCCCGGATTTGAACCCGATAAACATCTCTGGAGAGACCTGAAAATAGCAATGCAGAGACGCATCCCATCCAACCTGACAGAACTTGAGGGAATCTGCAGAGAAGAACATGAGAAACTCCCCAAATACCGGTGTGCCAAGCTTGTAGCGTCATACCCAAGAAGACCCGAGTCTGTAATCGCTGCCAAAGGTGCTTCAACAAAGCACTGGGTAAAGGGTCTGTATAATTATGTAAATGTAATATCTCTGTATTTTAGCAAAAAATTCTAAAAACCTGTTTTTGCTTTGTCATTATGGGGTATTGTGTGTAGATTGGAGGGACAAAACTATTTAATCAATTTTACAATAAGGCTCTAATGCAACAAAATGTGGAAAATGTCAAGGGGTCTGAACACTTTCCGAATGCACTGTAGGCTGTCTCATAATTGTCGGTGATCATTCCTGTCGTGGGTGAATAGGGATTACAGTAGAAGACAAAGCACACACCCCTGAGGGGCCCCCATGTTGATGGTCAGCGTGGTGGATGTGTTGTTGCCTACCCTCATCGCCTGAGGGGGGGCCTGTCAGGAAGTCCAGGATTAAGTTGCAGAGGGAGGTGTTCAGTCTCAGGGTTTTGAACTTGGTGATGAATGTTTAGCTGTAGTCAATGAACATTCTTACATAGGTATTCCTTTTGTCAAGGTGGGTGAGGGCAGTGTAGAGTGCATCATCTGTGGATCTGTTGGGACAGAATGCGAAATGAGTGGGTCCAGGGTGTCTGGAATGATGGTGTTTATGTGAGCCATGACCAGCCTTCCAAAGCATGTAATGGCTATATTTGTGAGTGCTACGGGGCGATAGTCATTTTGGCAGGTTACATTGGTGTTATAGGGCATGGGGACTATGGCGGCCTGCTTAAAACAAGTTGATATTACAGACCCGGTCAGGGACAGATGGAAAATGTCAGTGAAAACACTTGCCAGCTGGTCTGTGCATGCTCTAAGTACGCGTCCTGGTATTGCTTCTGGCCCTGTGGCCTTGCAAATGTTAACCTATTTAAAGCTCTTACTCACATTGGCTATGGAGAGTGAGATCATACAGTCGCCTGGAAAAGCTGGTGGTCCAATACATGGTTCAGTGTTGCTTGCCTCGAATCGAGCATAGAAGGCATTTAGCTCGTCTGGTAGGCTCGTATCGCTGGGCAGCTCGCGGCTGGTCTTCCCTTTGTAATCCGTGATCGTTTGCAAGCCCTGCCACATCCGTCGAGCATCAGAGTCGGCATAGTAAGATTAGATCCTAGTCCTGTTTTGATGCTTTGCCTGTTTGATGGCTCATCTTATCATTAGGTAAAGTAACTCAGGCGAGCAAAAACCCAAGACGTCCTTACCATTATAGATTGTGCACATCTATTGTTTACAAAGAGACACACCCCACCTCCCCCTCGTTCGAATCTGCTGTCCGGTCTTGACGATGCATAGAAAAACCAGTGAGATGTTCAGTATCAGTCAAATGTTTGGACACAACAACTCATTCAAGGGTTTTTCTTTATTTTTACTATTTTCTACATGGTATAATAATAGTGAAGACATCAAAACTATGAAATGACATTTGGAATCATGTACTAACCAAACAATTGTTAAACAAATGAAAATATATTTGAGATTCTTCAAAGTAGCCTTCCTTTGCCTCGATGACAGCTTTACACACTCTTGGCATTCTCTCAACCAGCTTCATGAGGTAGTCACCTGGAATGCATTTCAATCAACATGTGTACTTTGTTAAAAGTTCATTTGTAGAATACTTTCCTTCTTAATACGTTTGAGCCAATCAGTTAAGTGATAAGGTAGGGGTGGTGTACAGAAGATAGCCCAATTTGGTAAAAGACCAAGTCCATATTATGACAAGAACAATTCAAATAAGCAAAAAAGGAAACGACAGTCCATAATTACTTTAAGACATGAAGGTTTCTTCAAGTGCAGGCGCAAAAACCATCAAACGCTATGATGAAACTGTCTCTCATGAGGATCGTCACAGGAAAGGAAGACCCAGTTACCTCTGCGGTTCATTAGTTACCATCCTCAGAAAGTGCAGCCCAAATAAATGCTTCAGAGTTCAAGTAACAAACATATCTCAACATCAACTGATCAGAGGAGACTTCGTGAATCAGGCCTTTTAATGGTGGAATTGCTGCAAAGAAACTTCTACTAAAGAACACCAGAAGAGACTTGTTTGTGCTAAGAAATGAGCAATGGACAACGTTGTGTCTTTGTGAGATGCAGTGTAGGTGAACGGATGATCTCTGCATGTGTTGTTCCCACCGTGAAGCATGGTGTGGGGGTGCTGTCTATGATTTATTTAGAAATCAAGTCACACTTAACCAGCATGGCTACCACAGCATTCTGCAGCGATATTCCATCCATCTGGTTAGCGCTTAGTGGAACTATCATTTGATTTTCAACAGGACGATGACCCAACACACCTCCAGGCTGTGTAAGGGCTATTTGACAAAGGAGAGTGCTGCACCAGATGACCTTGCCTCCACAATTCACCCGACCTCAACCCAATTGAGATGGTTTGGGATGAGTTGGACCGCAGAGTGAAGGAAAAGCAGCCAACAAAACTGTCAAAGGCAAAGAGTGGCTACTTTGAAAAATATAAAATATATTTTGATTTGTTTAACACTTTGGTTAGTACATGATTCCATATGTGTTATTTCATAGTCTGGATGTCTTCACTATTATTCTACAATGTAGAAAATAGTAAAAATAAAGAAAAACCCTTGAATGAGTAAGTGTCCAAACTTTTGACTGGTACTTTATATCCATGTCCTCGTTTAGCCACAACTCTGAAAAACATAGGATATTAGGTCCCATTGATAGGATAGTCATGGTTTGTTCTCCAGTGACTGCACGTTTGCTAGTAGGACAGACGGCAATGGCAGTCTATTTACTCACCGACAAAGTCTTGTCATGGGGGCGGCTCACCTGCCTGTTTCTCCGCCACTTCCTCTTTCGATTCCCGGAATTAGGGCATGGTCCAGAGTAAGCAGAACGTCCAGAGCTGCCAACTCATTTTAGTACACATTTTCATCCAAATAGAGGGTAGTGATCGCTGTTCTGATGTCCAGAAGCGGTTTCCAGTCATAGGAAATGATGGAGGAAACATTATGCACAAAAAAAAGTTAAGACCAGCTCAAAAAAAAACATAGAATTGTTTAGGAGCCCATAAGACAGCTGCTATCCCATGCAGCGTCATAGTTGAGATTCCACTGTTTACAGTTACAGTATTTAGCTGGGTAAATAGTTCACCAAGAGGGTGGCACTGGGGACAACATGCCACTTACTTCATTGTTGCAGAGTGGACATTCATTGCATGCTTTCACATGTGATTTGATCTGCGATTGATGCATTTCTGAGTCTCGGATCACGATGCCAGGTGAAAACTTGCTTTTGCTTGATGTTACATGACTTTCTAAACTTAAAGGGATAGTTCACCCAAATTCCATATTGCTTTCCGTTCCCCGTAAGCAGTCTACAGACAGGGTAAGAAAACCAAATGTCATTTTGTAATTTGAGTGAACTATTCCTTTAAGATCAATGACCTTTTAGTATTCATCTAATGATTCAACTGTGTCTAACTCAGGTAATGTAGCAGATGGGTGATAAACTAGTCTGATCCCAGCCCAATTCGGATGTTTTCCACTAATTGGTCTATTGACCAATCAAGTCAGATCTTTTCACATTAGATCTTTTTGAGAGCTGATCTGATTGATGAAAAGATCAGGATTGGGCTGCATGTGTAAACGCAGCCATTTCTATTTCAATCCTACTTTCTCACCAACTCCATCATTAATAAAGGCTGAATGAAATATTCAATTTGTACATCTTTTTATTGCAGCACATGCAATCCAACAGTCCACCAGTCAGAAATCAATAAAACACTTGAACAGAGACGAGTAATAATGTACGGGGAAAGGGGATACTGGTGCGGATTAAAACACAGAAAATGAGATCAGATCACTGCAGTTCTTTTAAAACCAGCTGGCAGCACTCGCCAACCTTGGCCGGGTCGGTGACGGAGGTGTACTTGGCGATCTGTGACGTGACCCCCAGGGACTTGGCCAGATCCTGGGCCGTCTGGTCGGAGGCCACTGTGGTCCCCAGGGCCACTAGGAGCCTAAACACCGCCTCCTTGTCCTGCACAGACTCCAGCGCCGCACTGGCCACCGACAGACACTGGGCCTTGGCTTCCAGGTCAGGCTGGCCGTGGAGGGAGCCAGCGTAGTTGAGGACGAGAGTGGCCAGGGCGATGTGAATGTTTTTGTTGCACACGGAGCACAGGTCGGCAGCGTGCGACAGGACAGCCTCCCGTTGGGCCAATAGGAGGGCTCGGCCACGCCAGCCACTAAAGCAGTTGCAGAGCGTCCGCAGCGCCAGCATTTGATTGGCTGGCCGGGCCTGCGGCTTCATCAGGCTCAGCAGGTGGTTGCAGAGCGCAACGCCATTGTCCGCGTCGCCGCCGCACAGGCTCTCGTTGACCTGTGGGTGGCGCACCGCCAGCCTCAGGATGTCCAGGACGGGGAAGACGATGTCTGGAGGACAGGAGAGAGAAGAGATGATTACAGGTCAATGAAGTGATAGTAGGCTCACAAGGGACATCACCATATGTTTAAATACTGGAATGTGCAATAGTTTCACATGCCTGAAAAGGCTGATAGGGCTTTTTATTCTTGAAAACACGGAAACTGAAGTCAAACAATAAAATGCTTATCAGAACTCCAGTCTAGTGAGATAAACCTTAGTCCTGCCCAAGGCTATAGTAAAACAATTTGTGCCCTCAGGCTTGGAGAAGCAGAAGTAATTCCGCTACCCTAACAATAGTAGAGCCCCCTTTACAGGCTCAAATAGCTGATCAGCCTGTTACCAACCCTTTGGAAACGTTTGAGAAAAATGGTGTTTGACCAGATACAATGCTATTTTACTATAAACAAACTGACAACAGACTTTCAGCACGCTGATAGGGCAGGACATTCAACAAGCACGGCACTTACACAAATGACTGATGATTGGCTGAGAGAAATTGATGATAAAAAGATTGTGGGAGCTGTGTTATTAGACTTCAGTGCGGCGTTTGACCTTACCCATCATAGTCTGCTGATGAAAAAAAAAACGTATGTGTTACGGCTTTACACCCCCTGCTTTATTGTGGATAAAGAGTTACCTGTCTAACAGAACACAAAGGGTGTTCTTTAAATGGAAGCTTCTACAACATAATCCAGGTAGAACCAGGAATTTCCCAGGGCAGCTGTCTAGGCCCCTTAATTTTTTCAATCTTTACTAATGACATGCCACTGACTGACTAAAGACAGAGTGTCTATGTATGCGGCTGACTAAACACGATACACTGACTGACTAAAGACAGAGTGTCTATGTATGCGGCTGACTAAACACGATACACTGACTGACTAAAGACAGAGTGACTATGTATGCGGATGACTAAACACGATACACTGACTGACTAAAGACAGAGTGACTATGTATGCGGCTGACTAAACACGATACACTGACTGACTAAAGACAGAGTGTCTATGTATGCGGCTGACTAATCACGATACACTGACTGACTAAAGACAGAGTGACTATGTATGCGGCTGACTAAACACAATACACTGACTGACTAAAGACAGAGTGACTATGTATGCGGCTGACTAAACACGATACACTGACTGACTAAAGACAGAGTGTCTATGTATGCGGCTGACTAAACACGATACACTGACTGACTAAAGACAGAGTGACTATGTATGCGGATGACTAATCACGATACACTGACTGACTAAAGACAGAGTGACTATGTATGCGGCTGACTAAACACAATACACTGACTGACTAAAGACAGAGTGACTATGTATGCGGCTGACTAAACACGATACACTGACTGACTAAAGACAGAGTGACTATGTATGCGGATGACTAAACACGATACACTGACTGACTAAAGACAGAGTGACTATGTATGCGGCTGACTAAACACGATACACTGACTGACTAAAGACAGAGTGTCTATGTATGCGGCTGACTAAACACGATACACTGACTGACTAAAGACAGAGTGACTATGTATGCGGATGACTAAACACGATACACTGACTGACTAAAGACAGAGTGTCTATGTATGCGGCTGACTAAACACGATACACTGACTGACTAAAGACAGAGTGTCTATGTATGCGGATGACTAAACACGATACACGTCAGCTCCTACATAGAGTGATGTCACTGCATCAGTTAACAAAGATCTGTAGTTAGTTTCCAAATGGGTGACAAGGAATAAGTTATTCCTAAATATTACAACAACTAAAAGCATTGTATTTGGGGCACAATCATTCACTAAACCCTGAACCTCAACTAAATCTTATTATAAATTATGTGGAAATTGAGCAAGTTGAGATGACTAAACTGCTTGAAGTAACCCTGGATTGTAAACTGTCATGGTCAAAACATGTTGACACAACAGTAGCTAAGATGGGGAGAAGTCTGTCTATAATAAAGCGCTGGTCCTCCAGGCCATAGGTTTGTCAGACCTGGACTACTGTTCAGTTGTGTGGTCAGGTGTCACAAAGAGGCACCTCTGAAAATTACAATTGGCTCAGAACAGGGCAGCACGCCTGGCCCTTAATTGTACACGGAGAGCTAACATTAATAACATGAATAGAACTCTCTCATGGCTCAAAGTGAAGGAGAGATTGACTTCATCACTTCTTGTTTTTTTAAAGAAGTTTTGACATGAATGCACCGAGGTTCCGGTTTAAACTACTAGCAAACAGCTCAGACACCCATGCATACCCCACAAGACATGCCACCATCCCAAGTCCAGAACAGACTATGGGAGGTGCACAGTACTACATAGAGCCACGACTACATGGAACTCTATCCCACACCAGGTAACTGATGCAAGCAGTAGAATCAGATTTAAATCAAATATAAAAATACACCTTATGGAACAGCGGGGACTGTGAAGAGACACACACACACACGATAAAACAAATCTAATGTTATTTCTCACATGCGCCGAATACAGCGAAATGCTTACTTGCCTTAAGAAAAATGTGTTAAGTAAAAAATAGAAAAGTAATAAATTGAAAATAAAAGTAACAAATAATTAAACAGCAGCAGTAAAATAACAATAGTGAGGCTATATACAGGGGGAACCGGTACAGAGTCAATGTGCGGGGGCACCAGTTAGTCGAGGTAATTGAGGTAATATGTACATGTAGGTAGAACAGGCACTCTACACACATGTGTATTTTGTATTGTAGATATGTGATAGTAGAGTAGTGGCCTGAGAGAACACAACGTGTTGTGAAAAGTGTTATGAAATGTAATAATATGTCATATTTTAAATAACTGCCTTAATGTTGCTGGACCCCAGGCATTACATTACACGGCCAGGCAAGACTCCAACACCATCATTAAGTTTGCAGACGACACTACAGTGGTAGGCCTGATCACCGACAACGACGAGACAGCCTATAGGGAGGAGGTCAGAGACCTGGCCGGGTGGTGCCAGAATAACAACCTATCCCTCAACGTAACCAAGACTAAGGAGATGATTGTGGACTACAGGAAAAGGAGGACCGAGCACACCCCCTTTCTCATAGACGGGGCTGTAGTGGAGCAGGTTGAGAGCTTCAAGTTCCTTGGTGTCCACATCAACAACAAACTAGAATGGTCCAAACACACCAAGACAGTTGTGAAGAGGGCACGGCAAAGCCTATTCCCCCTCAGGAAACAAAAAAGATTTGGCATGGGTCCTGAGATCCTCAAAAGGTTCTACAGCTGCAACATCGAGAGCATCCTGGTTGCATCACTGCCTGGTACGGCAATTGCTCGGCCTCCGACCGCAAGGCACTACAGAGGGTAGTGCGTATGGCCCAGTACATCACTGGGGCCAAGCTGCCTGCCATCCAGGACGTCTACACCAGGCGGTGTCAGAGGAAGGCCCTAAAAATTGTCATAGACTGTTCTCTCTACTACCACATGGCAAGCGATACCGGAGTGCCAAGTCTAGGACAAAAAGGCTTCCCAACAGTTTTTAGCCCCAAGCCATAAGACTCCTGAACAGGTAATCAAATGGCTACCAGGACTATTTGCATTGTGTTCCCCCCCAACCCCTCTTTTACACTCATGCTACTCTCTGTTTATCATACAGTGGGGCAAAAAAGTATTTAGTCAGCCACCAATTGTGCAAGTTCTCCCACTTAAAAAGATGAGAAGCCTGTAATATTCATCATAGGTACACTTCAACTATGACAGACAAAATTAGAAAAAAAAAATTGGTCTCAGCTCTCTGCAGGTCATTCACTAGGTCCCCCCGTGTGGTTCTGGGATTTTTGCTCACCGTTCTTGTGATAATTTTGACCCCATGAGGTGAGATCTTGCGTGGAGCCCCAGATCGAGGGAGATTATCAGTGGTCTTGTATGTCTTCTATTTCTTAATAATTGCTCCCACAGTTGATTTCTTCAAACCAAGCTGCTTACCTATTGCAGATTCAGTCTTCCCAGCCTGGTGCAGGTCTACAATTTTGTTTCTGGTGTCCTTTGACAGCTCTTTGGTCTTGGCCATAGTGGAGTTTGGAGTGTGACTGAGGTTGTGGACAGGTGTCTTTCATACTGATAACAAGTTCAAACAGTTGCCATTAATACAGGTAACGAGTGGAGGACAGAGGAGCCTCTTAAAGAAGAAGTTACAGGTCTGTGTGAGCCAGAAATATTGCTTGTTTGTAGGTGACCAAATCCTTATTTTTCACCATAATTTGCAAATAAATTCATTAATAATCCTACAATGTGATTTTCTGTGTACCTATGATGAAAATTACATGCCTCTCTCATCGATTTAAGTGGGAGAACTTGCACAATTGGTGTCTGACTAAATACTTTTTTGCCCCACTGTATGCATAGTCACTTTAACCATATCTGCATGTACATACTACCTCAATCAGCCTGACTAACCGGTGTCTGTATGTAGACTCGCTACTGTATATAGCCTGTCTTTTTACTGTTGTTTTATTTCTTTACTTACCCATTGTTCACCTAATACCTTTTTTGCACTATTGGTTAGAGCCTGTAAGTAAGCATTTCACTGTAAGGTCTACACTTGTATTCGGCACACGTGACAAATACACTTTGATTTGAAGAGTAGCTGCTGCCTTAGCAGTAACTAAATGGGGATCCTTAATAAATACAAAACCCATAATGTTTGTTAGCCTACCTTCTGGCCAGTGAGAGGTCTTCCAGAGAAGGCTGATCTGCTCGGTGGTGGGCTGCTCTGAGGCACAGGGGTCACATACAGATACCAGCAGCTTCTCCAGGCTCCCCAGCACCTCCTCAGACAGCCTGTATTCACCAGGGGCCCCACCGTTCAGCTCCCTCAGCTTGGCTGGTGGTGGAAGGGCAAAGGGCAACATTAACATAGAGAGTGGCAATTGAGTATGTTAGGACACTGTAATATCCGGGATGTATTTTCTGTAGTGAGGTTTGCATATAGCTATGCACATTGTTTCAGTTCAGCCACAGTGCTGGTTGATCAGTTTTGTACGCTGAATAAATAGAGATTATTTCTGCTGGTAGGAAAATATGGAATAAAATACGAAGGGATCATGTTTTGGTCAGTGTTTACTTACCCATTATCTGTGTGGCATTGGCCTGCTCGAAGGTCACCCCGTCCGTTTTGGGGAAGTAGATGTTGGTGGAGGTCTGCCTCGAGGCAGCTGAGGAGTAGGCACCCCCACCTGGGAAGAGAAGAAGACAGGCAAATGTTACACCTCAAACAAACAAAATACTAGAGACTAGATTTCATCTGCTTTAGCAGTGTTATTGGGTTGTCTTTTAATTATGAGTGAAAAAAAAAAAAAAAAAAACAGGATCGTGTGTCAATGCAACCTTTGATTGAACCCGAGGCATTGCTATAGTGACTTACCTGTGAAGGGGTCTGCCGCGCCCACCGGCGCCCCTGTGGGAGTCCCTGATCCTGGGATGTATCGCCCAGTGCCTGGGGAAAGCGCCGTAATAATGTATTAGCATAGCCATAGAATGAAAATGCCATATAATACATTAGAACAACATGTTCTCAACAAACTGAAATCTACAAGAAAAGGACATTTGTTTTTATTTACCTGTGAAGGGGTCAGCCCCAAAACCTGCTCTATTGTCAGCAGCTACAGGGAGGTATCGGCCTGAGCCTGATGGTGAACATGATAAAAGCAGGGTAAATATACAGTAAGTCTGGTATTCCAAACACATTTTGTATTTACTTGCTGTAATCCCGTCTATTCCAATTGTTTACAGTAACGTTGCACAATGTTTGTTAGAGGCAATTCCACTGTAACAGAGTGATGCTGAGATTTTTCACATTAAAATGTATGTCAAAAAAACAAATAACAATGATTGCAAATTTAAACAAACCATACAACTCTTTGCACAAGGATGACTTAACAATTTCCAAAGAACATTTGACAAAAACACATTTACTTGAAGAAGAGTGCAGTTGACGGAATGACAGTTTGTGCTGCTGGTGCCGTCATTCTATTACCGGACTTTCTGTCTGCACTGTTCTTCAAGTCAATGCATTTGTGACATTTTCAGTGAACCTTTATAGAAAGTCATCCTTGCGCAAAGACTTTTGTGGTTCGTTTAACTTTGCAATCACTGGTTTTTGTTTGACATACATTTCAAAGTGAAAATTCTGAATCACTCTGTTACAGTGGAATTGCCCATCAAAGACAAATATGCTGCCCCAGGCATGGCCTATAGAGTGAAGATGGCTTAATGGCTTCACCAGTGAATGGATTGATACTACTGGGCTAGGCTGGTGTATTTTAAACATTATGTGAACTTGGTCCAATGCAAGTTTTCTTTAGAAGAAAACATTGCCCTAAGTGTAGCCTATGTCGCTCGTTGATCCAGTGGCTTTACCAGTGAATGGGTCGGCAGCGCTGGGTGGGGCGGCTCCCAAGGTGTGTCCTTTGGTGTTCTCAATGATGAAATTGGCCACCTGGTCCAGGAACATGGGGCTGAGCTCGTTCTTCTGCAGGAAGTTGTGAGCCGTCAGCCAGGGGTCGTCCGTCACGTTGTAGGGCAGCTTCATGGACGGGCCACCCTCGTTGATGTCGATGGTGAAGACAAAGTCGTACTCCTGGAAAATCATTCAGAAGATGGGTTGAGTGATTCACTGTCTGACAGCTCGCCTCAGTGAAGATCAAATGCACTTATGAATAATTTGCCTTGTGTCTGTACTCTGTTCACCAGAGTTGTCTTGTAGTCAGCACACAATTTTCCTCTGAGGACAAAGTCTCTCTCGATCTGTCTATCTATTGTTATCATCATTGACCTAACGTTGGGGTGCACCTATGGCTGTTGCGGCGACCTTATTACCGCCATTACGACGTTCACAAGTCATGAAGGAAGTCAAATTCCAAGTGACCGTTTAGTCACAGTAATTCGGCTTCTCCAAGCTCTAATGCTGCTGATGGTCATTAGTGGCCTATCAAAATTGCTAACTGCCTGGTACTCAGCACTCTATTGTCCCTCTAATAATGCTGACATCAATGCAAATGTCGTTGAAAATCTAATTAAACACTTCATGAGAAGCTCATGTAATGCAACATTTCCATAGGCCACGCAATTGAGTGAGAAAACAGAGTGATGGCCTCTTAAAAAGAGGAGGCTCCCATCAGCTTTCTATAGACTAGGCCTACTATATTTATTTCTCAACTTTCTTAATATTAAGTACATTGCTTCTCTTAACAACAGGAGTATAGCCTACCTGGCTGGCATGAAAATGAACCATGGGACAAGCGTCCTCCATTCGCTATTTAAGTGCATAGGTGACGTATTTTTCCCCGCTGCCCGTTTTGAGACAGGTGCATGATCAAGGTACATTCTAAATCAAAACAAATATTTTATTTAGTATATGTAATGACAAGATGAAATCAAGAATACTCTGATGGGTGACAATATTAGCCTATCACTTGTGAATTATATATTATCACTAATGAAGCCCAGCTTAAGGCAAGAAACGATGCCTTTTTTTGCGACTTTTTCTAATCATAGTCGCACACCTCATGTAGCGTAGCCCCTCTGACCTTTTTGTTTGGATAAGGTTAGTATCACACCTAAAGTGGCCAAATAACTTTTTTTAAATTAAGCACATTCATCTGCTTTATAACGGTTGTAGAGCCTAACTGGCATACATTCACAGCGCGTGAGTTTCAAGTTTGAGGAAGATCATTTTCACCATAAAAATGCAGTACATGCATAATCACATTTGTGGTCACTTTTGATAATGGTGTTCTCTCGCAAATGTAACATTCACACTTTTAGCCTACTGCCATGTGCACATTGCTGTACTTATAATGTGAACAAATAGCCGAATAGTTTATCAAAATTTAAAGCTAAACGTTCTGATCTGTTGCGTTTGACACATTGCGTAAACATTTTTTGGGATGCTAGTGGTTGTATTAATTTGGGATCCATCACATCTCACAACTGTCTCAGACTATGTTCTGAATATGTATTTCTTGCACAGAATAGAATGTCAACTTATGTATAGTCGTGGCCAAACGTTTTGAGAATGACAAATATTAATTTCCAAAGTTTACTGCTTCAGTGTTCTTAGATCTTGTCAGATGTTACGATGGAATACTGAAGTATATTTACAAGCATTTCACAAGTGTCAAAGGCTTTTATTGACAATTACTTGAATTTGATGCAAAGAGTCAATATTTGCAGTGTTGACCCTTCTTTTTCAAGACCTCTGCAATCCGCCCTGGCATGCTGTCAATTAACTTCTGGGCCACATCCTGACTGATGGCAGCCCATTCTTGCATAATCAATGCTTGAAGTTTGTCAGAATTTGTGGGTTTTTGTTTGTCCACCCGCCTCTTGAGGATTGACCACAAGTTCTCAATGGGATTAAGGTCTGGGGAGTTTCCTGGCCATGGACACAAAATCTAGATGTTTTGTTCCCCAAGCCACTTAGTTATCACTTTTGACAAGGTGCTCCATCATGCTGGAAAATGCATTGTTCATCACCAAACTGTTCCTGGACGGTTGGGAGAAGTTGCTCTCGGCGGATGTGTTGGTACCATTCTTTATTCATGGCTGCTCACCTTATCTTCCCCAGACAAGCTTTTTTCCGGATGCCCCAAACAATCGGAAAGGGGATTCATTAGAGAAAATTACTTTACCCCAGTCATCAGCAGTCCAATCCCTGTACCTGTGATTTTCCCTGGAGAGAAGTGGCTTCTTTGCTGCTCTTCGTGACACCAGGCCATCCCCCAAAAGTATTTGTCTCACTGTGCATGGAGATGCACTCACACCTGCCTGCTGCCATTCCTGAGCAAGCTCTTTACTGGTGGTTCCCTGATTCCGCAGCTGAATCAACTTTAGGAGACGGTCCTGGCGCTTGCTGGACTTTCTTAGGTGCCCTGAAGCCTTCTTCACAACAATTGAACCACTCTCCTTGAAGTTTTTGATGATCTGATGAAATGGTTAATTTAGGTGCAATCTTACTGGCAGCAATATCCTTGCCTGTGAAGCCCTTTTTGTGCAAAGCAATGATGACGGCACGTGTTTCCTTGCAGGTAACCATGGTGGACAGAGGAAGAACAATGATTCCAAGCACCACCCTCCTTTTGAAGCTTCCAGTCTGTTATTCGAACTCAATCAGCATGACAGAGTGATCTCCAGCCTTGTCCTCGTCAACACACACACCTGTGTTAACGAGAGAATCATGATGTCAGCTGTTCCTTTTGTGGCATGGCTAAAATGCAGTGGATTTTTTTTGGGGGGGATTCAGTTAATTTGCATGGTAAAGAAGGCAATTAATTGCAATTCATCTGATCACTCTTCATAACATTCTGGAGTATATGCAAATTGCCATCATACAAACTGAGGCAGCAGACTGTGAAAATTAATATTTATGTCATTCTCTAACCCTAACTTTTGGCCACGACTGTACTATGGGGGACAGTACATTTACATAGGCTAGTGCTTTTGCTGTTTGAATTGGATAAGGACGTGCGCAGTTGCGTCCCCGATGTGTCTGTCTTCACTTGTAGCCTGTGAGAAAGACCTGATCATGTGATGGAGAGCCATATGAGTGCGAGGTGCTTCGGAGCGCGCAGCACTCAGGGAGAAGGGCACAATACAGCACTCCAGATTTTTTTAGGGTGCTTTACGGCCACACAAAAGGGGATGCCGACGTGAAATTTTAGTCATTATCAAGTGCTTGTCAAATTCTGAATGAGAGACTGATGAAGTGTGTACAGCCTGCACAAAAAAAAAAAAAGAACCCATACCTTTCAAACAACTTTTTTCAAATCATCACTGTCGCATCATGCCCAACATTTGTAGAACAACTCTAAATGAAGCATATAGGAGTACCTATTTCTTTGTTAACCACTCAACACAGAATAGCTGCATGTTTGCACTCCCTCAAATCGTTTGGAGAAAATATCCTTTCTATTGTATTCAACTTGGTTCAATTGTATTCTTCATACTATAAAATAATATAAACAAATGCCATGGAATTGAATGCAAATATCATCTCCTAAATGAACTTGCGTAGCCCACAGCCATTTGGCATTGTCAGATCATGACCTAACATAAGAACAACTCACAGTATGCTATTCTGTTCTTCTGAAAGACTACAATTTCTTCATATCATACTTCTTTAGGGCTGTCTAAAATAAATAATTAATTTATTGGAAAGGTGTAAGCTATATTAAATGGATTTATTACACTTTTTAAAATGTAGATGTTCCAAAGGTCTGCATCATTGGGGAAGCCAGGATATGTGTTCATGTTAATTAACGGTCAATTACCGTGAGACCGACAGTTATTTGCTTGACAATCCCCGGCTGACAGAATTTCGTGACCGCACCTTCCCCTCATAGTTGACTTTCTTGGAGGTCTGCTGGTTGGACCCTCCCACCACATCTCCTATCTTCATCCAGCGGCTGTCGGCCACGCTCCACTGGTACGCCTCCACCTTCTGTCCCTCTTTGATCAGCCGCGTCTGTCCTTCCCGATTCCCTGGGAGACAGACACACATCTTAATGAGTGTGCATACTTTACACACTCCCAATACAACAAGGGGGGTTTCTGAATTACTCCACTTTTCATGTGCTTCTGTGGTTTATAGTTTCAGTACTACTAAAGATTGGTGATTGGTAAAAATACACGTTTATCATTCATGAAAGATGTCAGTGATCAGGGGCTGTAGATGCAAAAGAATAATAACAGCCAAACAGTGATGTTGGGCATGTAATGTCCTAATAGTTTTCTGTTAATTGAATATATAGATATCAATACATATATAGTGTAATGAAATGGATTAATATATTGGAATATGTACGTAATATAATTACCAGGCTCATCAAGGTGATCCCTGCCTGGAAGATCCTCCATCTTGATGTCCCCCAGGTCCCCGGTCTTGGGGTCGATGGTGGTCTTGGAGAGCTCATCCTCGAAAGCTTGGAGGTCCTGAGGGCTGGCCATGCGGTCTTCCACCTCAGTGAACACTCTGATGAGGCCGTCACTGTGAGGCGAATAACACAAATCGGTGACACAAGAGCAAGGTAACAGCAGCAACATTGCAGTCTCAGAACTCTACGGACAATTCCTTCGACCTCATGGCTCGGTTTTTGCTCTGACATGCATCGTCAACTGTGGGACCTTATATAGACAGGTGTGTGCCTTTCCAAATCATGTCGAATCAATGTAGTTTACCACAGGTGGACTCCAATCAAGATATCGAAACATCTCAAGGATGATCAATGCAAACATGATGCACCAGAGCTCAATTCTGAGTCTCATAGCAAAAGGTCTGAATACTTATGTAAATAAGGTATTTCTATAAACCTGTTTTTGCCATGTCATTATGGGGTATTGTGTGTAGATTGATGAGGAACATGTTTTATTTAATCAATTTTTGAATAAGGCTGTAACGGGTTGGGTTGAGGTTGGGTGATTGCGGAGGCCAGGTAATCTGATGCAGCACTCCATCACTCTCCTTCTTGGTCAAATAGCCCTTACACAGCCTGGAGGTGTGTTGGGTCGTTGTCCTGTTGAAAAACAAATTATAGTCCCACTAAGCGCAAACCAGATGGGATGGCGTATTGCTGCAGAATGCTGTGGTAGCCATGCTGGCTAAGTGTGCCTTGAATTCTAAATAAATCAGTGTCACCAGCCAAGCACCTCCACATGTCCTCCTCCATGCTTCACAGTGGGAACTACACATGCTGTGATAATTCGTTCACCTACACTGAGTCTCACAAACACACAAACATTTTGGACCGAAGGACAGATTTCCACTGGTCTAATGTCCATTGCTCATGTTTCTTGGTCCAAGCAAGTCTCTTATTATTATTGGTGTCCTTTAGTAGTGGTTTCTTTGCAGCAATTCTACCATGAAGGCCTGATTCACGCAGCGTCCACTGAACAGTTGATGTTGAGATGTGTCTGTTACTTTAATTCTGTGAAGCAGTTGTACCCTGCTGCAATTTCTGAAGCTGGTAACTCTAATGAACTTATCCTCTGCCGCAGAGGTAACTCTGGGTCTTCCTTTCCCCGTGGCGGTCCTCATGAGCCAGTTTCATCATAGTGCTTGACGGTTTTTGCGACTGCACTTGAATTTTCCTTATTGACTGACTTTCATGTCTTAAAGTAATGATGGACTGTCATTTCTCTTTGCTTATATGAGCTGTTCTTGCCATAATATAGACTTGGTCTTTTAGCAAATAGGGCCATCTTCTGTATACCACCACTACCATGTCACAACACAACTGATTGGCTCAACCGCATTAAGGAAACAAATTCCACAAATTAACTTTTAACAAGGCACACCTGTTAATTGAAATGCATTCCAGGTGACTACCTCATGAAGCTGGTTGAGAGAATGCCAAGCGTGTGCAAAGCTGTCATCAAGGCACAAGGTGGCTACTTTGAAGAAACTCAAATATAAATATTTGTTTAACACTTTTTTGGTTGCTACATGATTCCACATGTGTTATTTCATAGTTTTGATGTCTTCACTACTGTTCTACAAAGTAGAAAATAGTAAAAATAAACAAAAACCCTGGAATGAGTAGGTGTGTCCAAACTTTTGACTGGTACTGTATATCTATCTCTAATAGAGGTGATGCAGTTGTTTTCATGTATTATACTGCTATGTCTCATGTCCTTTGACAGTGAGATAGAAATGGTTGGACAGTGGATTAACAGTGGGGTTTACCTGGCTCCCACAGCTATATCCCCGTTGGGCAGGATACAGCAGCACCACACTGACTGGGCTGGGAGACGGATGGTCTGTTTGCACTCGCCCTGCTTCCATATCCTCAAGGTCCGGTCCTCTCCTGTGCTCACAAAATCTGAGAGGGGAGGAGAGCACCAACAGATTGTCTTGAAGAATGTGACGGAAACTTCAACAAAGTAAATGTGCAGAGGCAATATCGTGTGTGCAGGAGTTATCTTTTCTACTATGAAAACATAATGGTGCCGGGGGAGATGGCTGCCGTTTTACGGGCGCTCAACCACTTGTGCGTGTTTTTTCCCATTATTTGTAACTTATTTTGTACATAATGTTTCTGCCACTGTCTCTTATGACATCCCTGTCATTCACATGACAAAGAGACGGAGATATCGGGAACATAGGTCGGGGTGCCTTGTAAGGATCTGACGGCAAGTGGGTAATATGCCTCTACCATCAGTCCTATTAGCCAACGTACAATCATTGGATAACAAAATAGTTGAACTACGATCACGAATATCCTGCCAACGGGACATTAAAAACTGTAATATCTTATGTCTCACCAAGTCGTGGCTGACCGATAACATGGATAAAATACAGCTAAATTATGCTAAATCGGCAAGATAGAACAGCTGCCTCTGGTAAGACAAGGGGTGGCGGTCTGTGTATATTTGTAAACAACAGCTGGTGCACGAAATCTAAAATGAAGGAAGTCTCAAGGTTTTGCTCGCCTGAGGTAGAGTATCTCATGATAAGCTGTAGACCACACCATTTACCAAAAGAGTGCTGGCACTAAATCTACACTCAATGAGCTGTATAAGGCCATAAGCAAACAGGAAAACGCTCATCCAGAGGCGGCGCTCCTAGTGGCCAGGGACTTTAATGCAGGGAAACTTAAATCCATTTGACCAAATTTTTACCAGCATATTAAAATGTGCAACCAGAAGGGAAAAAAACAACAACTCTAGACCACCTTCACTCCATACACAGAGATGCATACAAAGCTCACCCTAGCCCTCCATTTGGCAAATTTGACCATAATTCTATCCCCGTGATTCCTGCTTACAAGCAAAAACTAAAACAGGGCGGACCAGTGACCCGGTCAATAAAGAAGTGGTCAGATGGCAGATGCTAAGCTACAGGACTGTTTTGCTGGCACATACTGGAATATGTTCCGGGATTCTTCCGATGGCAGTACACCACATAAGTCACTGGCTTCATCAATAGGTGCATCGATGACGTCGTCCCCACAGGGACCTTAAGTACATACCCCAACCAGAAGCCATGGATTACAGGCAACATCCACACTGAGCTAAAGGGTAGAGCTGCAGCTTTCAAGGAGCAGAACTCTAACCCGGACGCTTATAAGAAATCCCACTATGCCCTCAGACTAACCATCAAACAGGCAAAGCATCAATACAGGACTAAGATTAATTGTACTACACCGGCTCAGATGCTCGTCGGATGTGGCAGGGCTTGCAAACTATCAGACTACAAAGGGAAGCACAGCCGCGAGCTGCCCAGTGACACAAGCCTACCAGACGAGCTAAATTACTTCTATGCTCGCTTCGAGGCAAGCAACACTGAAGCATGCATGAGAGCATCAGCTGTTCCGGACGACTGTATGATCATGCTCTCCGTAGCCAATGTGAGTAAGACCTTTAAAAACAGGTCAACATTCACCAGGCTGCAGGACCAGACAGATTACCAGGATGTGTACTCCGAGCATCTGCTGAACAACTGGCAAGTGTCTTCACTGACATTTTCAACCTGTCCCTGACTGAGTCTGTATTGCCAACATGTTTCAAGCAGACCACCATAGTCCCTGTGCCCAAGTACACCAAGATAACATGCCTGAATGACTACCAACCTGTAGCACTCACGTCTGCAGCCATGAAGTGCTTTGAAAAGCTGGTCATGGCTCACAACACCACCATTATCCCAAACCGCCACAACAGATCCACAGATAATGCCATCTTTATTGCACTCCACACTGCCCTTTCCCACCTGGACAAAAAAAACACTGTCCATTGACTACAGCTCAGTGTTCAACACCATAGTGCCCTCAAAACTCATCACTAAGCTAAGGACCCTGGGACTCAACACCTCCCTCTGAAACTGGATCCTGGAATTTCTGAAGGGCCGTCCCTAGGTGGTAAGGGTAGGTAACAACACACCCCTTACGGATTTTTATTTTTAATATCTGCCATGCTGATCCTCAATACGGGGGCCCCTCAAGGGTGCGTGCTCAGTGCCCTCCTGTACTCCCTGTTCACCCATGACCACATGGCCAGGCATGACTCCAACAACATCATCAAGTTTGCCGACGACACAACAGTGGTAGGCCTGATCACTGACAACGATGAGACAGTCTATAGGGAGGAGGTCAGAGACCTGGCCATGTAGTGCCAGGATAACAATCTCTCCATCAACGTGATCTAGACAATGGAGATGATTGTGGACTACAGGAAAAGAAGGACCGAGCATGTCCCCATTCTCATCAACAGGCTGTAGTGGAGCAGGTTGAGAGCTTCAAGTTCCTTGTTGTCCACATCACCAACAAACTATCATGGTCCAAACACACCAAGACAGTCTTGAAGAGGGCATGGCAAAGCCTATTCCCCCTCAGGAGACTGAAAAGATTTGGAATGGATCCTCAGATCCTCAAAAAAGTTATACAGCTGCACCGAGAGCATTCTGATTGGCTTCATCACTGCCTTGTACGTCAACTGCTTAGCCTCTGACAGCAAGGCACTACAGACAGTAGTGCGTACGGCCCAGTACATCACTGGGGCCAAGCTTCCTGCCACCCCAGACCTCTATTCCCGGCGGTGTCAGAGGAAGGCCCTAATGATTGTCAACATATCTATTTTTTTACTTATTTTTCACACTTATTTTTCTTTAAACTGCATTGTTGGGTAAGGGCTTGTAAGTAAGTATTTCACTGTAAGGTTGTATTCACCGCATGTGACAAATAAAATTAGATTTGAAGCACAGACTGTCACACTTTCCTAGGGCATAGTGGTTCTACAAACAGACTGTCACACATTCCTAGGGCATAGTGGTTCTAAAAACAGGGCACAGGTAGATTGTCTGGGATCAGTCGTCCATACTGTACCTTGTCCATTGGGGAAGACGGCCAGGCTATAGATGTAGTTGGTATGGCTGTAGTATACCTGCACACATTCCCCAGTCACCAGCCATCTCCTGATACTGGTGTCATTGCTGCATGAAAAGAACTCCAGGTCGCTGACCACCGCTAGCCCTCTGACACAGTCCTCGTGACCTGGGACAGACGAACGCATTCAGTGATGTCTGGCCTCAGTACTGCCACCATATTTATGGAGGGAATGGTGGTTTATGGGTGCATTAATCTCTCACCTGTAAATGTCTTCTCACAATGCCCAGCCTTCCACAGCTTGATGGTCTTGTCAGCTGATCCTGACAGCATGAGGCCTTGTTCAGGTAATATGACCACTGCCCACACTGCTGCTGTGTGCCCCTGGGATACAAAAGAGCACATCTAACCATATTCACTCACCTGGGTTGTGTTCAGTACAGAGAAAATGTTGCGAAACTTATTCATTAAGAACACAGATTTTCATTTTATGTCGCAAAATGTTTTTGCTAAATTGAGCCCTACTGAACATGTCTCATACACTTTACCTGTAAGGTCATCATGCACTTCTCGTTGAGCCAGACTTTTGCTGTGGTGTCCCATGAGCCACTCAGAAGGGTTCCAAACTTTCCAGAGGACAGAGTGCACACTGTGGACATACATATCATGGATCATTTCTAGCTATTCACAACAAAAGTGTCATCAGACCAAGTTGGTATTTGAAGTAAAGTAATCACGTTCAATTAGGTGTTGCACAATAATGCATGAACTGTTTATCAACTCTACCTGTGTTTTTGTGTCCCTTGAGGGTGAATAATGGTTGTGGTTGGTCCAGTGTGAAAACACATATGTTGTGATCATTTCCACCAGTGGCTATGAGTCCCCGAGGATATGTGTCACTTGGAGCGATGATGCATACACAGGATACAAAATTTTGATGACCTGTCATGCAATGCATTTCTGTGAACCCCCTGTCTGGGCTGAAGAGAGACAAAACATGTTATATGAAATTAAATTGTATTACATTTCCAACGCAGAACAGGGCGGTGTCAAATTCTGAACAGGCTCTGGCTATTTCTAATGATTAACTAGCTATAGAAAAGCGTTGCTAGCTATAAAGGAAACGTTAATAACGTTAGCTAACTAGCTAGCTAAGAATAGCCATAAGGTCTAGCGATAAATCTCGTCCTTCAAGTTTAAGAAACCGTGTGTCACCTACAGTTGGCGTGGAATGAATGGGGGACTATCCGATGTGGAAAGAAACACTGCATAATACTTGCTAAGAATGACAAAGCGAAATTTGCTAGCTAGCGTCGATACAATAGCAGCGACTTGTTGGTTTGTCTTTACATAATGCTTATGTTGAATTGAGAGGGGCATCGATGTGTGTGGCTAGGGTTCCTAACTGATTATCTTTACGACATTAAAATGGTGAGAACCACATTATTGTCTGTTGAGCTAAGCTAGCTCGCGGTACCTTGAGTTTGGTACCCAGACTCGTCCGGTTCGGTCTCGGGAAACAGACACAAAGGCTCCGTCAGGGAAAAAAGCAGCTGAAAGACCTCTCACATCCATTTCATGACCAGGTATAGAGCAGCTTAGTTTATATGAGTTAGGTGATGCCATTTTATCCCCAATATCACAATGTAATTTTTGAGCTGAGAAGTGACGTTTCTTGACAACAAGAAGCGGCCGGCAGGTAAGGCGGAAGTAACAATGCAAAACGAACCTTGAACTCAGATTGCATGATGGGTCAATTACATTTAGCTTATGAAATGATATATATATTTTCGGCTTTTGACGTTTGAATATAATTTTTACGAATAGAAATAGCACTGCCATAATAATGTTTTTGGGCTGGCAAAAAAATATATCTCCAAAAAAGTTCGAACGCAAATCCAATAGGTGGCAGCAGAACTCCTATTTTTGACGGCATGTCATTCATCACAGTGTTGCTGCACCTCCACGGAAGTAGCCACTAAATAACTGAACTGTTGTGCTCATGGAAAAAAGAGCGATTGTAAGTGGGTATCCCTCTGAAGTTTAGCAATACACATCCCCAGCTTGATAGGTAGGTGGAGTAACTAAAGTAATGTGATATCTACATTTTGAGCGGTTTATGCTATGCTAACTAGTTATCACCAGGTCTGACATTAGTTATTTACAAATCAAGTTAAATTTCTAGGAAGGCCAAGCCCAGCTAGTTAGCTAGCTAACTCGTTAGCTACCTGTCAGAATAGCTAGCTAGCAAGGTACAGTAGATAGCTAACATGTTTAATGTTTCTACATTCTAGTATCTACCTGGCTGCTTGACATGATCTACTTTTAGAAAATATGTAGCTAGTTACTAAAGTGTCAGTATGTAAGGTACAATCAGAATGTTTAACTTGTGTAGTTGTGGGTGTGTGTATCTAATGAGACGTGTTGTGGAGGTGTGTGTACCCTATCATAATAACTCCTGTACACACCTCAGATAAAAGTCAGAAGAAGTGTATGAGAAAGTGAGATAGAATTGACTGTAAACTTAATGGTTATTGAGAACAGCCTTAACAGGTGCAACCTAACCTATTGATTAACTCTGATCATAAGCTCTAATTTAGCTATCTTTTTTTCCAGGGAGGTTATGACACATTGTCCATCTGTGTCCCAAAGTGACAGGAGCCATGAAGCTTCGGCTGCACTTTGTGATGGACCCCATGGGCTGGTTCTGCACCAGTATGGTTTTCGCCATCTGGCTCTACAACTCCTTCTTCGTCCCCAAGTTGGTGCTACTGCCCCATTTCTATGAGGGGAATATCCCTTGGGCCTTGGTTGTCAGTGAGTATTAATCCCACAGACCAGGTGTTTAGTTAGGTCTGCTTCATCAATGACTTCTGCTGTAGTCATCCTGTACCTCTCCTCCTAGGTTACTACTTTGTATCAGCCCTCTGTATGGGTGCACTTTTTAGAGCTTCTACAGCCGATCCTGGCCGACTCCCACCCGACCCCCAAATCCCTCACTCAGGTAATTTGACATTCCACAGCCTCTGTCACAAATACTGATATATAATATAAACTGGGTGTACAAAACATTGGGAACACCTTCTCTGTCCATGACACAGACTGGCCAGGTGAAAGTGATGATCCCTCATTGATGTCCTCCTCAATCAGTGTAGATGAAGGGGAGAAGACAGGTTAAAGAAGGATTTTAAAGGCTTGAGGCAATTGAGACATGGATTGTGTGTGTGCCATTGAAAGGGTGAATTGGCAAGGCAAATTATTGTGTCTTTGAATGGGGTATGGTAGTAGGTGCAATAACTTTATGTTTTAGGACTGCAAAGCTGCTGGGTTTCCTGTGTGTATCAAGAATGGCCCACCACCCAAAGGACATCTGGGGACGGGGGGTGTAACTCAATATTAGGAAGACGTCCTTACTGTTTTGTATACTCGGGGAAAAGGTCCACTTATATGAGGTTTGTTGCCTGGGTCATGGCAAAAGTATAGATTTTGACATGGTTACTTTGTTTCAGAGCGAGAGCAGTGGGAAATGTGTACCAAGTGCAACACGAGGAGACCAAAAAGGTCCCACCACTGCAGTCGTTGTGGCCATTGTGTACGTAGAATGGACCACCACTGTCCATGGTAAGGCTTAAGAAACTTCTATCACTCCCATAGGACATTCAGCTAAACAAGACAGCTCGTTCTGGGTGGGACATTTAGAATTTTATGTTGCATTTAAAGAGCTGGCGGGGATATTGTCAGGGTGTCTTTTACTGAACCGGCCAAGAGAGGGGGACAACTGCACAGTTGTTAGCGCTACCTCTCTTCTCTAGCAGCACCCCCAGGATTGCCACATATTTAAAAAAATTGATAGACAGTTCATTGAATGGTTTAGGCCTTATATATCTGTTTATCTTCTTGGGAAAATGTGCTTGATATTTGCCTAGCTTGTAACCTAGGCATTTGAGCAGTCCTGTAAAATGTATTTTTCTCCCTCTTGTCTCCTGGCAGGATCAATAATTGTGTAGGGGAGGACAACCACTGGCTCTTCTTGCAACTCTGTTTTTACACACAGGTCCTCAGTTTGTTCACCCTGGCTCTAGACTTCTGCCAGTTCTATTATTTCCAGCCCTTGACCACATTGGACCAGGTAAAGTCAAGAATGAAAAGTGAGCGCTTTAACGCTAAACTAGAAAGAACATTACGTGACAGCTTGGTTTCATGATTATAATTTTTTTGTAATAGCAATCACAAGGAAGAATTTCATCATCAACGATTTGGATGACTTTCTAATTCAATTCAAGATTTTCCATATTTCCTTGGAAAGTGTGTAATCAAGCTCTTACAGATAACTGCCTGCCAGACCCCTAAAGCCACTCTCCCTTCTATGCCTTGATGATTAACATTTTAATAGAGATGTACATGTACACATTTGCAGCTAAAAGCTGAATTGCAGCATACACAGGCCTACGTAGGCAAATAAATAATACATAAGCAAATAAATAAAACATATTTACTGGTATTTCAGATTTCATAAAAGCTTTTTCACAGTTAAGCAGCATTGAGCAGTCTCACAAAGTAGGACAGGCATAGGGCTGTAGTAATATGTGTCAGTGAGAGTAGGGAAGGTCCCGTTTGACTGGACCGGGTAGATATGCAACAGAAATGGCCTCGTCTCAGACAACCATGTGCTGTTTTCTTGGGATTATGCAAGCTTCTGAGCAAAGAATATGCAGCGATGAGACTCGCAAGGTTTGTAAGCCCATGTCTTTACATGCAGAGTAGGAGGTGTAGATAGGCAGTACGCTGAATGTGTGAAAGGAATATGGGAGTATGTCCATGGTGCTGTCAAGTTGACTTTGGCTTCTTCTGGTTGTACTCTCACAGGAGGCATTCATGGCACGTCATGAGCTCGCCCTGATACGCGTGTCTGCGATCATGGGTCTGGTGATGATGGGAGGCATGAGCAGCCTCTTCTATACTCAGATGGCTGGCATCCTGACAGTGAGTCAAATCTCTCTCCTGCTTATGTGGATCTCCATTCGCTTTTGCAGAAGCAGCAGCTACTCTTCCTACTGTCTCTTGTTGGAGATTGTGGTCAGAAAATTGTAGTCAAGTAAATATCAACGTATTTGTTACGTAATCCAAGTAGCATGTTATGCACTGTTTACACTGCCAATTTCATGCAACCTAGTTCTGTTCTAATTCCGACGTATGCCAATCTGCCTCAATTCCATTCCCTGGGTATGCTACTCAATCCAGATTCTTAGCTATTGTTACTGGAGTAGTGGGAATATTAGGATGTGTTTGTGAACTTTACCGTGTCCTTGACTGTCGTGACTCTTTACCAGATGAGCCCTCGCCTTTAACCTCTGTGAGTGGATTGACAGGATGTAATGCACCAGCACCAAGGTGTAATAGACTTAACAGCTTACATGTGAGCCCAGCTGCGTAAAACCGTCTTATCTGGACTGCTAAGTCTTTATTTCTATTACTGTCCCTCTGGGTAAACATGGGTCCTTCTCGTAGCCACACAGACCTTTTCTACTTGATGACATTAAGGGATTGGGGCCTGGAAGGCCTAGTTAGTTTCGTACTTGTCTTGTTGCACAGACCCATGAACAAGCTTAGTAACAGATTTGGTGATTGGCCAAATCCCTACACGTCCAGGTCTCAATGTATGGGTGCATGCCACCAGAAGCCATAGGTTATTTTCAGACAACAAATCCTAGGGTAAGGAAGGGAATTGCAGGCTGTTGATCAGTTGTTTGTTGTTCACAGAGAAAAACAACCTTTCAGGAATATGTTAAGATGATAACAGCATGTTAACAATTGACAATAACTATGGATAGTCATGTGCTAGTTAGGCTATTTTCTTGTTGATTAAACACGTAGAAATGTCCTTTTCAGAAAACAACTTAATTTGGAAACCTGGGCCTCACAGCACGGGTGGGCGGGTGCATTAATGTCTCCTAATTAGCATGTGGTGTGTTATCTGTTTGGTGTCGCGCTTTGTGTGTAAGGAGTCCATTTGAGGAGATTTACCTGGCTAATTAGTACACATGCAAATATATATTCCAGGACAGTCTGTGATCATGCAAACTACATTTTAGTAATTTTAGCGGACACTCTTATCCAGAGCGACTTACAGGAGCAATTAGTGTTAAGTTCCTTGTTCAAGGGCACATCGGCAGATTTTTCACCTAGTCGGCTCTGGGATTTGAATCAGCAACCTTTTGGTCACTGGCCCAACGCTCTTAGCCACCCTACTCAAGGATGTGAAATCTATCCATGTTTAAACTATGTTCCTCTTGTGTTACGTCTAACAGGACACCACCACCATTGAGAAAATGTCTCACTTCTCAAATGAAATGTAAGTAGCATAGGTTTGTTCCTTTGTGCTGCCTTTGATACAAGGGACAAGAAAATAATTTGCCGGGCTCTGTGGACAGCCTCTTCAGGTTCCGATTTTACTTATCTGATTGGACACAATTTGTCCAGCTAGTTGACAAGTCATTGCAGTACCATTAAGTTGAATTTGGTGTTCCACAAGATTCAGTGTTGGTACCTCTGTTTTTCCATTTTGGGCCCATTCAGACTTGAGATCTGTGCGCACACCTGTGCACATTATTTTCTCTTTCACAGAGTCGGGTCTGGTGGTGGGTCAAAGAAATCCTGGCAGCGGACTCTGGCCGAGGTGTTTGGCACTACCTGGAAAATCCTGTGGTTCATCCCGTTGAGGAGCAGGCAACCACTGACCTTTCCCCACCACTTCCGCAGTCACGTGTAGATAAGTGGAGCTCTGTCCCACTTCAGTCCAGACGGCAGGCTGCCATCTCCGACAGAGAATACTCTATGCACACTCAGCGCCCCCCCACCTGCCTTCGCCTCCCTGTTTTGTGCCACCTAAGCTGATTAGTAGTATTGGTTGGCCAGTGGATACCTTTTCGTCTTTTCCTATAGGAATCACATTGAAAGTGCTTGAACTGAGTCACAAACTCCTCGACAGTCGAAAGACATTTGACCAAGTGCAACCTAATGCCCTCCCTTGTACTTAGAAGTTGATATCAAGTGGTGGACATATTGGTTTGTGGATTGCTATAAGAAAGAGTAGTTTCATGATTGAGCTGCATTCCATAATGATATTGTAAAAGAGTTCCTTTGCTTGACTTTTTTATCCATATTTTTTAAAGAATGTGTTATGATGCTCCTACCAAAAAGAAGTGCCACTAGTAACACCTGATTTGAACAATGTTATAATGCCTAGTACAGAAGGCAAACTTAAAGTTGCCATGAAACGCATTATGTGTCGCATCTTTGATAGTTGCTCCATAAACCTTTTTATGAAGGGTTTGAAGGAGAATTTACTCACCTGGCTCAATAAAGTTATAATATGGTTCTACTATTAATATATTATGCACTGAAACACAAGTTTTAGTGTACCACAGATCAGGGTTGCAACTTCCACTGGGGACGGGGGGGGCATACCACCCCCGACACATTCTGAAGTTGCATTTCCCCCCCCATTTTATAATTGGAATATGATACAAAACGAGGGAACGGTGGGTTTTAGGACCGTGCGATGCCTCCGGGCGGTCGGGTTGGTTGTTTGGAGTGTTTATCAGACTTGATTAAAAAAATATATATAATAATAATAATGTCCCCCCCACTTCTAAAACCCAACGTTGTGCCCATGCCACAGATATATGGTAGAGACCGGCAATGAAGGAGACCGTTGCTTGCAACATGACTGTCTGTCATGCATCATTTTGCCATAAACTAGCATGACGCCTAATAATATCTATAATGTCAGCCTTATGACTGTGTTATGCAGGCCTTATGACTGTTACGCAGGCCTTATGACTGTGTTATGCAGGCCTTATGACAGGGTTCAAGTAAAGCGTTACCCAAATATCTTACTGTCAAAGTTGGTAGTTGACTTTCTTAGCCGTTGCAACTCAGTTGCACTGTTTGTTTCTGTAGTTCAGTTGGTAGAGCATGACACTTGCAATGCCAGGATAGTGAGTACAATTCCCAGGACACCTGTACGTAAAATGTATGCACACATAGTACCTTTGGATTAGGTGTCTGCTAAATGGTGTATATTTTATTTATTATATAGTACAAATAAATAGAAAAGTACAAATGTGTGCACTATTCACATACTGTACCTTACAAAATCGGTTGATAGAGAGCTAATTACGTATCGAGCTACAGGGCTTTAACAACCAACCATGACGTATTTTGCATCAACAGTGGTGACCGTGTCTTTATCTCCCACTTTCATTACCATCAATTAGACAGACATCACAGTCTTTGTTCATCCATTTAAAAAATGTTTTTGCTTGTTGCTTTTTCAAACCTCCACACTGCCTAAGGCCAAATGATTTAACCTTACCAATGACCACAGACTAAGACTAAAAATGTCACAACGTCACAATGAACCGTATCAACATTAATTTCAGGGTATAGCAAATAGTTGTATTTCTGTTTATTTGCTGTTGTACACTTGGTTGTAACATTGTTCATAAATCCTCCTCCTACTACTACTAAATATGCACTGATATACTGTACCTCTGTGCATTTCTTTGTACACATTCCACTTTATTTTTCTACTCAAGTTTTATTTTGTTATTATGTACATGTTTTAATGATGTTGAGTCGATTACTTTTGATCATTTAAAGGTATGATACTAACTTTGACTTTTCTGAACCTAGTGTGACTTAATTAACCCAGTCTTGAGAACCCAGCAAAAATGTGATTTAAATGTATCTGCATGTACAGCCCTTATGTTATCAGGGCTACAAGTAGAACGCAAAACAATTTGACATAAATAGTTGCATTCATGAGTTTTATTGACAATTGTCAAAAACCAACAAAAAAAAGTCAGCCAAAGCAAAAAGCTGTTAAAAATGAATTCATATGAACGCTGTTAAGTGCAGAAATGGTTTGCTCACTGGGAAATTAATATCCAACTCGTCAGTGACAACTCTTTGGAGTTTGATAGCAACTATGAGCTTGTTACAGTAGTATAGACACTATGTCCTGGTATTTCCTATGATCTTCTATGTAGAAGAACCCCTTAGCTTCTAACGACTTGTGTAGCATGTGGGCAACACAGAGCAAAATATTTTACACGTGCATGTTCGTAAAAGTTTCGGCTTTTCATAGGCAGCTTTCAATAGTTTTTATAGCTCAAATCATTTGTACTCATTTTTGCAAAAAGAACCGGTCCGTGCCCCCTCCGGTATCCGCCCTTGTCTCACAACACAGCTCTAGTCAGCCCCTGTTAATCACACAGACTAATGGGATCTACGGATGCGGAAGAAATAGATTAAACCAGTGGTGAACCCCAGAAGTCTGTAGCTCAAACACACTATGTTTAAAAGGGTCTAGTAGTCCAAAACGCCCCGGCATTACGGTGGGACTCATTAGGTTAACGGAGTCTCAGAACACTGTTTATGTTAGTATCTTATTGTTTTCATGTTAATTGTGAGTACAGCTGCAGTCAATTGTCTGTCATATTTGTAGTTTCCTTGATTGTTCTTAAATGGTAGTGGACACTGAATACTTTATTTTTTATAACAATATTGTCTTTAATTTTAATTTCCTGGTTGGTATTGTGTTGATTTGTATGATTTGTATACTTTTGCATACTTTCTTCATCATATAGGATGCATCATATATAGTATAAGGGGAATGTTAATGTTGCATTAATACAAAGTACATGTTTTTTGTTTACACTTGAAGTATCTGTCAATGCATCGCACATCACCAGTAGGAGTTCTACCAACAACTGTCTTGAACCATAGATGTATTTAAAAAAAATATTTGTTAACACTACATCAACCGTTGCTTACAGAATCACCAACCTACTTTGGCGTCTAACAAGGACCTTTTGTGAGGATCTGTATCCTCACTATGTCCCTCAGGGCTCAGTGCCGAGTCCCCTGCTGTTCTCCATGTACAGTGCCTTCAGAAAGTATCACACCCCTCGACTTTTTCTACATTTTGTTGTGGGATTCAAATTTATTTAATTGTCTTTTTTTTGTCAACGATCTACACAAAATACTCTGTCAAAGTGGGGGAGAAATTATACCATTTGTTAAAAATAAAAAGATATATAATAGAAAATAATAATAAAACTGTAATATTTTGCTTAGATAAGTATTCAACCCCCTGAGTCAATACATGTTAGAATCACCTTTGGCAGTGGTTACAGCTGTGAGTCTTTCTGGGTAAGTCTCGTAGAGCTTTCCACACCTTGATTCTACAACATTTGCCCATTTTATTATTTTCTGAATTCTTTAAGCTCTGTCAAATTAGTTATTGATCATTGCTTGACAACCATTTTCAGTTCTTGCCATAGATTTTCATGCAGATTTAAGTCAAAACTGTAACTCAGCCACTCAGGAACATTCACAGTTTTCTTGGTAAGCAACTCCAGAGTAGATTTGGGCTTGTGTTTTAGATTATAGTCCTGCAAAAAGGTGAATTCATCTCCCAGTGTCTGGTGGAAAGCAGACTGAACCAGGTTTTCCTCTAGGATTTTGCCTGTGCTTAGCTCCATCCCATTTATTTTTTATATTGAAAAACTCCCCAGTCCTTAACCATTACAAGCATACCCATAACATGATGCAGTCACCTTTATGCTTGAACATATGGATACTGGTTCTCAGTAATGTGTTGTATTGGATTTGCCCCAAACATAACACTTTGTATTCAGGACAAAAAGTGAATTGCTTTGCCAAATGTTTTGCACTGTTACTTTAGTGCCTTGTTAAAACATGATGCATGTTTTGGAATATGTTTTATTCTGTACGGGCTTCCTTCTTTTCACTCTGTCAATTAGTTTAATATTGTGACGTAACTACAATGTTGTTGATCCATCCTCATTTTTCTGCCATCATAGCCATTAAACTCTGTAACTGTTTTAAAGTCACCATTTGCCTCTTGGTGAAATCCCCTGCGGTTTCCTTCATCTCCGGCAACTGAGTTAGGAAGGACGCCTGTATCTTTGTAGTGACTGGGTGTATTGATACACCACCCAAAGTGTAATTAATAACTTCATCATGCTCAATGTCTGAATAATTATATATTTTTTTACCCATCTACCAAGACGTGCCCTTTGTGAGGCATTGGAAAACCTCACTGGTCTTTGTGGTTTAATCTGTGTTTGAAATGTACTTGCTCGTCTAAGGGAATTTACAGATAGGACCTTACAGATAATTATATGTGTGGTCTACAGAGATGAGGTAGTCAATGAAAAAAAATATAAAAAAATGTAACCACTTATTACACACAATGAGTCCATGCGTCTTATGTCCCTTGTTAAGCACATTTTTAGTCCTGAATGTATGTAGGCTTGCCATAACAAAGGGGTTGAATACTTATTGCCTGAAGACATTTCAGCTTTTTATTTTTAATTCATTTGTAAACATTTCAAGAAACAGAATTCCACTTTGACATTACGGGGTGTAGTGTGTAGGCCAGTGACACAACATCTAAATGTAATCCATTTGAAAACCAGACTGTAACAGAACAAAATGTGGGAAAATTAGGGGTGTGAATACTTTCTGAAGTCACTGTAGGGGCCAATTCTGACCCAACCCTCCCCCTAACTTAATCACTTGTGATGGTGTGTTGTCTTCTAGCACTATGTCATGTAATGTACCAGTACAGCTGTAATCATTGGCCTTCCTACTACTGCACTCCATTATGTGCCTTGATGTTGGGATTTTGCACTTTTTATTTTAGTAAGGAAATTGGCATTAACATTTGCCGTTGACATGGATCTACTTACAATGTTTTATTTGATTTTGTTGAACCTTTATTAGAATCAACTTTGAATAACTTGCTCTAGATAAGAGTACCTCTTGCTTAATGACTAAAATGTAGGACAAACTAGGAAGGAGAGTCCATGTTAAGTCTGTTGTAGTTTTAAATCTCATTTAATTGGCCTAGATGAGTCACGCAGGTTCAAAGATAAACGTTCTTATGTTCTTCTTGCTCTTATATTTAAAAAGAAAGCTGTAATATCTCACGGTTAGAGATTTCAGCTTGAAGGACCAAAGTTGTGCCGACTCGTACGTTTTGCTATTTGATTCTCATTCTCATTTTCTTTTTCGGTGTAATTAGGGAGAATGCATGTGTTGTGCATATAGCATTTATATATTCCTAACTGTTGTGTAATGATTTGGACTCTAACCGGACATCAAACCATAGACTTGGGGATGGATTAGAATTTATAGAGTCTTGAAGCTTAATAAGCTTTTGTCCCCAGGAGGTTGCAATAAGACAGTTAAATTCAATTCCATCTCAATTACTCTACTCAATGCTGATGTCTCCATACGAAACATAATATATATATATATATATATTTATTTAAAGGAAATGTCTCTAAGATGTTGATGGGCCCCTTATACGCCATTACAGTTTATTGCACTCATAATACATTTACTGAACAAAAATTTAAATGCAACAATTCCAACGATTTTACTGAGTTACAGTTCATATAAGGAAATCAGTCAATTGAAGTTAATTAATTAGGCCCTAATCTATGGATTTCACATGACTGGGCCGGGGCGCAGCCAAGGGTAAGCCTGGGAGGGTATAGGGCCACCCACTTGGGAGCCAGGCCCAACCAATCAGAATTAGTTTTCCCCACAAAAGGGCTTTATTACAGACAGAAATGCTCCTCAGTTTCATCAGCTGTCCAGTTGACTGGTCTCAGACAATCCCGCAGGTGAATAAGCCTGATGTGGAGATACAGGGCTCGCGTGGTTACACATGATCTGCGGTTGTGAGGCTGGTTGGACGTACTGCCAAATTCTTTAGAGAAATTAACATTCAGTTCTTTGGCAACAGCTCTGGTGGACATTCCCGCAGTCAGCATACCAATTGCACGCTCCCTGAAAACTTGAGACATCTTTGTGTTTTGTGACAAAACTGCACATTTTAGAGTGGCCTTTTATTATCAACATTTTTTTAAATGTATTGTTCAGTTCATATATCTTGGGAACATGTAAGGAGAGAAATAATGTGAAGTTAATGTACAAATGTTGAATATGAATTTATCTGGGTTATTATATATAAATTTTATTTGACCATATGTTTTAAACATGGGGAATATAAATGCTGCCAAGAGTTATCTTGTATTAAATAAATGGTGTAACAAAGTCCTGAAATGGGTTTTATTGTTGTTTCTTACGTGATCATTTCTGTACAGCAGGGGTGGTCGACTGCTCCTCCTGGAGAGCTACTGGGTGTGCAGGCTTTCACTCCAACCCTGCTAAAACACACCTGGTTCTACTAATCACTTACCCAATCAGGTGTTGGAATAGGGTTGGAGCAAAAGCCTGCACACCCAGAAACTTTGAGGAAGGATAAACTTAACAGACCTCTCGTCTTGGTCACACAATGTGTTTCCAGTCTCTGCTGGCGATAATGCCCTCTCCCTGCCATTAACCCCTATACGTTCAGTAAAACAGGCTGGCCATTAACCCCTGTACATTCAGTAGAACAGGCTGGCCATTAACCCCTGAACATTCAGTAGAACAGACTGGCCATTAACCCCTGTACATTCAGTAGAACAGACTGGCCATTAACCCCTGTACATCCAGTAGAACAGACTGGCCATTAACCCCTGTATGTTCAGTAGAACAGGCTGGCCATTAACCCCTGTATGTTCAGTAGAACAGGCTGGCCATTAACCCCTGTACATTCAGTAGAACAGGCTGGCCATTAACCCCTGTACATTCAGTAGAACAGGCTGGCCATTAACCCCTGTACATTCAGTAGAACAGGCTGGCCATTAACCCCTGTACATTCAGTAGAACAGGCTGGCCATTAACCCCTGTACATCCAGTAGAACAGACTGGCCATTAACCCCTGTATGTTCAGTAGAACAGGCTGGCCATTAACCCCTGTATGTTTAGTAGAACAGGCTGGCCATTAACACCTGTATGTTCAGTAGAACAGGCTGGCCATTAACCCCTGTACATTCAGTAGAACAGGCTGGCCATTAACCCCTGTACATTCAGTAGAACAGGCTGGCCATTAACCCCTGTACATTCAGTAGAACAGGCTGGCCATTAACCCCTGTACATTCAGTAGAACAGACTGGCCATTAACCCCTGTATGTTCAGTAGAACAGGCTGGCCATTAACCCCTGTATGTTCAGTAGAACAGGCTGGCCATTAACCCCTGTATGTTCAGTAGAACAGGCTGGCCACTAAACCCTGTATGTTTAGTAGAACAGGCTGGCCACTAACCCCTGTATGTTCAGTAGAGCATGCTGGCCATTAACCCCTGTATGTTCAGTAGAACAGGCTGGCCATTAACCCCTGTACGTTCAGTAGAACAGGCTGGCCATTAACCCCTGTACATTCAGTAGAACAGGCTGGCCATTAACCCCTGTACATTCAGTAGAACAGGCTGGTCATTAACTCCTGTACGTTCAGTAGAACAGGCTGGCCATTAACCCCTGTACGTTCAGAACAGGCTGGCCATTAACCCCTGTACGTTCAGAACAGGCTGGCCATTAACCCCTGTGCATTCAGTAAAACAGGCTGGCAATTAACCCCTGTACATTCAGTAGAACAGGCTGGCCATTAACCCCTGTACATTCAGTAGAACAGGCTGGCCATTAACCCCTGTACATTCAGTAGAACATTCTGGTCATTAACCCCTGTACATTCAGTAGAATAGGCTGGCCATTAACCCCTGTACATTCAGTAGAACAGGCTGGCCATTAACCCCTGTACATTCAGTAGAACATTCTGGCCATTAACCCCTGTACATTCAGTAGAACATTCTGGCCATTAACCCCTGTACATTCAATAGAACAGGCTGGCCATTAACCCCTGTACATTCCATCTCTTAATAAATGTCTACATCATTATGACCTTCCTGCTTATTTAAATGAAGTATACATAAAAATAGAGCATGTAATTCTCTATGGAGCTGTTATGTCACATTTATGTAGTGGTTATAGGTGTGTGATGTAGTTATGACTGACTATTCACTGTTTGGATGACTTCATATGTAAGATGACCATGGTGTAACTATGTTGTCCTGAAATTCAATAAAATAATATGTGGGTCCTCCTACATTGTCCATTGTCCCCCAGGTCCAAACAACTCATGGAAGTGTTCATAATGTGTGCATGATCCGTGAATTTAATTTATGCCACCATTGTTGTCTTCCAGATGATGTAAACTGGCAACATGTATGGCACACGTTCCTGCTAACTCTGATGACTTGTGCCTTTTGGTTGCCCCAAGCAAAGCTGACATTGAGGCAATTTCTGTCTTTTAAATGTACAAAGTTAAATGTTTCATACTTAGTGTATGGGTACTGTGGGGCTATTCTCTAATCCAGTGACATTACAATTACAATTTACCTTAATGTTTTATTTCTTCTGACTAAATCTTACCTTTTTGTTTATTTCTAAATGTTTGGTTTAGTTTAGGAAATAACAGGTGCAAACTTTGTACCTAGTGCAAAAATTTTTTAAAAGTCTGGGCCCAAGATAAGACTTTACATTTACGTCATTTAGCAGACACTCTTATCCAGAGTGATTTAGTGAGTCCATACATTTCTGTACTGGTCCCCCATGGGAATCAAACCCACAACCCTGGCGTTGCAAGAGCCATGCTCTACCGACTGAGCCACACGGGACCAGACAAATCCATTTGCGAATTAGTATTCAGATATTGACGTGGATTTTAAAAATGAACCAGTTAAACTTTGGTGTAACATTGATATTGAAACATATGCTATATAACCATGCTTAGACATGTCCACATATGTTGTGTATGTCTGAGTGAACAAACAAAGTCACTAATGAAGATGGGCCTACATCTTACCCATCACGAGTGGTCGATGCTAATGGCATATTTCTTTAAGTAATTAGATGTTATGAAAATGTTCTACCTCGAGTCCATGTTAAATGATTTCCTTAATCTCTGGTCCTGCTTCATCAAGTGGACTAATTAAACAAGTGGGCCACCTGTTACCAGTACAGGAGAGGACATCTGGCTGAACAAAGGAAACAATTATAGGCTTGATATAAACATAACTAAAGCGTGGAGGATGCCAGCCATGTCTGTGTAGAGCTTTATTAGGAGTATGATTGGAGGCATTACTGCCACAAATGGCTCTGCTCCATTTCACCAAACCTAGACTAGGATTAAGTATGTGATAGACATGTTGTCAAACATCTTTACATTTTTAAAATTGGTAATTAATCGCAGACAGTCTTTTTTAAACTTCAGGTCTCCTTGTTTCCATGTGGGTCGTGTTTAATCCAAGCCTATATGACAAATGCGGAGCAGCATTCTGTCTGCTTGCCATATAATTATGGCATAGAAACGGCTGGTGATACTTTGCCAATAGATTTTATGATGTGCTCTTTATTTCCGTTTGTAAACTAAAAAAACTTCCAAAACATGTACTACACATATAAATGTATTTGCCAGTTTAATTGATCTACAATATGCATATAGTGGTGTGTTGGAATTGCCTTAGGACATTCATTATATTTCCAACAATGTTTTATTAATTCTTACACAGTTATCTTCAAACAGAGATAATCATAGCCAAAACAACCAACATGTCTCATCTCTATAAAAATGAAATATTTTGTGCCTTCTCACATAAGAGCAACCACATAGAACTTTCTATGGCCAGCATGAATGTCAGAGGTTCAAAAGTCTATCCACAAACCTGCATACTTTAAAATGCCATGGCTACTTGACAGAAAATGTGTGATTTAATCAACTGTTTTTTATGTAGGAAATAATGTTTGCTTGATACCAGTTGCTTTGAATCACATTCATTGAGGTGCAGTAAAAGGTTCTGTGGTTCTAAAAGTGGGGTTTCTACCTCAATACTGTCTCCATTAACGGGTGGTTCTAAAATTGGGTTTTCTACCTCAATACTGTCTCCATTAACAGGTGGCTCTAAAAGTGGGTTTTCTACCTCAATACTGTCTCCATTAACGGGTGGTTCTAAAAGTGGGTTTTCTACCTCAATACTGTCTCCATTAACGGGTGGTTCTAAAAGTGGATTTTCTACCTCAATACTGTCTCCATTAACAGGTGGTTCTAAAAGTGGTGGTTCTTTATCAATACTGTCTCCATTAATGGGTGGTTCTAAAAGTGGGTTTTCTACCTCAATACTGTCTAACCAAAGTGGGTTTTCTACCTCAATACTGTCTCCATTAACGGGTGGTTCGAAAAGTGGGTTTTCTACCTCAATACTGTCTCCATTAACGGGTGGTTCTAAAAGTGGGTTTTCTACCTCAATACTGTCTCCATTAACGGGTGGTTCGAAAAGTGGGTTTTCTACCTTAATACCGTCTCCATTAACGGGTGGTTCTAAAAGTGGGTTTTCTACCTCAATACTGTCTCCATTAATGGGTGGTTCGAAAAGTGGGTTTTCTACCTCAATACTGTCTCCATTAACGGGTGGTTCTACAAGTGGGTTTTCTACCTCAATACTGTCTCCATTAACGGGTGGTTCTAAAAGTGGGTTTTCTACCTCAATACTGTCTCCATTAACAGGTGGTTCTAAAAGTGGGTTTTCTTTTTCTTCGATACTGTCTCTCCATTAGCAGGTGGTTCTAAAAGTGGGGTTTCTGCTTCTTCGATACTGTCTCTCCATTAACGGGTGGTTCTAAAAGTGGTGGTTCTTTTTCAATACTGTCTCTCCATTAGCAGGTGGTTCTAAAAGTGCCGTTTCTTCTTCAATACTGTCTCTCCATTAGCAGGTGGTTGGAATGTCCCCCCTCCCAAATCTAGCAGCTGTAGCAGAACCACTTTCCTGACTGGTCAGTGAAGGGATTGATTTGGCCTATTGATTTTCACATTAGATGTCATTGTAGTTGAAAAAAAAGAGTGTACTAATCCAATTAAAGCTGGATCTCCAAACAGTTAAGCCTAATCCAGTCAAGACTACGAAATCTATCGATTTTCCGTTCCAAATCAATAAAGGGCGTAGTGCGTGCCGACTGTCGACCCTTCAGTGTGTGCGAGCGTAGTCCTTGACTTTCTTTTCTGCCAGCCTGAACCACATGAACAAGTCTAAGCAACTAGGCTATGCTCTTTCAATAAATCCACTTTTATAACTTGTATTTCCATGTTTCATGGTGTATGTCCTATGTTATTGCTGCCTGCACAAGTGCCCTTGTGCGATAAAGTATTTTCATAGGGTAGGTAGCATTTATTTGGTCAGTGTTTCCCAGTGGACCCTAATTAGGAAGGGACATGATAAATAGTATAATAGCAGCCATAGACCTCTTCAGGGGTCATCACTAGGTACCGCAGCCACAAAGTCATAATTATGGCTAAACCCTGCCTATTTCTTAAAATCTGATTTTAAACCAAACCCTAACCTTAACCGCACTGCTAACCATATGCCTAATCCTAACCTTAAATTACGTTTTTATGAATTTTTATAATATAGACCATTTTTATATTGTGGCTGTGGTAACTAGTCATAACCCTGTTCAGGTGAAAGCTTCATTCTGAATGCACAGTGTGCTGTGCCGTTGCTGCATTAGTCTATTTGTTTGAAGGCAACCATTTTGTGACCATTCCGTTTGAGAGTAAATAATAACAACTGCCATTTAGCAGTTGCTTTTATCCAAAGCGACTTAACGGTCATGAGTGCATACATTTAAGTATGGGTCGTCCCAGGAATCAAACACTATCCTGGTGTAACACGCACCATGCTCTACCAACTGAGCTGCAGTGGACCATTTTGGGGTGTGGTCTATACTACTGTACATGCCATTTTCTTTGATATACTGTCCATACACACCACATATTTATATTCTGGATTCCGACACTCTTGATTGTTAATTTGATCTCTTCTGTTTTATGTGGTTTCTAGTTTAGATTTGAGATTATTTGTGTATTTGTATTGTATTTGTGAGACATTCTACTGCCCTGTTGGAGCTGATAACATAAGACATTCTACTGCCCTGTTGGAGCTGGCAACATAAGACATTCTACTGCCCTGTTAGAGCTGGTAACATAAGACATTCTACTGCCCTGTTGGAGCTGGTAACATAAGACATTCTACTGCCCTGTTGGAGCTAGTAACATAAGACATTCTACTGCCCTGTTGGAGCTGGTAACATAAGACATTCTACTGCCCTGTTGGAGCTGGTAACATAAGACATTCTACTGCCCTGTTGGAGCTGGTAACATAAGACATTTTACTGCCCTGTTGGAGCTGATAACATAAGACATTCTACTGCCCTGTTGGAGCTGGTAACATAAGACATTCTACTGCCCTGTTGGAGCTGGTAACACAATACATTCTACTGCCCTGTTGGAGCTGGTAACACAATACATTCTACTGCCCTGCTGGAGCTGGTAACATAAGACATTCTACTGCCATGTTGGAGCTGGTAACACAATACATTCTACTGCCCTGTTGGAGCTAGTAACATAAGACATTTTACTGCCCTGTTGGAGCTAGTAACATAAGACATTCTACTGCCCTGTTGGAGCTGGTAACATAAGACATTCTACTGCCCTGTTGGAGCTGATAACATAAGACATTCTACTGCCCTGTTGGAGCTGGTAACATAAGACGTTCTACTGCCCTGTTGGAGCTGGTAACATAAGACATTCTACTGCCCTGTTGGAGCTGATAACATAAGACATTCTACTGCCCTGTTGGAGCTGATAACATAAGACATTCTACTGCCCTGTTGGAGCTGATAACATAAGACATTCTACTGCCCTGTTGGAGCTGGTAACATAAGACATTCTACTGCCCTGTTGGAGCTGGTAACATAAGACATTCTACTGCCCTGTTAGAGCTGGTAACATAAGACATTCTACTGCCATGTTGGAGCTGGTAACATAAGACATTCTACTGCCCTGTTGGAGCTGGTAACATAAGACATTCTACTGCCCTGTTGGAGCTGGTAACATAAGACATCCTACTGCCCTGTTGGAGCTGGTAACATAAGACATTCTACTGCCCTGTTGGAGCTGGTAACATAAGACATTCTACTGCCCTGTTGGAGCTAGTAACATAAGACATTCTACTGCCCTGTTGGAGCTGGTAACATAAGACATTCTACTGCCCTGTTGGAGCTAGTAACATAAGACATTTTACTGCCCTGTTGGAGCTGATAACATAAGACATTTTACTGCCCTGTTGGTATTTCGCTACACCTGCTATAACACCTGTAAATCTGTATACGCAGCCAATCAACTTTGATTCGATTTTTCTTGGAAGGTGCATGTTGACTTTGGTTATCAGTGTTTGTTTGTTTGTTTATCCTTGACAATATTCAGAATTGTATTGTGTAAGTTATGCCAAGGCAATAATGTATTTTGTTTTCAGTTCGTTGCAGATTATTCCATGTGTTTTGAAAGGATTTCGGGGTCCAATCAGTATAGTGAATCAGACCCGTAAAGTAAGTATTGTAACGGCGTTCTTCGTTTGTAGAAAGAGAGTCGGACCGAAATGCCGCATGGTGGTTACTCATGACTTTAATGAAAAAAGCGACACATGAAATAACTATACAAATACAAAAACAACAAACAGAACGTGAAACCTATTACAGCCTATCTGGTGAAACTAGACAGAGACAGGAACAATCACCCACAAAATACACAGTGAAACCCCGGCTACCTAAATACGGTTCCCCATCAGAGACAACAAGAATCACCTGACTCTGATTGAGAACCGCCTCAGGCAGCCAAGCCTATACTAGACACACCCCTAATCAACCACAATCCCAATGCCTACAAAAAACCCAATACGACAATACAATAAACCCATGTCACACCCTGGCCTGAACAAATAATTAAAGAAAACACAAAATACTAAGACCAAGACGTGACAAGTATATTATCTTAAAGTAAATGATCTTCAAGTAAGTATAAATGGGCGTAGAACCTTCAATGTTTTAATTCGATGTTGCAGTACTATTTAGAACAATAACAGTAATACAATTATGCCATTTGTTGGCTGGTGTCTATATTTAATTTAATAATAATTATTAATAATTTAATTTAATAATAATTTCCCGGACACGGATTTAGTGCACTTATTGTGTTGGTATTAACTAATCAGGTAGCTAACGTTAGCAGCATGCAGTAAGTGCTTCACAAAAAGAAGAGTTCAGATCTCACAATCCCCTTCTACGAGCATGGGGGCAAATGCATGAAAGAGGTTATTTGCACAACACTCAAGGTATTATTTCCAATGGCCTTCTGTCTAAATGCCATGGACTCTGAATGCCAACAGTTCAGAACCACTGCCATTCATGTTTTACTGCTCAGTCCACCCACGGTTCACGTGGGGTAACCCAGCTGCCTGGAAGAGGACAATGTGACCAGTTGGTGGCTTGGAATGTGGCAGGAGAGAAGGTCTTTTCTACTGCCCTTTTAAATAATATGTTGGTACTTGTTTCTCAGAAGAAAAATCACTTGTTTTCTTGTGTGGCCTAACCAAGTAACAAAGCAGGTATTCTCTTGGTTGTTTGGGGATGGATAGTATGTAACATGAATCTGCAGAAGTCGACCATATGACTTTTGTTGTTTTCTAAAATGTTTATATGGAACTTAGGTAAGACAAGTTGAAATAGTCAAGAATACAAGTAAACTTCAGCCAGCACTGCGTCACAACAAAGCAGCTTAACAACTACTGGCTGACTCTGAGACATTACAAAAGAATGATGGTCCTGTTCTCAAGATGAATCCAGGCTGAAGGGGTGTGTGTGTGTGTGTGTTTGTGTTGCATGTGTGAGAAAGAGAAATAGACAGACATACACACACACACACACACACAGACTGAGAGAAAGCTGGTTGGGTATGTGAGGGAGTCTGGACACAGTCAGTGGTCATGTTGTAGCCTCCTTCCCATAATGCAGTCTGTCAGGTAGGATTGGCTTACATGTAGCACAGCATGCCACTTGTGACTGATCTCTCCTTGATGAGGTGTCTCATCCTCCACTGAGCTGCTGTGTCCGATGAAGGTAGCTAACACAACCATGGCTGGACAGAAAGCTTCAGACAGTGCCATCAAATGGCAGCTATGTTACGATATGTCAGCCAGAACTTGGTGGATGGTAAGTTCTGGTTTCTTTCTCTCTCACTGTCTCTGTATGTTGCTGTCGTTCTACCTTTACATTTTTCTTATGTAGCCGACACTCTTATCCAGAACGACCTGCGGTTAGCAACTTACAGTTACTCCCTCTCTTTTACATCCTGTTTTGACCAGGCTAAACGTTGCTGTGAGTTGTTCTTTTCAGCTGCAAGTATGATCAAATTTAAAGGGCATTTATGTCAGGTATTAGTTAGCCCAAATTGATATTCGTTGGACCAAGTTGCCCAAATAGCTTTTTTTGAGAGGCAATACATTTTGAAGTATGTCTGACCGCTGGCTCTGCTGCTGTATTACTCTGTGCTACAATACCTGTCAATATGTTAGACCTCATTCTCGTTTGAGCTGTGACACTGTGTCTACAGGTCAAGCCTGAGTAGCTAAGTAGAAGGGCTACGTTTGAAACGGTTTTGGCAATGGTTCTTTACTCTAACAGAAAGGTTACAGCTACAGTGCTTCGTAATCAGCTTGTTGACCACCCAGCGATCACACTTCTCCAAACGCTGTACTTGATTTGGATGACTAAGTCAAGCAATCACTGATGAGCTTACTGGAACTTGACATGCCGAGTGGCTGCTATAATGAGAACATGGTGTCCTCAACGGTGGCGGTCTTTGTGTAAGTGTGAAACAGCCCTCTCTAGCACTTGAATGTCTTCTAGTGAGCACCCCTGGGTTGGCTACAGAATACCACTACCTCCCTGTCCCAAGTCATATCGCTCCTCCTAAACTTTGCTTAGCAACTGCTCAGGTTTTCATCGTTATCCTTTTTATGCCATGTTTACGGTTTCCTAGAGGTCCTGGTGGGGAGGATTCCAGATGTTCTGTTTATTCCCATCTGATTTGGTGTCAACCCTATTTATGATACTGTACATCCGCAGGCTAGCTTTGCTTTCCTATTCATGTGTTTCTCCAGATGGATATGATCATTGGAATTGATCAGTGTGCTGGATGTAATATACCAAATGAATGAAAGGTTTCCTTCCTACCTGAAGAAGGGGTGGAAAGAATTGACAGTGTAGCTAAATTAGGAGACGTTGGACGAGAGACATTTTTTGACAATTTTCTATGGCTATGGTAAGATACTGAGGAGTTTGTGTTTCAGCCATGGGAGCATTCCTCCAGTTCACCTCTACTATGTTCATTTAGCGATCGGGGACAAAAAGGCAGTTGTACCCGTGCATTTCCCAGGGTGAAGGAAATCGTGTAGGGGGAAGTTACCCCTAGACACTGATCTTAGGTCAGTTTTGCATTTCACCTCGCTCATGGTTAAGGGGAGGGGAAGCTGACCCTAGATCTATATCTAGGAGAAACTTCTCTCCAGAGCAAAGGAATTTACATCTGTGGTTTGACAAACTTTTATTCAACTAAAGCTCATTTGTCCAGCTTGTTTTGTGTCTTGGTCTAGGACAATAGGAGATCAATTCTGAGGTCCAGTTTATTTAGAAATCTATTCCTAACAGTGTCAAACCTCACAATGGGATACAGAACATAGCCTGCTTTAGCCCGAATTGTGTCATTGCACATAGTGGGTTTCTGCACTGTGCTTGCATGTCTGTTTGATGTTGACACTTGAATTAGGATTTGTCAGTCCCAAGCCACTGTTGTGCCAAACTCACGGTATAGTTATCACAATCAAGAACACTGGTGCCTCCTACTGGAATAGAAAATGAAATACATTCTCAATTCTATGAACCCCCCTCACTCTACAATGCATGTACATCCACTGTCATTACACTGTACTTACATAGGCAGTAGGATGTTATTACTATGGTATAAAGTTTATGTATTGTAAAAGTGAGAACTTATCCATATACCAATAATACATGTTTTTTTTGTCAGTTCAGTAATGTTTTGCTAGGGTTAGGGAAGGCTTTTGTTGATGTAATATCCACATCAATATAAAGTTAAAATGAGAAACTATGAGAGAGACCTTTTCTTACATTTTTCCTCGCCACTGCAATAGACTATTTCAGAAAGTATGTGCGATGTAATCCCACAGAACACCACTGGGGGGCGATAGTCACAAAGATAAGACCGATTTAAAATCGGATAGGGTTGCTGTCAATAGTGTTTTTTGTTGTTGTTTGTTTTTTCACCTTTATTTAACCAGGGAGGCTAGTTGAGAACAAGTTCTCATTTGCAACGGTGACCTGGCCAAGATAAAGCGTAGCAATTCGACACATACAACAACACAGAGTTACACATGGAATAAACAAAACACAGTCAATACAATAATACAATAATACAGTACAACAAAAGAAAACAAAAAGTCTATATACAGTGAGTGCAAATTATGTAAGTTAAGGAAATAAATAGGCCATGGTGGCGAAGTGATTACAATATAGCAATTATACACTGGAATGGTAGACCGGCAGAAGATGAATGTGCAGGTAGAGATACTGGTGTGCAAAGGAGCAAAATAAATAAATAAATACCAGTATGGGGATGAGGTAGGTAGATAGATGGGCTGTTTACAGATGGGCTATGTACATGTGCAGTGATCTGTAAGCTGATCTGACAGCTGGTGCTTAAAGCTAGTGAGGGAGATGTGAGTCTCCAGCTTCAGAGATTTTTGCAATTCGTTCCAGTGATGGGCAGCAGAGAACTGGAAGGAAAGACGACCAAAGGAGGAATTGGCTTTGGGGGTGACCAGTGAGATATACCTGCTGGAGTGCCAGTGAGCAGGTCGCAATGGTGGGTAGTATATGGGGCTTTGGTGACAAAACGGATGGCACTGTGATAGACTGCATCCAGTTTGTTGAGTAGAGTGTTGGAGGCTATTTTATAGATGACATCACCGAAGTCGAGGATCGGTAGGATGGTCAGTTTTACGAGGGTATGTTTGGCAGCATGAGTGAAGGATGCTTTGTTGCGATATAGGAAGCCGATTCTAGATTTAATTTTGGACTGGAGATGAGAGTTTACAGTCTATAGCTTTTAACTATCGTCAGTCAATGATCAGAAAAATCTCTGCTGAAAATGGTGGTCAATTAATCAATTGAATTATGAATTTAATTTTCACATAACTATAAAAAAAAACAGGGGTAACATTATTAATAATCTTGTCGGATACACTTGTGACTCTTTCGCAATCTTCCTTGTCTGTTCTCCAAGTCAATGTTGTTGTCTGGCCCACTATTTGGCTCCTTGTATAGTCTACAGGCCAAGTTTGACATCAGCAAGGCTCTCCTTCCCCTCTCCTTTCTCTCCTCCAACCATGAATCTGGTCCAAATCTCCCCAGCAACTGCAACTGATGACCTCATTTACACGGTTTCTATCTCTGTGCTAGGCCTACTTGCTATACACGTCTGTTGATTCATCAATGTATTTATCAATATTACTCCACCTCTCTTTTTAGCATTATATCAATATACACCAGTCCTTCTGGTAACGTTAAGGGAAAGGGACCCTTTTCCTCTGTCTTTCATGCATTCAAATTCACACACGCGTGCACACACACACACAGAAGAAAGGTCTAAAGATGGACACCAATGCGTAGATGTATAACATTGACCGCGCAAAATATAACACGGGAGAATTACAAGCAACATGTTCGGCAAAAATAACACTTTGTGAAGTGTTGTCTTTTTGCGTGGACCTTTATCTTGTTTTGTACTGGCAAATGAGTGCCACATTAAGTATGAGTGTTGTTAGAGTACAGTGAGTGTACAGTGTTTGAAAACAATATAATTTGCAGAAAATGTACAATACAAAGGCCCTGATAGTAGCTGTCGAATGCGACTTGGAGTTCATGGTTTCAAATGAACAATGGACATTCGAATTTATGATTATTTTGATGAAATCTTAGTGAATAATCCTTATCAAAATATGATGCAATGACATTACCTGGTTAGACGCAGCATGCACTTTGATCAAAAGGCAACATATTAATCACATCCATATTGCCAACATATGTCCAACGGCCAATAGAACAAGATTCGGTGACTTTGAGCGCACTGATATCTTCTTCTCGCCGTCCACGTGAGCGTTTTGTAAGGCGTGACCAAATACATATGGGTCGACCTAAGCACAATGTATATTATCATTGAAAACGATTTTTTTTCTCCATTTGCCTTCAGTAAGCTATAGCAAAGAAGACCATATACAACGCATTTAATGCTAAAAAAAAATACATGTAGGGCACGTTGTGCGTAATGCGTGCGTAAAATGGGTAAAAAATATTTTTAAAACAATGTGAAGTTCTGAAAATGTTATTTCGGCCACGTCTTAAGATTTTGTCGCACCTTATTCATGCATTTCTCGAGAAATAATTGCGTGCCAAAAATACTCCAAATCAAAAGTTATCTAGAGAGTGTCAAAACACACAGCATTTCTAATAGAGGAGCCTACTGTGGAAGAGGCCGTATGAAAACTCACATTTTCTCTCATGAAATAACCTATGTTCTCAAGTTCACTCTCAGAGGACTCAGTGCACCAAAGGGATCATGCAGTCTTCGACGTTTCGGTTGACCAACTTTTCCAACCTTTCTCCATGCTTGGTGTCGAATTATACATCAGTTCCCTCTTCGTAATGAAGGGAAGGACTGCTTTAAAAATAGAAGCTTAGGCGTTGAAATCAGATGAGGACAATGGTAAAAGTTCTTAATGACCGATAACCTATTTATCGTAAAACATGTGTTTGACAGATAGGCATACATTTTGGGAGCACATGTTATAACATATAGCGCTAGTTTAGTTAATTTGCCTCTGAGTTTTTGCAGAGTGCATTCTTCCCCTGCATGCATGTCAGGGACTATATCAAGGACAAGGACTTGAATAAAGCAGCCTAATTTGCTCTTATAACGGTATTTCTGAACAATCAATGTTAATTGGAAAATGGAATATTGTTGCATTGATTTTCTGTGCAAAACACTTAAATTATATAGCATATACATATTTGTTTTCATTTCGGAGATATACAAGTTATATAGAACAAATAAATAACTTTCTAATCAGCTTTGGTATATTAGACGGTTAGATTCAGTGAACTCTCTAGGCCATATCCACGTTCTGTTGGGCATTTGTATTTATGTCGCGTCCTCTGGGGCTATATTCACTTAGCCAATCATTCATTAAGCATTTTTAATGATAAAATATTGAACTACAATGGCAATGTATAAAACAAAATGCAGAGTCTGTGGACTGTATAAATCCTGTCACAGTCCATGATCCATTATCATTTGGATTCACCCAAGCCTGACGTTCCCTACTGTGTTGGTCCAGAGAATTGATGCAATTGCCTCATATAGAATATGAAGGATTTGCATATTAAGGAAATACTTCACCAAGAGTCGTTCTTTAAGCCTAGTTCAAATCAATTAACGACAGTAGCCACACTGTTGGTAGCCTTTAGTACAATTTGAAAACTATTATAAATGATGGGCTGTAAAAACAAAAAAAGTACCTGGTATAATAATCATGGTAATATGCTAATAATAGTATTCCGATTAAAAACAATTTCATAAAGAGTATTATTATTAGTGACCAGTAGACTATAGCCTATAATATAATAACATTGTGTTATGATTATATGTCTAATTGACATAATAACTACAAATATATATTTGGTTTCCTTGTAACCACAGATAACATAAATTAACTCACATCTATAACCACTGAATAACCACAACTTCTGCCAGTCTAGCAGTTTGCAGCCTGTGATGTATTGCCACAAACACTGAGTAGCGAGCGGAAGTGATGGTTCTACAAGCGGAGTCGAGAGGCCGCCGCGGCACTGGCCAATGAGAGGCGAGAATCCAAGTTCTAGTGCGGAGCTCTCTTTGGCTGCGCAGAGCGGCACAGAGAAGGCAGTCAGATAGGGGAAAGTGAGGCGTAGACCTGCCCAGTTCCGAAAACTCAGCCTCTTCTGGATCGCATTCAACAACAACCGAACAACCCAAAAGCTATCCAAAAGTAAGACGTGAAGAGGAAGGAAGATTTTTTTGAGGGGGGGCGGCGACTTGATTTTACGCGCATTTCTGCCAAGAATTCTCTTCCGTTTTTTTTGTTGCAAGCACTATCAAGAAAAAAAGCCTGAAAAGCACAAAGTTGAACGTGAGAAATGTGAAGGCACCAGCTTGTGTTTCACCCAGGTTCCAGGATCCCCCTTTAAATCCATGCAATACAGTGCAATGGTACGTGAATGTAGATTATTATTGCAATAACGTGTAATTTTACAACTGTTACAACATCGCCTTTTCCTACTGTTGACTTGCTCTTCACTGCAACCCGGTCTGGTTGAGCAGGAATAGAATTATCTCAATGACAACTGGACAAGTCCCGTTAACAGATATGCAAATGCTTTTCATTGGTCGGAGGAGCGCCCAAAGAAAATGTATTGGCACACACACTGCGTTAACCTCCCCTGCCCCCTTTGTTGGCAATGAACTTGATTCGTAATGTATGGAGCAATTCTATAGGTGATTACAGAGGCAAGGCGTTAACAACAATGTCTGGTTTTCTGCGAACGAAAAATTGCACATTTATAGGGATAATTGTTCTAATTTACACCATATTTATATAATTGCTATATAGTCCAATAATGAGCCGTAACTTCCGTGAAAAGGAAAAGGTTAACAACACGATGTTCCTCCGGCGTGCAATGAAAAACAGGTTACTGGCCATTGGCGAAGTAGTCGAGAATACTTTTACACATAATCGCATTTTACTCTCTCAGGATTAAAAATGAAACATGATTTACTATTTGTTTGACACCAAATTGTAGTTTAGGCCAGTACATGTATATTACTGTGGAGTTGAAGCGAAGAGTCGTTGACAGGCTGCTCCTGTCCTCTGCGCTGTTCCAGTAGTTCCTAAATGGTGGATCTGTCCGGACCTCATAGGTCGTAGCTATGAGTTGTGGTGTTGGAAAATGTTGTTGTGGTGTTGGAAAATGTTGTTGTCTCGTTTATGTGGTGGGGTCATGCGGAAATTGTAATGACCTCAGGTGTGTCAGAGTTTTGGAACCACTCTACTGTTTATCCAAATTCCATCAGAACCATGCGCCACCGTGACATAACACGGTTTGAACAGTTTCCTGTAACTGGCATAGTTTAGAAAGGCCAAATGCTATATATATATAAAGTGGCAATATAAAGTTGCTACATCCATGGACATATAAATTAATGATATGTACCCATTGATTCTTGAATAATATACTTTATAAATGCCTCACGAGCTTAGTTCAACTGTCGTGCCTCATCAGAACCCAGAACCCTAAAGATGTTTTTACTCCAATGTTTGTAAATAATGTCCATGTAAACAAGCATTATATAACCTCAAAACATGGTTTAAACTATTATGTTGATATCATGGATGGCCAGTCCTTGTATCCATAGCTCAGTCTATGAACTTGGTTACATTTCTTCAGGTCTTTCACTGAGGTTTTTGTAGAAACGGGTGGGGAGCCAGAGGTATCAGGCAATAAGAATTAGGTTACTTGAAATTCTAAACTATTTTCCGTTTTATTAAAGGTGTGCCATCAAGGCAAATCAAGCTACTTTTGTTGCAATTTCAACATGTATTGTATGTAGAGGGGGCCATTGTATATATTGTGGATTGAGTGAGAAATGCATTTTAGAAGTTTATTACACGCTATATTGGACATTTCTATTGGATTTTATGTTACATATGCCCGTATACTGTAAAGGAAAATGATCGACCGGTTAAGCTGCATGTAAAACAAGAGTTCGAATAATGTCTCGAGTCCTTACTGTATTTGTGAGGGGAATTTTCCATTGCGATTCTTTTTGAACGGGGCGCTGGTCCAAAGTCTTCCGCTCATAAAATCATAACTCATACAGCAAGAGAGAGAGAGAGGGGGGGGGGTCGTTTTATGCTGTGTTTTCTGAGGGAGACGAAAAGGTGGGCTAGTGGAAATGGAATGCGTTTGTTGGAGGAGGAGGAGTATAGACTATGACTGTGTAATTAAGTGAGAGAAAACATATTGGGGACGGATTTGTTAGTATCGTGCAGACTGAGGGTGTACAGGTCGATATTATAGGCTATCAAGTTTGAACAAGAAGAGTGTGGAATCTGAAATTCAGCGCTTTCTATCATTTTCACAATACTTTCATGAATGAACTTCTCACATTATAAAGCGCACTGTTCCAGAAAATCGGGTTTTCTTTTTAACTTCATTCACCGGCTCGGATTGAGATAACCATATAGGGATTCAATGTGCTGCTTTGGAAAAGAATAGCCTGTCTGCCATATCGTCTCCATTTAAACTGAGAACAGAGGATTGTTTGGACCTCCACAATCTAACTGATGTTCTTGTATAACACCTTTGCGCGGATAACTTCTCCACAATCTAACTGATGTTCTTTGTATAACACCTTTGCGCGGATAACTTCTCCACAATCTTGCATGGTGCTTTACGGGCAAGGAGGAATGGCGCGATAAAGTGGTAGCCTGTACCTGGCATTCAGAAGAATCAATCGAAGTACCTATTTTGTGTACACTGCTGTCTCATGATGTACTCTCCGATTTGTCTTACTCAGGTATATGGAATGATTTTAAGTTTTGATTTCTTATTATCGATTATGTGCCTCTATTATATACGACTATCGACAAAAAATGCTTTGAAAATGGTATGTATACTGCTTATATTTTGTACCACCATGAAATGGTATTCGTGTGTTGATTAAAAGTGCACGAAATAGGTTGTATTATAGGATGACAAGTTAATTTTGAGTTAGAAAGAACATGTGTGTTACCAGTGAGAGAGAACACCCCCCCCCCAAAAAAAGAGTATGTATAGTACCACCATGTGTATTCGACAGAAACTACAGTAAAAGTCATCTTCCAAAATGCCGTGATCATAATCATGCTATCAGATTAAATGATGCAAAACTACATTCCTTTGTCCCGTGTCTCATGTGTAAACTGAAACAAATCAACAGATTACCCTTTAACCAAATTATATTATTATTATTTATATTTAGATTACCACAATTTGGTTATGGCCTGGTAATATTATAAAATTAAAATAATCATAGTGCGTTTCAGGAGAGCGTTTCACTCAGTTGAGCTGCATGGGAGCCACTTGCAGTGAATGAAGATGAAAACAATGATAATGGTTGATTCAGTGGTTAGACAGAGTAGCAGGGCTTTTGGCTGACTCAGTTTGACTGTTTATATTTTACTTGGCATAAGTAAGTGATTGACTGAGATGTGGTTTAGTTTGTGCTTAAGAGGATTGGGCTTTTATGGCCTCAACTGAAGTTCACTGCACAAGGCCCTTGCCAACTCATTTGTCTTACACAGCATCACATGCAATTCCAAGGCTTACCTTAGTAATGTTGCATAGCGAAACCTTAATTCTAGTGCAAACTAGGCTTACTTTCTTATATGAAGGGAAGACGTTTCTGAGTTGTAATTGGTTGCTGTGTAAATACAATATATATATATATATATATCTTACTGTTACTGTATAAACAGTTATTGGCAATATTATTAAAAACTAACGTTACTTTTATAACAACTAATGTCTTGCTTAAAATGTACTATCACTTCACAGCAATATTGACTATATTACCATTTTTCCTTCTACATACTCAAAAAACGTTGCTTTTTATCTTTCAGAAACTCACCTTCTAAAGCAAAAGGGCTATAACAACATCAGTTCATACTTTGTTAAAAATGTAATGAGTTGTTATTAATGATCGATTTTGCTCCAGTGTTTTAGTTCAGCGCCCAAAGTCACGTTTTATTGGCACATGACAGTGCAGATCAACGATGTGGCTTCCGCTGAGCAACACCATGCGGGTAGCATGAGAGCATAGATACAGGAGGGAGTGGATCTCTGTGGTTTTCCCAGAGCTAGTCTGCCTGCCTACACAAAGAACAATATGTGGTTTAAGTCCTCCAAAGCCTTTTTCAAAAGAGCCTTCTCACAATTTTTCAGTTTGAAATGTTAATGACTTAAACATTCTGAAGTTTTTGCTGTTTACTAAATCCAAACAGGTATAATATGAGATTGCTTTGTTATGTATTGTTTATGTTAAAAGTGTATTAAAACACTTTAGGCTGCCCATAGATTTATCTCAACTTAAAAGTATTTGCAATAAAGCTGGTTTTATAAATAGTAAAAAAAACAAGTTCCTTTGAATTATTAACACCTAATACTTTTCAGAATAATTTGTCTTAGTCAAAATTACATGCTCCTTGGCATTGCACTTTGCAGTCAAACAAGCTACCTATAGACAGGCCTACGTTTGTGAGGGAAAACAAATCTAACCTACCCACCTAAAGTGGATTTAGAAAGGATTTCATTTCTGCTTAGCACAAGGCATTTCAATCCCCCCCTTATTAAAGGAGCAGAGGAACTAGAAAGAATGTGCAGGTTGTGCCAAGATGCCATTTTCATTGTCAACCTTGGTTAGATTTAGGAATGACTCGGAGTAAGTGCCATGCATCTATGAAAACACATTAAGGGACATGGCGCTGGACTGCAAACCTAGTCCCAAACCAATGTTCATAACGGCTATGAGCATTTTTGACTACACTCCAGTCCCCCCTTCTAGACTATCGTTTCTCCACTTCCAGCGAAGGGCAAATACATGTTGGAATGTGGACGGTTTGATAAGAGAAATGCAAGTGTGAGGGGGCATGATCCTCGTGCCAACTACCCAGCAGTCTTAGTCAGAGCATGTTCGGGGGAAATGGGAACAGCACCAGACTACATTCTAATCTGGGCTTCCCAGCAGTCTTAGTCAGAGCATGTTCGGGGGAAATGGGAACAGCACCAGACTACATTCTAATCTGGGCTTCCCAGCAGTGTTAGTGAGAGCATGTTCGGGGGAAACGGGAACAGCACCAGACTACATTCTAATCTGGGCTTTCCAGCAGTCTTAGAGCATGTGCGGGGGAAACGGGAACAGCACCAGACTACATTCTAATGTGGGCTTTCCAGAAGTCTTAGTCAGAGCTTGTTTGGGGGAGACGGAAACAGCACCAGACTACATTCTAATGTGGGCTTCCCAGCAGTCTTAGTCAGAGCTTGTTTGAGGGAGATGGGAACAGCACCAGACTACATTCTAATGTGGGCTTCCCAGCAGTCTTAGTCAGAGCATGTGTGGGGGAAACGGGAACAGCACCAGACTACATTCTAATGTGGACTTTCCAGCAGTCTTAGAGCATGTGCAGGGGAAACGGGAACAGCACCAGACTACATTCTAATGTGGGCTTCCCAGAAGTCTTAGTCAGAGCTTGTTTGGGGGAGACGGAAACAGCACCAGACTACATTCTAATTTGGGCTTCCCAGCAGTCTTAGTCAGAGCATGTGTGGGGGAAACGGGAACAGCACCAGACTACATTCTAACTGGGCTTTCCAGCAGTCTTAGAGCATGTGCGGGGGAAATGGGAACAGCACCAGACTACATTCTAATGTGGGCTTCCCAGAAGTCTTAGTCAGAGCTTGTTTGGGGGAGACGGAAACAGCACCAGACTACATTCTAATGTGGGTTTCCCAGCAGTCTTAGTCAGAGCATGTGCGGGGGAAACGGAAACAGCACCAGTCTACATTCTAATGTGGGCTTCCCAGAAATCTTAGTCAGAGCATGTTGCAAGGGAAACGGGAACAGCACCAGACTACATTCTAATGTGCGCTTTGCTCTATTGTGGTGTTGGCGTTGTAATAAACACCGTGGCATCCTCATGTCTTCAGCAACCTAGATTGTTATTTCTCAGATGTAACACCAGCCGTATTTAAGATGGTAAAATGTCAATGATGGTGTTTCTTCTTTTTTTCTGAGCAGATTTGTGCTGTAAACTCTCAGACCAGATAGACTTGACTGTCTTATAGGAGTCAATATGTGACATTGTGGTTTGTCTCCAGTACAGAATTGTTTTAATTTAGTTGTTATAATTTTACTGTATTTTAATCACAAAATGCCTAATGTCAACTTTTGTATAGAAGGTATTCTGTAACAAGGTGGATGTGTGTATTGTCTATTTTATTTTTTGTTCAGGGTGACTTCTGGCTTATCGAATGGGAACGTTTTGGGGGAAAAGCCACTTGACGTGACTTCTCTTGTTTCTTTTCCTCTGTCCTCCCTTCCCCCCTGCCTTTCAGGATGAATTTCATCCCTTCATCGAGGCACTTCTCCCTCACGTCCGTGCCATCGCCTACACGTGGTTCAACCTCCAGGCGAGGAAACGCAAGTACTTCAAGAAGCATGAGAAGCGGATGTCCAAGGATGAGGAGCGTGCGGTCAAGGACGAACTGCTCAGCGAGAAGCCCGAGATCAAACAGAAGTGGGCCTCGAGGCTCCTCGCCAAGCTCCGCAAGGACATCCGCCAGGAGTACCGCGAGGACTTTGTGCTCAGCGTGACAGGCAAGAAACACCCGTGCTGCGTCCTCTCCAACCCCGACCAGAAGGGCAAGATCCGCCGGATCGACTGTTTGCGGCAGGCCGACAAGGTGTGGCGCCTGGACCTGGTCATGGTCATCCTGTTCAAAGGCATCCCGTTGGAAAGTACAGACGGCGAGCGCCTCGTCAAGTCACCGCATTGCACCAACCCAGCACTTTGCGTCCAGCCGCATCACATTACAGTGTCGGTCAAGGAGCTCGACTTGTTTCTAGCATACTATGTCCAGGACCAAGGTAGGTTGAATTACTGTGTGAATCACTGGTTGGGTGGGTGGAGTTAGGGGTTGGTCAAGGTCATGGGTCATATCTGCTGCCATCTTGGCCGCCTCATTGGAGGGTGGTTGGAGTCTCTCAGCTATGGTGGCTTCAGAAGGTCTTTCGTGAATGAAAAAAAGGCCACGTGCAATCAGGCTTTTCATTTTTTTATACAATACAATATAACCAGTATAAAAACCATAATATAACATTCACACATAATTTGCGCACACAGACGATAGAAGACAAGATAGTGTGTGTTGCGTTGCTTTTCTCTTCTGATTGGTTTGATACCGGTGCAGTTGTGAATGCTGTGTTTTTTAGGCACACGCAAGGTCTCTTTACATAGACTTACTACATTAAAGTGCCGACGACTTATGTGTTCACAAAATGTATTGTACACTTTTGGATGATTGAACATAATAGAAATTAGAACATCATTTGATGTGACGGATGAGACTTTATGGATTTAAAAAGGGGATTTAGGGAAAGAGAGAAATGTATGTTTTTTTTAAATGGATGTACAGTATTTATTTTTTCCTGACAAATGTTGATATCAGTTTTGATTTTTTGATTAGATATTTAATCTAGTTTTTGTAACAAGGAGTTCCTACATTAGATTTTTACTGAAAAATGTGGTTTGGAGACAAATGTAAAATGAACAAATGTGTTACTTCAATCTCAGCATATAGTCAATTAATCAAATTGACATAATTTCACAAATAGTGCATAAATACAGTAGATACATTGGCAAAATATACATTACATGATTTGTTGGGTAAGAAGATGTAAATGTATTGGATTTTTAAAATAGAATGAAAACTATTACAGAAATTAACTTAATGCCTATAAACTCAAACATAGTCATAGTATTTCTTGATGTTATGCTATAGAGTGATCTTTATATAGTTCTAAGAAGGTGAAACTAGCAAGAACAGTCATTTTCTCAGACCAAATATATATCATTTTACAAGACGTTGCTATATATATTCTGGCAAATTCTGGTTGTTTTGTTATTCATTCTCTTAGGTATTTGCCACTTGTAACTTTTCTGTGCTACATTAACAACTATTTCCTTAACCTTTTGTTCGATTTTTTTAGTACAAGTGTGCATTTAAAGTTATTTAAACCTCCCTGTCCAACCTTGGGCCACAATAAATCCTCTTACGATAACGCCAACACATTCAGAAAGATACCCACCATAATACTGTTGGAGAAGAAACGCACACAGTTTAGCTAGCTCATTGTCATGAAAGGCAGAGCCTCCATTTTGTGTTTGATAAGTACCAGGGGAAGCAGAAGGCTCAGCAGAGAGACAATAATGGTTGCCACTGGCACCATGGTTGGCATCAGACCCTCTTTTGTGTCTTTTGTGGGGCGCTGCTGATTCTCATGTCTAGTTTGCATCTGCCACAGTTGAATAGTATCAGAGAGCACACCTCAAAATGTCTCAAATGTGGTCCGCTGATATGTAAGGAATAATCAGTTACAAAGCATACTGCACACCACAGGTTGTGGTAATTTAATTGAATGGTTTATATATATATATTTTAAAAGTCTGAATGTTGCATTTGCCACTTGCGATGTGTATACATATGGTTGCCAAGTTGGGGAATCCTAATATTTGAAAATATGTTTTTCCGTTATTAATATCTTTCCCAAGTGATGAATAGTGATGAAGGGTAATCAGCTTTTCCTGTATTGGCAGCTTACCATATTCATGTTTTGAGTAGCTTAGATACCGCATATCAAATTTTCATTTGCAAAAGGTCGGACATTTTGTTGGCCGTTTAATTTGAACAAGACTTTCAAAGATTTTCCAACCGTTTTTTTAATAGCCCAGAAAAGTAGGACACATTTTCTAGTACAGCGTAAGGGCGGTCTTTGGCATACCGTTACCAGTGCCCAGCTTTCTAGACAATCTCGCCACATTGTGGTAGCGTGCAAGGCGGGTGCCATTTTGTTTGCGCTCTGCCAGGCAGGCAGGGAAAACGCCAGTAAGGGTTGTTAGAGTTTCCGAGGTTGGCATCAAACCCTCTTTGTCTGCTCCAGCGTGCCTTTGATTCGTTGGTTGGCCTCCGCAATGCAGTGGGCACGCTGGAAAGTTTCTGACAGTGGCAGAATGTGGACCGCCATGCTTTTGTTCTTCTGCAACAAACAAACAAACAAAACACAAAGAAAAAAGTAACAAACTGCTGCCCCACTTCAACAGAATATGCCGTTTCCGTTAGTCGCTAGGAAAAATGATGTCATATGCTCCATGGTTTATTTGATTTAGATTGAATACCATTCAGACTTTAGTGTTCTCCTAGGTGAATTATGCAATTCCATATTCTTGAATATGTATCTGCATTCAAATCGGTTTAAACAGCAACCCTCTGAAATGTTGTGGTGCCAGCTGCTTCTTAATGGCTTCTTATGTAATGTAAATGAAATGCTACTTTGTTTATAAAAACATGAGTTGGTGCTATAATGAACATTGCGGGCTAATGCCCAAAGAAAGGTCCCTGGCTCAGTGAGTTGGGTGAATCTAGAGAGGCTTCTCAACCCGTTGTTGTCGTGCATAGACGCGCTTAGCTGGGCAAAATCTGTCCTAGCAGCACCCGTGTGCATGCCCAGATGAATGCCAGCGGGAGGGGGTTGGGGGCAGGGAGTGGGCAAGCCATTGTGCCAACCTGCCAGTCTTTCTCAATGGAAACTCACTGGCATGGGCATAATACCCTTCGCCATGCGCTGCTGCTAGTAACCACCTTGTGTACATCAGACATTTCTGTTTCGTATTGTAATTTCAAAGATTTTTGGTATCATATTCTGCATATCAAGTTCCATGGATAGAGAGAATATTTTGGATAATAACCAGTCTGATTTGTCAGGACATGTTTGGAGATAGGGCCTCTGTTCACTCAGTTTCATTTCACTTGTCATCACTGTTTCACACGCAAACATTTTGCTTACCATATATGAACATTCGAGGATAAACTGTAGACTTACTTCTTCAAATATTCAGAATAAGAGAGCATTTCATTTATTCAACCCAAAGCTCGTGATTTCCAAGAGATTTCTTATAAATCTCTGGGTCCCTTTAGCAGCTAAACAGTGATTGGGATGACTAATGGAACATTTCTAAAAAATTGTGCTCTGAATGCCAGATTTGTAAGAGGATTCAGTAGATTCTGCATGATTTATGTAGTATTTATCTCTTATCCGGCCTGGAATACCCTTTTCTACTCTGTGTTTAGCTCTGTTCTAGACTCGGAGGAACATTATTGATGAAATATACTCAGAGCCTCAAAAGACCAGTTATTTAATATGATTGAAGTGTCTCATACATGAAGGGGCTGTCTGAGTGCTTCTCTTTTAGATAACTGGCTGAGGTCCTTCCAACGTTTTTACCTACTAATGAGTACTGATGTCTGTGGAACTGGTGTCCCAAACTTGTCTCTTTTAGCTTTGGATGTAGATCCTTTCAACAATAATTATTTTTCTTGTTGAAAATCTTCCCACAATATTATTTTTTTTACTTTAAAGAAAATCAGAGATTTGCGAGTCCATGTTGAAGATAAAAACAGTTTAACTCATAGCCAGTAAAATAACAGGCTTGGTTGATCCAAGGTTCAATTCCCTTCCCTGTTATCCTGGTGCTGAAAGTTAACGCGGCCGTAAAAACATTATGTTTTCATTTTCTAAATCTTCCCCCATTTATTCCTTCAACATTTTTTTTACAATCTTGATAGGTGCTGGATCTAATACAGTCTGCCATGTTAAAACGACGGCTCTGTTTTACGAGAGCCAGACATCGCTTATAGTCCTGGTGTCTTGACCTCAGCTAAGAGATGTGGCAGGCTGTCCTCTGAAGTTTAATTGAGCAAAAAAGATCTGTGAAAATACACGTTTGGCCCCAAAGCGTGTGGGTGGACTGGGGGGACTTTTGGCCTAAGGGGGTGGCGGGGGACTACCTGTAAGGCCCTCTGCTCTTTGACCCCGATAATTGGGGTCAGCCGTCGTGCTTCACAGACCACCAGTGGTCCCCTGACCACCATTTCTCAGTCTGCTCTCGTCCTCCCGTCCGTCTGTCAGATTTTGACTCAGTTAGTGGGAGAGTCAACAAAAGACAGGTGTTCCCTCCCAGGTTGGCGTGGTGTCAATGTTGGTCGGTTGTCTTCTCTGGTCATTGGCCGGCTGGTCACGCTGCACTGTGTGGGGTAGCGGTCGGAGCTGTGTGCCTCTGGTTTTCCAGCTGGCTGCATTTGAGGCATGGTCAAGGGCAGTGAGTTTGATCTCAGGACCTCCGGGTCACAGTTTGACCTCAGGACCTCCGGGTCACAGTTTGACCTCAGGACCTCCCTCCCTCTTTTCCTTCCACCTTCTCCCTTTTCCTCCTTTTCTCCCTCCTTCCTCTCCTCCCTCTTCTACTCCTCCTCCCTCCATTCTTTCTTCTCCTCTGCCAGGAGTTGCCCCTGTGGGTTGGCACACCGCCCACCCCTCTCTGACTCTCCGTCAAGTCACCCCCAGACTCCTGTGACAGCTGCTTCAGGCCCAGGGCTCATAGCCAGAAAAGGATGGCTGGGAGGATGCCAGTAGCGGGAAACTAAATCGTTGCAGACCCACAGTGTTAAGGACACCACCTTTCCATGTCTTTTGTTGTGGTTAGGTTGACAAAGAGCTATTTTGTTAGTGCAGTCCAGTAGTCTGCTTATTCCAGTAGTCTCTGTCGGTGGAGTCAATATAAGAATGGTTGTCCTTTGGATGAAGTGTGTTTTTATGTGCAGTATCGCGATGTTCAACGCAAAAGAGAGATGGTTGGTTCACATTAATTTTTTAAACAACAATAGAATTATTCGTAGTTCCAATGTCACAGAGGAAACTTCGTTCTGAATTTAGCCAAGGAATTCTGCGAAGGCTTTGTTCATTGTGAACCACAACCCTGTGCTGCTCAGTAGCATGCTGTTGGGCCTGCAGTGAATACCTCACTTGGAGCCATAACCTATCGATCACATTACATCTAATCCACTTAGAACAAGTCCCTCCCAGCTCTGCTGCCCACTTTATTGATTTGCTCTTCCTGCTAAATGTCCCTCCCCCATATCTCTTCCCTCTGCTAAATCTTCTCTTCTACCCTGTTGCTGTGTACATGATGTGGTGTTACTCTAGGCTATTCGGGTAAAGCTCTCTCTTTGATTTCTTTCTTTCTTGATTGATTTCATTATTTATTTCATTATTTTATTTATTAATTAACTGCTAGGCTACCTGCCGACCCTCATTCCTTTCTCCCATGTTTAGGATCTTTTCCTGCTCTGCCTTTGCTTTCTCCTACAATCATTTCTTCCCTCCAGCTCTCTCTCCGATGCTAACCCCGGTGCTCTGAAACAAGGCTTCTACAACTCAGTATGAGCCGCATGTCATTAGTAGAAGGGTTTTGCTCCGGCAAATACCTCCAGGCTTAAACAGCCCATGTTACCTCCTTAGCCCTCCTCAAGGCTTAAACAGCCCATGTTACCTCCTTAGCCCTCTTTTGTGTGCACTGTATACATAAATCTCCATGGAAACTAGACTACTCTGTGTAGAGGTCACAGCCCTATGTGGATGCCTGCTTCTCAGCCAACGTTATCACTTCTTTTCACTTTAAAAACACATTTGGTCTGTAACTCCTTTAGTGCCTCTTTAGGCCTTTTGTCTTTTTGAGAAAGGAGTTCAGATATTTTTATAGAAGTTTCCACAGTTTTGTAGGCTACAGATCCATTTTTCTGTGGGTTCAGCTCATAGAAATAGAATTAGAACATGATTATATATTTATATCTATATATTTATATATAGATATAGATATATATTTATTTTACAGTATCCTTATGTTTCAGCGCCATCAGACTTTCCCAGGCTTTGTGAGAATAGCCTAATACATTTCAACCCCCATGAGACCACTTGACAGGAGTGCTGGTGTCGCCCCCTCCTCCCAGCTAGTCCCGTCCTGTCCACCAGCCCTACTAAATGTAGACAAATGGGTACATTCACCCCCTGTCCCAAACCACACACTGTACACTACCTTACTGTCCTGGCTTACAAAGACCCTGCTGCAGCCTCCACTACTACCATCCAACGAACTGCTGTCTACTCTACTCTACTCTGTTTGACCATGCTATGTTCTACTCTGCTCTACACTGCTCTGCTCTACTCTACTCTGTTCTACTCTGCTCTGTTCTGCTCTACACTGCTCTGCTCTACTCTGTTTTATTCTACTCTGTTCTACTCTGCTCTACTCTTCTTTAATCTGCTCCGCTCTACTCAGCTCTACTCAACACTGCTCTGATCTACTCAGTTCTGCTCTGCTCTGCTCTACTCTGTTCTATTATACTCTATTCTGCTCTGATCTACTCAGTTCTGATCTGATCTCCTCAGTGCCACTCTGCTCTGCTCTGTTATATTCTACTCTGTTCTGCTCTACTCTACTCTTTTCTGCTCTTCTCTGCTCCACTCTGATCTGCTATACTCTACTCTGCTCTACTCTGCTCCACTCGGTTCTGCTATACTCTGCTCTGCTCTACTCTACTCTAATCTACTCTGTTCTACTCCACTCTGTTCTACTCTGCTCTACTCTACTCTGTTGTACTCTGTGCTACTCTACTCTGTTCTACTTTGTACTACTCTGATCTACTCGCCTCTGTTCTACTCTATTCTACTCTATTCTACTTCTATTCTACTCTACTCTGTTCTACTCTACTCCGCTCCTCTCCTCTCTTCTGTGCTCTCCTCTTTCCTCCTCTCTTCAACCAGCCAGTCTGCCTGCCAGGCCCTATCTGACAGCAGGGATTGCAAAAGATCAGGAGGGAAAGACAGAGGAAGATGGAAAGAGAGAAGGATATATGTAGACGAACATTGAGAAGCGGCAAGATGAAGAACTGTACATCATTGAATACTGGCCAGATAAGACATTGATTCACATACAGAGGACAATAGAAGCATGGAAGAAGCATTCCTTTAATGTCATCTGTGTCTTTCAGATCCAGAGAATGTAAAACCAATGTGCATCCTTCATCAAGCTAAAGCACATGAATGACCGCCAAGGAAAAATAAGAAAGGGGTGGAGGTGGGGGAGGGGGGCAGGGAGTGAGGGCCAGACAATCGGGGGAGGTTGCCAGGGAGATGGTAACTTCTCTGTACCCCCTCCCGCGCTCACTATTAGACTCTTTTCATTTGGGACAAGCCCGATCAGAGGTCTAGAGTGATGGTAGTCTCTTCTTTTGTCTGCAAGTACAGTACTCCCTGTCATTCTATAATGAGTTGCCAGGTTTGAGACAGATAAAGAAAAGGCAACCCATTACAATGTTTGTGTGAGTGCGCGCGTGTGTGTGTGGGCGTGTGTATGCGTGCATGCTTGTGCATGCCTGTGTGTGCCTACACGCGTGTTTGCACATGTGTGTGTGTTGGAGTAGGCGTGTTTACTGCATGTTGTTTGCAGGATGAATCCCCGGTGGAACACTGGATAATGTCATCCTGTGGGTCAAAGAGGCGGCTGGGGCTTGGGAATGGGTGTTTGGTATGAGTTAGTGCCCCATTGAGTTGTCAAAGCCTGTAGAGGCCCACTTTTCATTCCTCACATATGTCTGTGGCACTAAAACCACTCTCCTGACATTAAGATGAAACTAAAACCACTCTCCTGAAATTAAGATGAAACTAAAACCACTCTCTTGACATTACGATTAAACTAAAACCACTCTCTTGACATTAAGATTGAACTAAAACCACTCTCCTGACATTAAGATTGAACTAAAACCACTCTCTTAACATTAAGATTGAACTAAAACCACTCTCCTGACATTAAGATTGAACTAAAACCACTCTCCTGAAATTAAGATGAAACTAAAACCACTCTCCTGACATTAAGATTGAACTAAAACCATTCTCCTGACATTAAGATTGAACTAAAACCACTCTCCTGACATTAAGATTGAACTAAAACCACTCTCCTGACATTAAGATTGAACTAAAACCACTCTCCTGAAATTAAGATGAAACTAAAACCACTCTCCTGACATTAAGATTGAACTAAAACCACTCTCCTGACATTAAGATTGAACTAAAACCACTCTCCTGAAATTAAGATTAAACTAAAACCACTCTCCTGAAATTAAGATTAAACTAAAACCACTCTCCTGACATTAAGATTGAACTAAAACCACTCTCCTGACATTAAGATTGAACTAAAACCACTCTCCTGAAATTAAGATGAAACTAAAACCACTCTCCTGAAATTAAGATGAAACTAAAACCACTCTCCTGAAATTAAGATGAAACTAAAACCACTTTCCTGAAATTAAGATTGAACTAAAACCACTCTCCTGACATTAAGATTGAACTAAAACCACTCTCTTAACATTAAGATTGAACTAAAACCACTCTCCTGACATTAAGATTGAACTAAAACCACTCTCTGAAATTAAGATGAAACTAAAACCACTCTCCTGAAATTAAGATGAAACTAAAACCACTCTCCTGAAATTAAGATTAAACTAAAACCACTTTCCTGAAATTAAGATTGAACTAAAACCACTCTCCTGACATTAAGATTGAACTAAAACCACTCTCTTAACATTAAGATTGAACTAAAACCACTCTCCTGACATTAAGATTGAACTAAAACCACTCTCCTAACATTAAGATTGAACTAAAACCACTCTCTTAACATTAAGATTGAACTAAAACCACTCTCTTAACAATAAGATTGAACTAAAACCACTCTCCTGACATTAAGATTGAACTAAAACCACTCTCTTGACATTAAGATTGAACTAAAACCACTCTCCTGACATTAAGATTGAACTAAAACCATTCTCCTGACATTAAGATTGAACTAAAACCATTCTCCTGACATTAAGATTGAACTAAAACCATTCTCCTGACATTATGATTGAACTAAAACCACTCTTTTGACATTAGGATTAAACTAAAACCACTCTCCTGACATTAAGATTGAACTAAATCCACCTTCCTGACATTAAGATGAAACTAAAACCACCTTCCTGACATTAAGATTAAACTAAAACCACTGTTTTGACATTAAGATTGAGGTAACACCACTCTCTTGACATTAAGATTGAACTAAAACCACTCTCTTCACATTATGATTGAACTAAAACCACTCTCTTGACATTATGATTGAACTAAAACCACTCTCCTGACATTAAGATTAAACTAAAACCACTGTTTTGACATTAAGATTGAGCTAACACCACTCTCTTGACATTATGATTGAACTAAAACCACTCTCTTGACATTATGATTGAACTTAAACCACTCTCTTGACATTATGATTGAACTAAAACCACTCTCCTGACATTAAAGATTTAAGAACAAACTCAGCAGACAGGTGTAGCTGTGTATTTTTACCAGTGTGTGATTATCCAAAATCCCATCGACATTGATGCCATCAGAAGCCTAATCCAAAGCAGTAGGAAGAGATATAAACTTGAACAAATCTTGTCATGTGTAAAACGCAACCATAACGTATATATCCACTTGTTATTTTCTGAGACAAGATTTTTCATAACAATGTAAATTCATCAAAAAGACTCAAATTTTCATGATATTCAACAAATCTGTTCTACACGATTGAAACGATTAATATATTGGGAAGATATCAGATCATTTATGATTGGGCTGCAGATTTCCATGAAAGTTGTCGTGTTCTAGTGGCTTGGGGACATCCTGTGGGGTGGAACAAGGAGAAAATCAATCAGTCTAACGACAGGTGTCAGAGTATGTCTGGACAGCTACTTTCCCCCTGTGATAATCATATCCTGTTTTCACACAGCGAGACACACACACACACACACACACACACACACACACACACACACACACACACACACACACACACACACACACACACACACACACACACACACACACACACACACACACACACACACACACACACACACACACACACACACACACACACACACACACACACACACACACTGAGCGAGAGAGGGATTTTCCAGTTGGTAGTTAAGCCTACAGGAAGAGAGAGATCGGAGCAGAGGAGGGAGTAATTCAGAAAGTCAGAAAGATAACATTTGAACAAGTATTCCAATGGTTTATTTGATGAAAACGACTCTTTCAAGTGCAATGAAGAATACCAAACCAAGAACAGATACCTGAGGTCAGGCATGCTATACATGATTAGTCAAATAAACACAAGACAAATCATCATCAGATCTAAGTTCAGTCCAAACATCCACTTTTGCCTCCTCCACAACATGAGTGATTGTGTATATATATACGATAAATATTTAATAGACCCTAACAAAGCCCCATTATCAGCACTGATAGGTCCTGATAGGTCACTGAGAGGTGATGAAACGCGGTTCCACCGCTCTCTGTGTTTTGACAAGCCAAGTGGAATGGCGTCAGAGCGAGGTGAATAAAGCAGCCGTCGCTATGCTAACAGAGTTCTCTTATGAAAGCTGTGATTTTATGAGGAGGAATGAGGCCTCGTTACGATAGGCTGCTCAGATTCGGTCTGAAAGGCTATACGCCCTGGCACTGGATAACTGGAATTCTTCTCAAATTGGCTTCCCTCTTCCCTGCCTTGTCTTTTCCCCTGGCATGGAACTCCAGCTGTTTTTTTGGGTGAAGACTGTGCTGATCTCGAGAATACCTTTAACCACACACATGGACATCCACGTGTACGCATCATGCACGCACTTGTGTGTGTTTGAAGGAGTCTATTTAACCAATCTAGTGTTTTTGTCGAAGAGTCTGCCATCTTTTTGTCTTTTTTTTTGCGTCGTCCTGTCCAGTAGGAGAAGCCATTCCTCTAGGTTGAATCAGACATGAATGTCCCCAAGAATAGCTTTAATGCGCGCTTTAAGTGCTGGTGCACGTTAATACCCTCAGCTTCAGTTGAAGGGGATGCTGGTTGGAAACACTGATGGAGGTCAAACTGGTTCTTAACAGCAGGCTAACTCAAGGTGCCCACTTGGCTAGTCCAATGGCATTCAGTAACCCTTCAATGGCTGGCAAATGCTACAGTAACAGCCTGAGCTAACCAGGATGGAGAATAAACATTGAGCTCCATTCAAGTGGATTTTGCCCAGTCTGATGTCCAAGTTGATCTATCTATATCTCAACCGGTCAGAGTAGAGAGAATTCATTTTACGATGTCATGAAATGGTTTTGCATGGTTTGTGTTGATGACCACGGTGCGCCTCAGAATCACAGGAGAGGAGAGTTAGTCGTGGCAATTCCCCGCCATTTCTCCCAGAGACTATACATGTGGTATAGCCCTCTGAGCTAAAGCCTAAGCATCAACTGAGGGAGCTAACACAGGTATTCAGTTACTCATCACGCGGTCGTGGTTCATCGAACCACCTCGATGTTATGATAGAACAACGTTGATAAACCACGAACAAGGAAGGAAGCAAAATCACCATTCCCGGCGAACCAGCCCTACATTTTTTTTAACAGATCTTTATCTGCTTATTCCCGAAGTCTGTTTCTTAAACTAGTAGTCCTCCAGTCTTTTTTTTCCCTCATAGCTCTGTCTCTGGTTCAAACCTTAGGCCTGCCATGTGTATCTTGTTAAGGGCAGTTATGACAAATGGCAGCAGCTGTACAAACTAATCTCTCTGTAGCGTTCACATATGGCGCCCAATTAACAATGGTCCACAGTCGGGCCCTAATCCACGCTGCAGCCACTCTGCGCTGCAGCCAATCCACAATGCAGTCTGCAGCCACCCCCTGGCCCGGGAGCCTCCATGCTCAGCCTGCTGAGTACCATGGACTGGATGATGTAGACGCCACCTCTGGCTGCAGAGTTGGGGGACTTTAGCCCGCTGAGTTTAAGCCTAGGCATGAACACAGGAAGCTAACACAAGTTGACTGTGTGGTGTTTCTTGTGGATGGGAATGTTAATGGGTACTCTATGTTCTTTAAGTGTTTTTTTTTGTTCTTGTGACTTTAAAAAAAAGAAGTTTGTTTTAGGTGTTCTAAGCTTTGCTCTCAGTCGTGCTCTACAAAGACACATGGAAGTGTAGGTACATGTGAAAGCATGAAATCACACACACAGCTGCAGTTGATAGATGTGACAAACTGATCTTTGGCGGCAGAGTGGGAGGGCAGTTAGGGGGCGGGGTGATAAAAGTTTCCTGTCAGGGCTACATTTCCAGTAGTTCCACAATGATAAACTGCAGCTTTCTCCAGGCTTCAGACAGTTGAATACTTTTTGTGTAAAATATCCAACCTCCAACCCCCTACTTCTGAAACTATTACCCCGTCAGAATGTCCCTAGACACCACTGAGTGTTTACAAACGTTATGTTTGCTCCAGGCTACTTGGGGCACTGTTATGGGGAAATATCTAGTTTGAATGGGAACCGTTGGATCTACTGTTAACTTTCAGTAATGGCTACTGACATGAGATGCCTTGGCCCTGCATGGGCGTTGATCAGTCCTTGTTACTAGGCATACCATTGCAACAGGTCCTTTCCCAACTCAACTCCAGCTGCACCTCGTCGTCCATCTACGATTACACATCACTTCACTCTTATTTCTTCTTAGTCATCATACCATAGAAATACAGAAAAACTGATTTTATTATACACAGTTACGCACGACAGCGTTGTCCAAGTTTGTGATCTCTTAGTAGTCATTCGAAGAGAAAGCCAACAAGCAGAAGCTTTCACAACTTGGCACCGTGTGAGGGCCTGGGCAAGTGCAGACATCGCTCTCCGTCTCTCCTAACGACACAGAGTAACTAGTGGAATGTTAGGGGAATGAAATGGAGAGAGCTGGATAAAGAAGAAATGAGAAGGAGTTTGGGGTGTGAGGACAGGCAGTGGCAGAGGGCTTAAAGGCCAGTGCCAACTACTATGAATGGGGGAAACCACTAAAGAGAAAAAAATTATAGTTTAGACTTTTTTTCACTCCAAGAATAATCAACCGCGTCCATGCAGCTCTTCTGGACGTGGCACTTAGCCCGTGGAGACGGAGAGGGAGGGGTGGTAACACGGCAGTTTCAGCTCGCTACTTTATGAAGGATGTACGGGGCGGGGGACTGAGCAGTATTTGACTGTAAGCACGTTCATTCAAATTCGTGTCCTTAAGACCTTGTTGAAGTTGAAAAAAAGCTCATATTGTGTGCTGAGTGCTAATATGTCAGGCAATGTAAGATTGTCTGCCGGTTTGATTTAATAAATGATGACGGGGAGGGGGGGGTGTAGGGAAAGAGGTAGCTAGAGGAACCGTTTTCCAGGAGAATGTACCGTATGTGTATGTGATTGAGTATCATAAGAGAGCTTCGAGTTAGCTGGGGGGAGAGTTCAGAGCATGACAGTTCCATATCACATGCGCCCTGTCACATACGCCCATGTCACCTTGTTATAGAGATAGGGTGAACGGTCTTAAGAGAAACATGGCATGTAGACCTACTGCGCTGAACAATCCTGCGCTATGTGGGCTTGAAAGCTGTTGTAATGTCCATGGAACGTGAAACAAGTTGACATACTAGCTGTATCTGCTTTACTAGTCGTGTGGGAAACTCGTTAAACATATTTGTTGTGGTGAATTTATTTCTTCTCAATCGAAAAAGCAGGTCATCTCATCTTCCTTTCAGTGTCAGAACGGCCAGGATTTATACCAGGGGATAATACCTGGGAAACAATGCTGGCCCCATTTAAAGATAGTCATATATAGATCACCCCTGAGACGTGAAAGAGAAGAAAGACCCCATTTGGCTGCGCTGACCTTTAAGAAAAGACTGAGATACCCCACCACCACCTCTCCTCCTCCTCCTCCTCCTCCTCCTCCTCCTCCTCCTCCTCCTCCTCCTCCTCCTCCTCCTCCTCCTCCTCCTCCTCCTCGCTCCTCCTACCGTCTATATGGGGAGATCTCAGTCTTGTTGTGGCTGCGTTGACCTTTAAGAAAAGACTTAGTGTGGCCCCTAGAGCAGAACCCCAGACACCCCCACCCCTCTTCTCCTCCACCCCTCTCCTCCTACCGGAGGGGGGGGGGGGTGTATGTGTGTGTGTGTGGATTGGTGTGGCGGGTGTGTGTGTATTGTAGGGGTGCGACGGTGTGTGTGTGTCTCTGGGCGGTGTCTATTGTTGGGGTGTGACAATGTGTGTGTTCCTGGGTGTGTGTATTGTTGGGGTGTGACAGTGTGTGTCTCCGGGTGTGTGTGTGTATGTGTATGGTCGGTGTGCAGTGGGGGTGTCTCTGTCCCATGCTCTCAGGCAGTCGTCGTGGCCTGCGCGGGGCTGAAAAGAGGAAGCCATCACCTGCCAGACTAGGGGAATGTTAATGCCGGAGCCCTGGTAATGGTAATGGGATTTAGTGCACACCTTCTGTGAGGAGGCGATCAGGATCTCTCCCTCTTATTGTTCCCCACCCCAGACTGGGACCCCTCAATAGAAGGCTGGGACCCCTCAATAGAAGACTTGTCTGTGTTTATACAACCACTCACGTCTTAATAAAGACGGTTTACAATGCGAGAGAGAGAGAGAGAGAGAGAGAGAGAGAGAGAGAGAGAGAGAGAGAGAGAGAGAGAGAGAGAGAGAGAGAGAGAGAGAGAGAGAGAGAGAGAGAGAGAGAGAGAGAGAGAGAGAGAGAGAGAGGGAGATCATTTGGGTGATCTATCATTCATACTCAACACTTTGAAAACTTTGTCAGAATATGTTTCTGTAAAGAAACAGTTTCTGGTCAGTCAATTACTCATAAACTAATGCTCTTAGTAAAAGTATATATTTTCAACTGGCAATCTGTGGATTCTATTTGATTAGACAGATTAAAATTGTACGTTAAACATCACAGCATAGTTGAAAGATAGATGGGGTGTAGAAATCTGGAGAGGGTGGCCAGCAGAGATAGGTGGGATGGACTGAGGGTTGGGATGTGGAACTGGAGACAAGTGGGAGTGGAGTTGCTGGACGGGGGATAGAATGACGTCAAAGATAAAAGTTAGAAGTTAAAAATCTATATTTTTTAAAGTATGTTTGAATGACACTGAGATGCCTGTTTGCCTGAGGCTGATGCCACGCAGGTGCGTGTACACATGCATACACACACGCTCGCATTCAAACGCACACATGTGCACACACATACACACATGTAAATAGTGCCACACACGCACTGAAACTTACCCAGTTGCCCTTTTGCTGTTATGATTGCTGTAGTCCTTGACGTCTTTTGTTTTTGCATTGTTGTTTTCTGTTGCTCTGTTGGTTGTTGGTGCGCTGGGAGACTTGGCTTGGTGGGGGAGTTTGGGGGTGGGGAATGGAGGGAGAGGTGGGGGGGTCTCAGATGGTTGAGGGGCAGCTTTCGGGGAACTGTGGGGGGGGGGGGGGGTCTTGGAGGGACGGTGACCTGGCGGTTAGGAGCTTGGGCTGGTGGCCGATAGGTCGCTGGTTTGGGTCCCTGATTTGACTTGGTGGGAGATCTGTCAACGTTCCCTTGGGCGGGGAGCTTGACCCTGGTTGCTCCTGTTGGTCGCTCTGGATGGAGTCTGCTAGATGACTGATTGTAATGTAATGCAGGTAGATTGTGTTTTAATATTCAATAAAAAAAAAATCTTACTGGGATTTAATGCTTGTTATAAAACATACATGTCTACTTGAATGTCAAAAGTCAGATAGGAACTTACAGTATGTTAACTGGTAACATTATGGGAAGTTATGTCTCTCTGTTTGCGTCTGGGCAAGAAGCAGAATCAAGCCTAGCCACCCTTGACATACTCGTTCCCCTCGCTTCCCCGCTCCCCTTTTCTGGGCCTCCCTCGCTATTTCCACTGAGCGATGGCTTGAGCTGGTTAAAACGTCTCCCTGCTGAAGTGACCTAAATTCCTTCGTATTCACCTCAGAAGACCCCTGCCTCAGCAGCCACCCACACTTTTTTCCCCTCTTCCTATGTGAGTTTGGCTTGGAGCTAATGTATGGTTTGTTTGTGTGTAAATGTTCCTTCCTGTACATAAGGAAACCATGTTAACCCCCCATCCCCTCCAACAGAGCTAGTTGCAAAAACAATGACAGAGGTCTTTTTTTATGCCTTAGGCAGGACGACTTGTTGTGGCTAGATAAACAGTTCTTTAATTGAGTTTAATCTGTGTTAAATCGAGGCATTTGGAACAATTACCTCATGTGGGTTTAACAACAGCTGTTCTGTGTTTTCTTAACAAGTACCCAAAATAAAGAACACTTGTCATTTAAGGGTTGGCTTCTCTAGGTGAGTGAAAATGAACTAAAGCTTTATGGAAACCCAAAACTGTTCACTTTCCTTTAGATAACACGTCAGGATGACCTCTTTTAGTGATAGTATTTCTCATGTCCTTTTCAACCAGTTTGAACCAGTTTTCAAAGGAGTATAGGCTATATAAAAATGAAATGGAAACACTTCTCACCACTAGAGATCTTCTCTTTAGCACACATTTCAAAGTTGCTGGCTTGGTTGTAGCCTAACTGTGTATAATGCACCGCCAGCGGTGTGCTATTGCATAAACAATGGTCTGCGCATAGCCACCTTTGGGCTAGCAGAGCTGTCCGTGGGTTTGAACCTGCGCCAAGCAGATGTTGTTGGAACTGGCCGCGGAGCCAAACATAGGGACCAATCAGTGACTTCGGCATCGGGAGGAGAACACTCATTGGAGGAGAGTACTTTTTGAATGCTATTTTGTACCGTATAAGGGAACTCCAAAAATATATTTATGCACGCACACACACACACACACACACACACACACACACACACACACACACACACACACACACACACACACACACACACACACACACACACACACACACACACACACACACACACACACACACACACACACACACACACACACACACACACACACACACACACACACACACACACACACACAGGTTCCAGGATTCAGAATACATTCCCAGAAACATTCACGACAAATACAGTCTGCATCTGTAACAACTAGGGCAGGCGTGTGTTGGCGTGTGTGTATGTCCCTTTGGTTTAGTATTCATAATGAGGTGTTGCCTAATGTGGACTCTATCTCCTGCGCTCCGCTCATTAACCACCTGTGTAAACATGGGTAGTATTGCGAAACCAACAGTTCCAGGGAAAGATTCTTCCCTTCCCGGGCCTGTTGTCATTATGGATCAGTAAATGTCTCACTTTCTCTCTCTTCTCTCTCTCTGGCTCTCTCTCTATTTCTCTCTCCCTCGTTTTTTTCTCCTTCCAGAGTAGAACAATGTGGCCACTTGATGAAGTGATAGGCCCCTATAGGCGGTAGTAGACCAAGGTCAGTAGTTCGTTACCTGAACCTTCTCTGTAGTTGGAGTGTACGACTGTAGTGTGTATACTGTGCACGTTGGGAGGGGTGGTTTCCTTGACTGTCAGAGTGTGAAATGTTTTTCTGGTACGGATGGGGTCCAATGGTGTATTGAACAAGTCCTCTGCCCCTCGGTCTCTCAGAGTTTGAGGTGGAGCCGCTGGACAACAGCGAATCAAATGCAGCTTTTAAAGTACCAAATAGTACAGTCCCATCCAAGTCTCTAACTGTACAAGAAAGTCACTCTTTCATGTATTTACCTGTCTAGTAAAAGGACAGAATATACCTCAGTATTTGTGCTGTATAGTTCACACGTGGTTTGTAGGGAACTGTTCAACCTGCTGGCTGGCCTGCCTCACACCGGGTTCTACACCATCGGCCTTTATATATCTGAATTCTCCTGTCATGACATCATCTGCCCTCGCCGATCGTTTTACCCCGGCCCAGGCACAAAGCGTGCTCAGAGAAGTAAGGAGAGCGCACGTCTCGTATGGTGGATGTCGAGGAAGTGGCTGAGATGTCGCGCTGTGGCAGTCGCGCTCCGCAGCTCCACTCTCTCCCCCAGAGGCACTGTTGCCTGGGTCGTGTCTGGAACTCTTTAACACCATCTCCAGATTGGAGGCACAAAATGGCCGCTTTGTGTCCCAAGATGTGTGTCCAGACAAAGCCTGATAGGCTCGTCCTTGTTGGATTTCCTATGTAACCACGAGCTGTACTGTACTTATACTCAGTTGAAGAAGCTAGTATTATATGAAGATACTTATACTCAGTTGAAGAAACTAGTGTTAAATGAGGATACTAATACTGTGAATCAAATCAAAATCAAATCAAATTTATTTATATTGCCCTTCGTACATCAGCTGATATCTCAAAGTGCCTAAAATCCCAAACAGCAAGCAATGCAGGTGTAGAAGCACGGTGGCTAGGAAAAACTCCTTAGAAAGGCTAAAACCTAGGAAGAAACCTAGAGAGGAACCAGGCTATGTGGGGTGGCCAGTCCACTTCTGGCTGTGCTGGGTGGAGATTATAACAGAACATGGCCAAGATGTTCAAATGTTCATAAATGACCAGCATGGTCATATAATAGGTCTGGGACAGGTATCACGTGAACAGGTCAGGATTCCATAGCCGCAGGCAGAACAGTTGAAACTGGAGCAGCAGCACGGCCAGGTGGACTGGGGACAGCAAGGAGCTAGTATTAAATTAGCATACTCAAAATGATTCAATGAGCATTAGTGTTTATATTTATCAATGTTTCACTAATAAGTTAGATCTTAAGTAGGAACGGTAGTAAAAGTGAAATAAAACAAAGCATTTGTGTCTTTTTAAACCCAGTCAATGTGGTCACTGTGTACTTGTTCCACACTCTGCGGTGGCAATGGGCCTGGTCCTGGCTGGGGGATCCATTTCTCACGGGGTCTATAATGAAAGCCATACCCCCATCCATGTTACTGTGCCACTATTGTGGAGGCCTGCCGGCTGGAGGCTGTCTGTCCCCCGTGCTCCCCTCACTGGATGGATGGGGACACTATGACTACACAGACCATATGTGTTGGCAGACCGCAAAATGCTGAAGCCATTAACCAAGGCCACGGTGGTGAAATTGAAAGCAGAAGTAGCGGTGGTGGTGGTAGCTGTTTGGGCTGTGTGTGTGTTTGTTTATGTGTGTGTGTGTGTGTGTGTGTGTGTGTGTGTGTGTGTGTGTGTGTGGACTGAGGAAACCCATTCAGATGGTACTGCTCAGTCAGTGACTGTGTTACTAGGCTGCTGACGGGAGTGGAGTAAATGGTAGGGGATGATGTCAGCAGCTTGTCATTGATCGGCTCCTCCCTTTGACCTCTCTCTCTCTTTCAATCTCTCTCTCTCTCTCTCTCTCTCTCTCTCTCTCTCTCTCTCTCTCTCTCTCTCTCTCTCTCTCTCTCTCTCTCTCTCTCTCTCTCTCTCTCTCTCTCTCTCTCTCTCTCTCTCTCTCTCTCTCTCTCTCTCTCTCTCTCTCTCTCTCTCTCTCTCTCTCTCTCTCTCTCTCTCTCTCTCTCTCTCTCTCTCTCTCTCTCTCTCTCTCTCTCTCTCTCTCTCTCAGCAGGGTGCATGCGACTCTTGTCTGCAGCTCTGTTTTTAGTGTGTGTGTGTGTGTGTTTCAGATCTGCGAGGTACTGACAGCATCAGTTCTTGTTTGCGTTCTTGTTTACAGCTCTTGTTTGTGTTAAGGGGGGTTGTTGTTTCAGGTACACACAAAGTAACACATACATATCGTGGGAATAAATACTTTCAATTGGATGGAGTTCTGGATGCAGTTACTGTGACTTGTACTTTATCCTGTAGGTTAGTTGCCAATTGCCACAGTTGTCTATACTCCCAAACAATGTATACTTCAATACTTCCTTGTAATAGGTCATCTTTTACCAGTTCAGCCTCGTCTTTTTCCAGACAACATTTGACTTGCATGTACACGTAATCAGGAAATGAGCCAGCATACCAGGCTGAAAGTCACCTTCTGTTAGTTTAGCTTCCCCTCTTCTCTCACTGTACACTGTACATACGTGTAGTATCAAGCTCTGCCACTACTTCCTGTTTTCTTCCAGTCTTCAAACTCTGTGTGTTCGAGAGCAAGATCACATTTGATCAATACCATGATCATCTTTAGTGCAGTTCGCTCAGTGGAAAACACAATGTAGCCTATAAACACTGACGGGAAAAACAAAATGGCCGTATTCTGTCAATCATTTTGATGGCATGGTTACAGCAGCAGTTCTCTTGTTGTCCTTTGAGTTTGTTGAAGAGAGAGGCAGAAGGTATACACTGTACACTATCTTACATTAGCCATGTTAGCTCTTCTTGACTCCCTCGTTCAACTTTCCCTCAAAGCCTTCCTAGGTTATAACCAGGGGAGAACCCTGCTACATCGATTGTAATAGTTCAGGGCATTGTGCTACGTACAGCACACTTCACGCATTGTTGACCGTTTGCATGAAGCCCTCCGATGACTTGATATAACACCCAAAAATATACCATTCAGTTGCTCTCCAAACTCCTGGACATTTTGCTCTTGAAGAAGTTGTTCTAGGAATTGTTTGCATGTCATACTATCCGTGGCAGGAGGGGAAACATTCTGTGTGTGTGTGTGTGTGTGTGTGTGTGTGTGTGTGTGTGTGTGTGTGTGTGTGTGTGTGTGTGTGTGTGTGTGTGTGTGTGTGTGTGTGTGTGTGTGTGTGTGTGTGTGTGTGTGTGTGTGTGTGTGTGTGTGTGTGTGTGTGTGTGTGTGCACGTGCGTCTTTGTCTTAGGGTGTGTTTGTCTCTGTATTCTTTGCTAATTGCTTTTCCATTGAATCCATCCAGGTAGCTTGCTGCTTCCTCATCTATGTCTGCCTGGTGTTCTACTTTGAAGGGACATTGTCCCCTACAACATATTCGGTTAACTTCCTCGTCGATGTCTTAGTAAATCACACACCCGCCAAAGCCAGATAGAGATCCTGTACAGACATAACTCTGTCAGAGGGGAAAGCACGGCCGTCAGACTTATTTCTCCAGCTCCTTTCTACAGACTGAATGCTCTTCATTCGCTACCTTGAGTGCTCAGAGAGACAGCGAGAGAGCTCAGAGAGAGAGAGCTCAGAGAGACAGCGAGAGAGCTCAGAGAGACAGCGAGAGAGCTCAGAGAGAGAGAGCTCTGAGAGAGAGAGCTCAGAGAGAGAGAGAGCTCAGAGAGAGAGAGAGCTCAGAGAGAGAGAGCTCAGAGAGAGAGAGCTCAGAGAGAGAGAGTTCAGAGAGAGAGAGAGCTCAGAGAGAGAGAGCTCAGAGAGAGGGGGGGGGGATTTAAGGGCAGCATGATGCTTAATCAGTTTTGACTGGACACCATATTAAAACTGGCCCCGGCACGGAGGACTTAGTGACTAGAGATCGAAGGCGTGTATGCATGCTCACACACACAAATGCACATGCACGCACACACAGAAGGAGTGTAGTTTGGTTGTGGTGTGAGGGAGTATGACGCAGCTTACGGTAGACTCAAGAGGGGAAACGGTTACATGTGCCTCCTGCTCCCACAGGCTTGGAGAAAAACTACAGATGAACAGCAAAGGCTTCTGGTACAGAGTTCATGGGCTCCACTCAAAATTAAATAGTGTTCAAGGGAAAGCTTTCTGAAGTACTTTTTTTGCCCATTGGCTTTGGTGGATCTACCTACTGTAGAATATTTCACTGCATATTCTTGATATTCATGGTTTATTAGTGAGAGAAAAGTCTTGCATTTCTGTCTGAAAACTCTTGTCCTTTCCCACGAGCCAGGGCTTTGACAGAGTCTTTCCCCCACCACTTTCCTTCCTTCCCACACAACCTCTCCCTCCATCAAGCACTGATGACATGTGTTTACATATTCCATAGAGCACTGAGAGAGGAGATAAACCACTTCTGATGCTTATCCCCCAGCCACAATGTGGAAACCCCAGATAAAACATAAACCAAGCGTTGCAGCAGTCCTTTTATGTCTGAAGTGCCCGTGGTTTGTGTTTGGCTGGTACCTTGATAGACAGGCTTATGGATGGGGTGGCTTGGCATGGTGGCTTGGCATGGTGGCTTGGCATGGTGTGATATTGTAGTGCTAGGTATGGGCAACTCCAGTCCTCGGAGGCCGGAGTGGTGTCACACCTTTCCCCACATCCCTAGCAAACACAGTTGATTAAACAAATTGCATTCTAAAATGAAGATCATGATTATTTGAGTCATGTGTCTTAGCTGGGGCTGGGGTAAAAGGTTATCACCAATCAGGCCCCCAAGGACTGGAGTTGCCCGTCCGTATATGTAGGCTAACCTTGTTAAGAACAGGTTGCTTTTAGCAGAAAAGGGGTGCCCGGGTGGACAATACAGTTTTTTCCCCTGTTTTATTTCACCTTTATTTATACCGGTAAGTCAATTAAGAACACATTCTTATTTACAATGACGACCTGTCAGGGAGCGAGCGCTTTTGATTGTAATTAGAAGGGTTGTCTCCTTGGTAGAACTGCTTGAAAGATTTATAGATATACTGTAACTTAGACATGGTCGGTGTTTCGGGAGGAACATACGCGACAGTGCAGAGGTTTTGATAGGAAAGTTGATTCATGATTCACACACATTGTAAATATAAAGACGGTCCCTCATTCAGTGTGTGCTGGGAATATCCAGAGGCCTACTTAAAGGGAGGTATTTCTTTACTAGGGGTTTGTGCATGTTGTCACTCTGCAGGCCCTTAGTAGTCAATGTGTCATGGGGAAATATCACCCGCCGGTCCTAAAAATACACCTCTCACACGTGCATTTCTCATTCTCATAGCCCCCCGTTTAGATCACATCGTTTCTTCTTAGGCCACTCCAGACCAGTTCTGCACAGCTGTGGATGAGATTCGACTGCTAAAACCATCAAGACATCAGATGTCGAAAACATTTTCTGGTCAGGAAACATCATCCCCCAGGAAAAGCCACTGTTTTGGATCAAATGGATCAAATATTTTTTTTGGCTGTTGTTCCGTTGTTATCTGAATGTTTAATTACTGAATGTTTTCAACCTTTCCGAGGCTATGCAATACATTCCCTTACATAGGCCTACGGTCTATAGCTAAGGCAGGTTTAATTCCCCACAAACCTTGCGCAGCACACCAACCCTCCCCTGTTTTAATGAAGTGCAGATGAGAATAAGGGTAAACTGTGTGGCTGTACAACCCCATAAAAGTCAACCAGATTATGCTGCAGCTGACAAGGTCAAATCAGGTCAATTAGGCAACATTGTTTATCGCTTCAACATTTCCCAGACAAACTGCGTAGGTTTGTAATATAACAAACCTAATTTAACTATGTGTGCTAAATCGGTATTCCATCAGTGCTTTATTAGTAGGCATTATCTCAAATGGACACATTTTTGGTTTGCTATTGAAATGTAATTTTCTTGCCTCAGCTCTCATCTTATACCTTCCCAATAGCATAAGACATCTTGATGATATAAGAAACAAACAAATTGTTTACCATCTCTTCCCACACCAGCGACGGGTTAGCCTAATAAATAACATTCTAATCGACTAAGTCTGTGAGCTCATGCCTCTTAATTTGCTTGCTGCTTCCTCCACAAACGAAGAGATCCTCAAGTGACGCTCTAAACCATGGCGTCAACAACCCCAACTGACTGTCTAATACTCTGTCAGATTCCCAACCGACCTCTTGATGATTCTCTCTGTAGCCTTTCTTTGTGTTTGATGGGCTATATTTTCTCAAATCGTTCTCCAAAGACTCCAGATATGGCGGCCATTTTAAGTGTGCAGCAACATTAGCTGTCTGACTCGGGTTTAGTTGACTATTTATTTAGCCACATGGGCAAAGCTGAGCCCAACTTTCATTATGAGTGACCCACTTCTTTATACAGTATGTTCATTTGTTTTTTCAACACTCAAATGATGTACTGCCTAGAAATGACGACAGTTGTCCTGTAATGCTCCTTAGCATTTCATGCTAGTTTGTGGCTACTGAGTGTTTAGCAGTGAGACCCAGAGTATTGGGTGTTTAAGGTATCTGTATCTATATCAAATCAAATTGTATTAGTCACATGCGCCGAATACAACAGATGCTTCCTCTACAAACCTTACCGTGCATTGCTTTCTTACAAGTCCTTAACCAACAATGCAGTTAAAGAAATAGAGTTAAGAAAATACTGAATAAATAAACAAGAGTAAAAAGTCAAAAATAGCGAGGCTATAAACAGGAACTGAGTCAATGTGCAGGGGTACAGGTTAGTCGAGGTAATTCGTGCATGTAGGTAGGGGTAAAGTGACTATGCATCGATAATAAACAGCGAGTAGCAGCAGTGTAAAAATGTAAATAGTCCAGGTGGCCATTTGATTAATTGTTCAGCAGACTTATGGCTTCGGGGTAGAAGCTGTTAAGGAGCCTTTTGGTCTATGACTCGGGTGACTCGAGTCTTTGACCATTTTTTGGGCCTTCCTCTGACGCCACCTAGTATATAGGTCCAGGATGGCAGGAAGTTTGGCCCCGGTGATGTACTGATCCGTATACACTACCCTCTGGAGAGCCTTACTGTCAAATGCCAAGCAGTTTCCATACCAGGTGGTGATGCAACTGGTCAGGATGCTCTCGATGGTGCAGCTGTATAACATTTTGAGGATCTGGGGACACAATGGGGACCTGTTTGGCCTTCTTTTTCCTGTAGTCCACGATCATCTCCTTTGTCTTGGTCACATTGATGGAGAGGTTGTTGTCCTGGCACCACACTGCCAGGTCTGTGACCTCCTCCCTATAGGCTATCTCATTGGGGCGGCAGGGTAGCCTAGTGGTTAGAGCGTTGGACTAGTTACCTGAAGGTTGCAAGTTCAAACCCTTGAGCTGACAAGGTACAAATCAATCGCTCTGCCCCTGAACAGGCAGTTAACCAACTGTTCCTAGGCCGTCATTGAAAATAAGAATTTGTTCTTAACTGACTTGCCTAGTTAAATAAAGGTAAAATAAAATTGTTGTTGGTGATCAGGCCTACTGTTGTGCCGTCAACAAACTTAATGATGGTGTTGGAGTGGTGTTTGGCCACGCAGTCGTGGGTGCACAGAGAGTACAGGAGGGGACTAAGCACCCACCCCTGAGGGGCCCCAGTGTTGAGGATCAGTGTAGATGTGCAGATGTGTTGTTGCCTACCCTTACCACCTGGGGGAGGCCCGTCAGGAAGTCCAGGATCCAGTTGCAGAGGGAGGTGTTTAGTCCCAGGGTCCTTATCCTTACCTTGATGAGTTTTGTGGGCACTATGGTGTTGAACGCTGAGCTGTAGTCAATGAACATAGGCGCTCCTTTTGTCCAGGTGGGAAACGGCAGTGTGGAGTGCGATTGAGATGGCGTATATCAGTAGAACCATAATGCCAAACGGCGGCTTTGACTTGTCTGATGTTTTGAGGACCAGACCTATAGTAAAGCACGAAAAGTGCTCCTTTTAAAGGCCCAGTGCAGTTAAAATTCAGTTTTCCCTGTGTTTTATATAATATGTGATAATGCAATTATGAATTGTTGATATGTTCAAAACCAATGTGCCATTTAGGAGCAAAACATTATAAATTGGTGGGCCTTTGGCTTTGGTGACACTCCCTTATCCTGAAAATCTTTCCAGATGCTCTGGCCTCTATATACGATCTCTGTTAGGATCTGTTGCCTCTTCCTGAAAAGCTTTCCAGAGGCTCTGGCCTTCATATACCATCTCTGTTAGAATCTGTTGCCTCTTCCTGAAAAGCTTTCCAGAGGCTCTGGCCTTCATGTACTATCTCTGTTAGAATCTGTTGCCTCTTCCTGAAAAGCTTTCCAGAGGCTCTGGCCTTCATATACTATCTCTGTTATAATCTGTTGCCTCTTCCTGAAAAGCTTTCCAGAGGCTCTGGCCTTCATATACTATCTCTGTTAGAATCTGTTGCCTCTTCCTGAAAAGCTTTCCAGAGGCTCTGGCCTTCATATACTATCTCTGTTATAAGGCTCTGGCCTTCATATACTATCTCTGTTATAATCTGTTGCCTCTTCCTGAAAAGCTTTCCAGAGGCTCTGGCCTTCATATACTATCTCTGTTAGAATCTGTCGCCTGTTCCTGAAAAGCTTTCCAGATCTCTGGCCTTCATATACTATCTCTGTTAGGATCTGTTGCCTCTTCCTTCCTTCGTGGACACACAGGTTTTCTTGTTTAAGTATCGAGAGGTGAAGTTCAAACGTCACCACGAACCATATCGACTTCAATTAGCTAATATCCCTGTCATCTTTTCTCTTCTCTCCAGACAGAGGCATTTACTGGCAGTTGTTGTGTTTATGGTTTCCCCTGTTGAAAATGTGCATAAAGAGCATCGTGGATGAAACAAGACGTGATTTAGTGGCCGCATCACAATGCAGTGTGGTGGTGCTGCTCTGGCGGCCAGCTTCCTACCTTTGTGTGGACGAAGCCCAGGGGTGCGGCTAGAGGATACATGGCCCGGATCCCGGGCTCTGAGGAGGGGAAGGAAGCTCGATGTCAAAGGCGCTCAGCGGTAGCTCCCCTCTATTATCTGGGCCAGAGACACTCGTTCCTCCATAGTCCAACAACATTAGGGCTTTCCTTTGCATGGTTGAAGACGAGACTAATTTAAGTTGAAAAGTTTATACTTTTAAAATCTTAATGTTTACATCTCGGTAAGACTTAGAAAATGAAAGTTTCAATTTGAACTGTTTCTTTGTGTCGAATCGTCAGGCCCTAATCGCTCGACTCCTCTTCATACTGCTTCTTCGCCGCACAACAGGCCCTCCTCCTGTAACCTTGAGAGGAGAGAAGCCTGCGAAGGCCCCAAGTTCAACGAGTGCATGAGGCATATTTTCACTGAGCGTGCCTGGGCCGCCCCCCCTCCAAGCCCCCCGCCCCCTCCTTCCATACATACTTTGTTTCCCCTCCTCCTAAAGAGGGCTCCCAGTAGACAGGAAATACATTATGTGTTAAAAGAATTCCATATGGTGACATACGATCTGTATAATTCTGATAACGGTTATGTTCTTTGCATGTAAGGTACCACTCCCGTATATAGTAGCTTACATAACCTTTTTACATAACCATTTTTGTCTTAACACTGTCCTTTCTACTCGGCGTTGCTTACCGTGTTTGCTGTTACAGTATGGCCGCCCGGAGTGGATTGGCCCGTTGCTGGCGTGTGTTTGCAGGAGTCCTGGGGTGTTCCAGGTGAGCCATGCCAAAGCTCAAGTGGCTTGGATCCGGCCCCAGCACTGCACTGCAAATGGGAAGTGTTTCGGCAGGGCTGCCAACCAGCCAGGGTGGGGACTAGGACTACTGTGCATGCTTGCTGTCAGAAGAAAGATAGTGTTTTCACTTGACTTTCTCTCAGAAAAAAAACTTGTCCTCACTACTTTCCAAGGGCGGTCATTTTTGTGTGTGTGTGTGTGTGGGGGGGGTAGTTGTACACTACAGTAGATGAGCTATTGCCAAGAACGGGATTACAGCAGCTGATGAGAAAATGGTAGCTATTTGATTTTCTTCCCAGTTCCCGTGATGCAATGCAATGGGCTATCCAGCTCTACTAAAGTGTAGATAACGTTTTACAGCCACCTGGAACGAAACCTCTCCAAACTCTCTCCGAAAGGAAGATCCCTTTGCCCCCTTGGTCTTAACACGTTTTAAGCTCAATAGATTTGTGGTGGGAGAACCCCATTCATTTGGTCCGTGTTAACATTGTACATACTTGCGGAAGCTATCTTAATTGAAAAGTACATTCAATGCATAGCCTACATATTTCATTCAAACTGAATGTAATGAGCTTATCAGCGTACAGTATTTTCCTACATACAATAGCTTGATTGTTTAGTTGTCATGGTGAATTATTTACAATCTCTTGCGGAACAAATTGAGTTATGTGACCACCACTTCTCCCATCTGTATAGATGTTTTTGTGCAAAAACATTGTGAAGTATTTGACTCTTTTTCATTATTCATTTGATAATTGTCACTTCATTTGATAATTGTCACTCCATTTGATAATTGTCACTCCATTTGATAAATGTCACTCCAGTTACTTTAATACAGTGCAGATGTAGCAGGTGTGACAGAGGACAGCATTAGAACTCTAAATAAAAGAAATAAAGGAACTACCGTAGCAGAAAAGGACCTCGATACGAGAGAGCCTACAGTATCTGCTCGTCTGTTGATAGAACAACATGAGGACACTGTAGTTAAACGGTCGTGCTTGCTAGGCGTCTGGTTGTGACAGAGTGGGGGGGATTACCCCAGACGATGGAAAATTGCCCGAGGCTGAAATAATGAATGAATTAGATGCTAGGTTGTAAAAAAAAAAAGGATTTGATGGCTCTCGCCCTTTGCAATGTTGTTAGGGTGAGTACACTACAGAGAACAAAAAAACTACAATGGGAACAATATTTGTCTTCTGAGGGGCTCGCTAGATTGCGACGGGGAGGGGTGATGAGGGAATCAGACCCAGGAGAGCACAGATCTACTCAAACAGTGACACCCAGGGCAACTTTCCCCTGTCTTGCCCCTCTCGGCCCGGTTGCTCAGGTCACGCACTGCTAGCCTGTGTGAATGGCCGAGACTGCCAAATATCAGAGCCACCAGCTAGTACCTTCACCCAATCCATGTAGCCGTCCAATGAGCAGCCCACTTCCAAATTGAACACCCCCATGGCCTCCCCCAAAAACAACAATATCTGTTGTATTTGGCCCACAGGAAAACACATAAACATCAACATCAAACCAGCCTCACCTTACACAATAATGTTCGTACATGTGTGCTGTTTGTGAGACCACTTGTCTGACCTCGCTAGCCATCAGGTCAACAAGGTGGTCATGTCTAACAATGTACACACACACGCATGCACGCACGCACGCACGCACGCACGCACGCACACACACACACACACACACACACACACACACACACACACACACACACACACACACACACACACACACACACACACACACAACCCCTCTACACACACACACAACCCCCACCACATGCACACACATACACACACAACCCCCCACACACATACACACACACAACCACCCCACACACACAACCCCCCCCCCCCCCACACACACACACATACACACACACATACACATACACACATACACACACACACAACCCCCCCCACAAACACCAAGCACACACATATATGTACAGACACACACAAACACCACGCATACACACATACATACACATACATACACAACCCCCCTTACACACAAACGCACATGCATACACAGCGGGGTGTAAAGACCCCCATCATCAGGCTGGGTGGACTATCCTAGCAAACTGGTTTAAGTGGAGGAAAGAGCACCAGGGAAGGAGGGGAGGGAAAGGTGGAGGAAAGAGCAACGTGGAAGGAGGGGAGGGAAAGGTGGAGGAAAGAGCACCGGGGAAGGAGGGGAGGGAAAGGTGGAGGAAAGGGCACCGGGGAAGGAGGGGAGGGAAAGGTGGAGGAAAGAGCACCGGGGAAGGAGGGGAGGGAAAGGTGGAGGAAAGAGCACTGTGGAAGGAGGGGGAGGGAAAGGTGGAGGAAAGAGCACCGGGGAAGGAGGGGAGGGAAAGGTGGAGGAAAGGGCACCGGGGAAGGAGGGGAGGGAAAGGTGGAGGAAAGAGCACCGGGGAAGGAGGGGAGGGAAAGGTGGAGGAAAGAGCACTGTGGAAGGAGGGGAGGGAAAGGTGGAGGAAAGAGCACCGGGGAAGGAGGGGAGGGAAAGGTGGAGGAAAGAGCACTAGGGAAGGAGGGGAGGGAAAGGTGGAGGAAAGAGCACCGGGGAAGGAGGGGAGGGAAAGGTGGAGGAAAGAGCACTGTGGAAGGAGGGGAGGGAAAGGTGGAGGAAAGAGCACCGGGGAAGGAGGGGATGGAAAGGTGGAGGAAAGAGCACCGGGGAAGGGGGAGGGAAAGGTGGAGGAAAGAGCACCGGGGAAGGAGGGGAGGGAAAGGTGGAGGAAAGAGCACCGGGGAAGGAGGGGAGGGAAAGGTGGAGGAAAGAGCACCGGGGAAGGAGGGGAGGGAAAGGTGGAGGAAAGAGCACTGTGGAAGGAGGGGAGGGAAAGGTGGAGGAAAGAGCACCGGGGAAGGAGGGGAGGGAAAGGTGGAGGAAAGAGCACTGTGGAAGGAGGGGAGGGAAAGGTGGAGGAAAGAGCACCGGGGAAGGAGGGGAGGGAAAGGTGGAGGAAAGAGCACCAGGGAAGGAGGGGAGGGAAAGGTGGAGGAAAGAGCACCGGGGAAGGAGGGGAGGGAAAGGTGGAGGAAAGAGCACTGTGGAAGGAGGGGAGGGAAAGGTGGAGGAAAGAGCACCGGGGAAGGAGGGGATGGAAAGGTGGAGGAAAGAGCACCGGGGAAGGAGGGGAGGGAAAGGTGGAGGAAAGAGCACCGGGGAAGGAGGGGAGGGAAAGGTGGAGGAAAGAGCACTGTGGAAGGAGGGGAGGGAAAGGTGGAGGAAAGAGCACCGGGGAAGGAGGGGAGGGAAAGGTGGAGGAAAGAGAACCGGGAAGGAGGGGAGGGAGAGGTGGAGGAAAGGGGGGAAGTGGCGAAAGAGGGAAATTCCAGATTTTTTAAATGATGGAAAAAATGAGTGTGATATTTAGGCTCAGTTCTGCAGTTCCATGTTTTCTGTAAAAATAGATATTTAGGCCAAGTTCTACCGTTTCATGTTACTGTAAAGTAGATATTTAGGCCAAGTTCTACCGTTTCATGTTACTGTAAAATAGATATTTAGGCCAAGTTCTACCGTTTCATGTTACTGTAAAATAGATATTTAGGCCAAGTTCTACCGTTTCATGTTACTGTAAAATAGATATTTAGGCCAAGTTCTACCGTTTCATGTTACTGTAAAATAGATATTTAGGCCAAGTTCTACCGTTTCATGTTACTGTAAAATGGCGGCCTGCTTTTGCTGTCATCCGTGTGAATATTTTTGAGAGACTACAAAATTGGGAGCCTCGTGGGAAAGAGTGAAACAGCATTATCCAACCCAAACAGTTGACCTCTCAAGGCACCACGATACAATCTTGAATAATGAACACCTCTCAAGTCACCACGATACAATCTTAATAATGAACACCTCTCAAGTCACCACGATACAATCTTAATAATGAACACCTCTCAAGTCACCACGATACAATCTTAATAATGAACACCTCTCAAGTCACCACGATACAATCTTAATAATGAACACCTCTCAAGTCACCACGATACAATCTTAATAATGAACACCTCTCAAGTCACCACGATACAATCTTAATAATGAACACCTCTCAAGTCACCACGATACAATCTTGAATAATGAACACCTCTCAAGGCACCACTATACAATCTTAATAATGAACACCTCTCAAGTCACCACGATACAATCTTAATAATGAACACCTCTCAAGGCACCACTATACAATCTTAATAATGAACAGCTCTCAAGGCACCACGATACAATCTTAATAATGAACACCTCTCAAGTCACCACGATACAATCTTAATAATGAACACCTCTCAAGTCACCATGATACAATCTTAATAATGAACACCTCTCAAGTCACCACGATACAATCTTAATAATGAACACCTCTCAAGTCACCACGATACAATCTTAATAATGAACACCTCTCAAGTCACCACGATACAATCTTAATAATGAACACCTCTCAAGTCACCACGATACAATCTTGAATAATGAACACCTCTCAAGGCACCACTATACAATCTTAATAATGAACACCTCTCAAGTCACCACGATACAATCTTAATAATGAACACCTCTCAAGGCACCACTATACAATCTTAATAATGAACAGCTCTCAAGGCACCACGATACAATCTTAATAATGAACACCTCTCAAGGCACCACGATACAATCTTAATAATGAACACCTTTCAAGGCACCACGATACAATCTTAATAATGAACACCTTTCAAGGCACCACGATACAATCTTAATAATGAACACCTTTCAAGGCACCACGATACAATCTTAATAATGAACACCTCTCAAGGCACCACGATACAATCTTAATAATGAACACCTCTCAAGGCACCACGATACAATCTTAATAATGAACACCTCTCAAGGCACCACGATACAATCTTAATAATGAACACCTCTCAAGGCACCACGATACAATCTTAATAATGAACACCTCTCAAGGCACCACGATACAATCTTAATAATGAACACCTCTCAAGGCACCACGATACAATCTTAATAATGAACACCTCTCAAGGCACCACGATACAATCTTAATAATGAACACCTCTCAAGGCACCACGACACAATCTTAATAATGAACACCTCTCAAGGCACCACGATACAATCTTAATAATGAACACCTCTCAAGGCACCACGATACAATCTTAATAATGAACACCTCTCAAGGCACCACGATACAATCTTGAATAATGAACACCTCTCAAGTCACCACGATACAATCTTAATAATGAACACCTCTCAAGTCACCACGATACAATCTTAATAATGAACACCTCTCAAGGCACCACGATACAATCTTAATAATGAACACCTCTCAAGGCACCACGATACAATCTTGAATAATGAACACCTCTCAAGTCACCACGATACAATCTTAATAATGAACACCTCTCAAGGCACCACTATACAATCTTAATAATGAACACCTCTCAAGGCACCACTATACAATCTTAATAATGAACACCTCTCAAGGCACCACGATACAATCTTGAATAATGAACACCTCTCAAGTCACCACGATACAATCTTAATAATGAACACCTCTCAAGGCACCACGATACAATCTTGAATAATGAACACCTCTCAAGTCACCACGATACAATCTTAATAATGAACACCTCTCAAGTCACCATGATACAATCTTAATAATGAACACCTCTCAAGGCACCACAATACAATCTTAATAATGAACACCTCTCAAGTCACCACGATACAATCTTAATAATGAACACCTCTCAAGTCACCACGATACAATCTTGAATAATGAACACCTCTCAAGGCACCACTATACAATCTTGAATAATGAACACCTCTCAAGGCACCACTATACAATCTTAATAATGAACACCTCTCAAGGCACCACTATACAATCTTGAATAATGAACACCTCTCAAGGCACCACTATACAATCTTAATAATGAACACCTCTCAAGGCACCACGATACAATCTTAATAATGAACACCTCTCAAGGCACCACGATACAATCTTAATAATGAACACCTCTCAAGGCACCACAATACAATCTTAATAATGAACACCTCTCAAGGCACCACGATACAATCTTAATAATGAACACCTCTCAAGGCACCACGATACAATCTTAATAATGAACACCTCTCAAGGCACCACGATACAATCTTAATAATGAACACCTCTCAAGGCACCACGATACAATCTTAATAATGAACACCTCTCAAGGCACCACGATACAATCTTAATAATGAACACCTCTCAAGGCACCACGATACAATCTTAATAATGAACACCTCTCAAGGCACCACGATACAATCTTAATAATGAACACCTCTCAAGGCACCACGATACAATCTTGAATAATGAACACCTCTCAAGTCACCACGATACAATCTTAATAATGAACACCTCTCAAGTCACCACGATACAATCTTGAATAATGAACACCTCTCAAGGCACCACTATACAATCTTGAATAATGAACACCTCTCAAGGCACCACTATACAATCTTGAATAATGAACACCTTTCAAGGCACCACTATACAATCTTAATAATGAACACCTCTCAAGGCACCACTATACAATCTTAATAATGAACACCTCTCAAGGCACCACTATACAATCTTAATAATGAACACCTCTCAAGGCACCACTATATAATCTTAATAATCAACACCTTTCAAGGCACCACTATACAATCTTAATAATGAACACCTCTCAAGGCACCACTATATAATCTTAATAATCAACACCTTTCAAGGCACCACTATACAATCTTAATAATGAACACCTCTCAAGGCACCACTATATAATCTTAATAATGAACACCTTTCAAGGCACCACTATACAATCTTAATAATGAATACCTTTCAAGGCACCACTATATAATCTTAATAATGAACACCTCTCAAGGCACCACTATATAATCTTAATAATCAACACCTTTCAAGGCACCACTATACAATCTTAATAATGAACACCTCTCAAGGCACCACTATATAATCTTAATAATCAACACCTTTCAAGGCACCACTATACAATCTTAATAATGAACACCTCTCAAGGCACCACTATATAATCTTAATAATGAACACCTTTCAAGGCACCACTATACAATCTTAATAATGAATACCTTTCAAGGCACCACTATATAATCTTAATAATGAACACCTTTCAAGGCACCACTATATAATCTTAATAATGAACACCTCTCAAGGCACCACTATACAATCTTAATAATGAATACCTCTCAAGGCACCACTATATAATCTTAATAATGAACACCTTTCAAGGCGCTGGCAAATTAGGTCACATGACAGGTATCTTTGTTTTAGGTATCATCCCTGTATTTTGACAATGTCCACCAGAAGATGTGCTGCGAAACAAAACACTTTCACATATTTCTAATTTTGACTCATGAAGGAGGAGGACTGGACTTGCCATGCCAGGCTGTGATGATGCCTACCCTGGGTTAGGTCTAACATGTATATCCTTATATTATTTTCCTATATATACAGTACATCATTTACAATCGCAACACAGCCATATCCCTGTAGCATTCATGCAACCCCAATTCTTAAACACCATTGTTTACGGCTTTTCATACATGCAGAATCAATTTAGCGGTTGGTTCCCTTCTCCCAAACGGTTGCCCATGTAAGCTGCCCCAGGAGACCTCAGGAGCACTGGGGCGAGATTTGCTTCCTTTAGTTGTTGCCAGGAATCTTCATACAAACTCTTCACGTGTGTGTGTGTGTGTGTGTGTGTGTGTGTGTGTGTGTGTGTGTGTGTGTGTGTGTGTGTGTGTGTGTGTGTGTGTGTGTGTGTGTGTGTGTGTGTGTGTGTGTGTGTGTGTGTGTGTGTGTGTGTGTGTGTGTGTGTGTGTGTGCAAGTGCGTGTGTGTGTGCGAGTGCGTGTGTGTGCGCATGCGTGCATTTCTCTAAGGATGGAGGTGGGGCACCGTTACCCATATCTTCAAGTTGTTTGGTGGTGTGTGTGTGTGTGTGTTTGATTATTGATTGTCGGTGCATTTGGGAGCTCCCCAAGGCGATAGCTCCATGATGTGTGGAGGAGGGGTTTTATGCTGCCTCTGGAACCCTGCCAGATCACTCTGACCTTGTGGTGGGCAACACCATCGTTGCTCCTCCTGAGATATGTGAGGGTGTGTACTGTTCCAACCACTCAGCTCTGGTCTGCTAAGACAGACTGCTCCGAGTCCGCATAACCCTACAGCGAAAACGAATGAGCCCATCTCAAAGTCCTGCAGTATCAGGACTGCAGTTTGCTTTTGTTACTCAGAAATGGCGCTGAACACTTCTGACCAACACGTGTTTATGTGTTGCAACAGTTCCCCCCAGCCCTAACCCCCAGCTAAAACCTTGTTCCAGGTGTATTACCGTTACTTGGGAACCACCCAACCCCCCTCCCTTACAGCCCCTCTCCCTATATCATCGTGGCTGGCATTGGTTTAACCCGGCCCTGGCATGGGGTTCATAACAACGTCTTGCTCGCTCCGATGTTTGGGCTCATTAGCAGGAAAGGAAGGGTTTTACTGGCCATGCGGCATGCAGACGTTTTTATGACACCTACTCCAAAGCCTGTCGTCCTCTTATAGCTGAGCAGGGTACTAGGATCGTTGAGCGGTTTTAACAGTCTTTACCTGAGGACATTACTGGGCGTATGGTTTGGGTAGGGGGTGGAAACATTGGAAACCAGACTCCAGCCCTCTGTTGACATTTGGTGGTAGTATGGTATACCACAAGACACAGCTCTGGACCGTTTACATTTGTGATGTTCCAGCACCACAGCACTGCATTTAGTTGATCCATCTCCATGGGATGCCCATCTCCGAGGTAATGTGCCGTCGTCAAAATGTCCTGTTTGTTTTCAGCCAATACAATACTTATCCATATCTCAATCACATGCTGGGAACACGGAAGATGGAACACTGAAGATGGAACACCGAAGATGGAGCACTGAAGATGGATCACCGAAGATGGAACACTGAAGATGGAACACCGAAGATGGAGCACTGAAGATGGATCACTGAAGATGGTTCACTGAAGATGGTTCACTGAAGATGGAACACTGAAGATGGAACACTGAAGATGGATCACTGAAGATGGAACACTGAAGATGGAACACTGAAGATGGATCACTGAAGATGGAACACTGAAGATGGATCACTGAAGATGGTTCACTGAAGATGGTTCACTGAAGATGGAACACTGAAGATGGAACACCGAAGATGGAACACCGAAGATGGTTCACTGAAGATGGTTCACTGAAGATGGAACACTGAAGATGGAACACTGAAGATGGATCACTGAAGATAGAACACCGAAGATGGAGCACTGAAGATGGAACACTGAAGATGGAACACTGAAGATGGATCACTGAAGATGGAACACTGAAGATGGATCACTGAAGATGGTTCACTGAAGATGGTTCACTGAAGATGGAACACTGAAGATGGAACACCGAAGATGGAACACCGAAGATGGTTCACTGAAGATGGTTCACTGAAGATGGAACACTGAAGATGGAACACTGAAGATGGATCACTGAAGATAGAACACCGAAGATGGAGCACTGAAGATGGATCACTGAAGATGGTTCACTGAAGATGGTTCACTGAAGATGGAACACTGAAGATGGAACACTGAAGATGGATCACTGAAGATGGATCACTGAAGATGGAACACTGAAGATGGATCACTGAAGATGGTTCACTGAAGATGGAACACTGAAGATGGATCACTGAAGATGGATCACTGAAGATGGAACACTGAAGCACAGTTGTGTGAAGAAAAACATGAATAAGGGAACATTCAGTCTTCATTTGCACCTGCTGGCATTGTTCCCGTATTGAAGTTTTGTCATGGCAGTAAAGAATTGCCTTGCCAACATCTGTTGGCAGTGCTGGTAGTCTGTTTTTATGTTTGTAATGACACATTAAACACCACTTCGCTCCAAACATGGTTACCACTGCCAGAAAAGCTGTCTGAATGAGTGCACAGCTTTGTTCCATTGTCTGTCTTGGACCAAGGCCACTCCGCCTTGCCTTAGATGTGGAATTATATGAGCCAATAATTCATCCAACGTCATAATTAAGGTGTGTGAGGTCGTTGGCGTTGTGTGTATGGATATGTGTTTACATCTGTGTCATTGGCACAGGGTGAGGGTGGCAGAGGGCAGAATTCCTTCGTGGCCTCTCGCCCAGCTGGAGAGAGGCCATGCTTGCCCTTTGAGAGGCACCCTCTTGCCCTGGCACTTCCCACTGGCACTGCCCACCTCTCCTGCAAGTGGGGATTCCGTTCTCCAAGTCATCAGCCAAAGGCTCGCGGTAGTAAGATTGGCTTAGTGGGAGTCACAGGCATCCGTCGCTGGCTGGAGTTCAGAGTTATAAAGATATGGAATCCTCCATTCAAAATGAAGTCTGCAAGTATTTTTTTACACTGTACTGTTAGTAGCCATTCGCAGGCCAAGTGTCTGAGATCTGAATTGTGTTGGTTATATTTTCATCCGAGAGGAACATTTACAGTAGCTAACTTTCATTCACAGTAGTTAACTTTAGTTTACAGTAGCTAACTTTCATTTACAGTAGTTAACTATGCTCCAACATTATGCCAATAAATCAACTCTAACACAGTGCCTTCAGAAAGTATTCAGACCCTTTGACTTTTCCCCCAAAATGTTGTGTTACAGCTGGAATTTCAAATGGATTCAATTTAGATTTTTTTGTCACTGGCCTACACACACTACCCCATAATAACTCTTCTTGAACTGCACTGTTGGTTAAGGGCTTGTAAGTAAGCATTCCACGGTAAGGTCTACACTTGTTGTATTCGGCGCATGTGACAAATAAAGTTTGATTTGATTTGAATATCAAAGTGGAATTATGTTTTTCATAAATGTTACTGCATTATTTTAACATTTTAATCTGAAGAGTCATTTGGGTATTCAACTCCTCTGTTTTGGCAAGCCTAAATAAATTCAGGTGTAAAAATGTGCTTAACACATCACATAACATGTTGCATGGGCTCACTCTGTGCGCAATAATAAGGTCCCAGAGTCGAGCAGAGAATTTCAAACACAGATTCAACCACCAAGTCCAGGAAGATGTTCTAATGCCTCGCAAAGAAGGGTTACCTATTGGTAGATGTGTATTTGTTTTTTAAAATGTTATTAATTACACTTTGGATGGTGTATCAATAAAGCCAGTCACTACAAAGATACAGGTGTCCTCCTAACTCAGTTGCCGAAGAGGGAGGAAACAGCTCAGGGATTTCACCATGAGGCCATTGGCTGTGATAAGAGAAAACTGAGGATGGATCAACAACATTGTAATTACTCCACAATAATAATAGGGAAGCCTCTACAGAATACAAATATTCTAAAACATGCATCCTGTTTGCAACAAGGCACTAAAGTAATACTGCAACAAATGTGGAAAAGCAATTCACATTTTGTTCTAAATAAAAAGTGTTATGTTTGATGCAAATCCAATACAACACATTACTGAATACCACTCTTCATATTTTCAAGCATAGGGGTGGCGGCATCATGTTATGGGTATTCTTTGTTTCGTTAAGGACTGGGGAGTTTTTCAGGATAAAATAGAAACAGAGTTGAGCTAAGCACAGAGGAAAGCCTGGTTCAGTGTGCTTTTGAACATACATTGGTTGACTTTACATGAATTCACCTTTCAGCAGGACAATAACCTAAAAAGGGCGAAATCTACACTGGTGTTGCTTACCAAGAAGACAGTGAATGTTCCTGAGTGGCCGAGTTGCAGTTTTGACTTAAATCTACTTGAAAATATATGGCAAGACCTGAAAATGGTTGTCTGGTGTGGAATGCTCTTAGAGACTTACCCAGAAAGACTCACAGCTGTAATCGCTGCCAAAGATGCTTCTACAAAGTATTGACTCAGGGGTGTGAATACTTATGTAAATGAGATATTTATGTATTTGAATTTCAATAAATTTGCCAAAACTTCTAGAACTCGGTAGCCATGAAGTGCTTTGAAAGGCTGGTCATGGCTCACATCAACAGCATCATCGTGGATACCCTAGACCTACTCTAATTCGCATACCGCCCCAACAGGTCCACAGATGATGCTATCTCAATCACACTCCACACTGCTCTTTCCCACCTGGACAAAAGGAACACCTATGTGAGAATGCGGTTCATTGACTACAGCTCAGCGTTCAACACCATAGTGCCCACAAAGATCATCACTAAGCTAAGGACCGTGGGACTAAACACCTCCCTCTGCAACTGGATCCTGGTCTTCCTGATGGGTCGCCCTCCGGTGGTAAGGGTAGCCAACAATACATCTGCCACGCTCATACTCAACACTGGGGCCCCTCAGGAGTGTGTGCTTAGTCCCCTCCTGTACTCCCTGTTCACCTACGACTGCGTGGCCAAACACCATCATTAAGTTTGCTGACGACACAACAGTGGTACGGCCCCCGTCCCCCATTTGTTTTTACACTGCTGCTTCTCGCTGTTTATCATCTATGCATAGTCACTTTACCCCTAACTCTTTCTTGAACTGCATTGTTGGTTAAGGGCTTGTAAGTAAGCATTTCACTTGTTGAATTCGATGCATGCGACAAATATATTTTGAAGATCTCATTAAACGCTGTGTACTACTCCCTTCACAGAACAGCGCAAACTGTCTCTATCCAGAATAGAAAGAGGAGTGGGAGGCCCAATGCACAACTGAGCAAGAGGACAAGTACATTAGAGTGTCTAGTTTGAGAAACAGACGACTCACACGTCCTCAACTGGCAGCTTCATTAAATAGTCTCAACACCAGTCTCAACGTTAACAGTGAAGAGGCGACTCCGGGATGCTGGCCTTCTAGGCATAGTTGCAAAGAAAAATCTATCTCTCAGACTGACCAATAAAAATAAAAGATTAAGATGGGCAAAAGAACACAGACACTGGACAGAGGAACTCTGCCTAGAAAGCCAGCATCCTGGAGTCGGCTCTTCACTGTTGACATTGAGACTGGTGTTTTGTGGGTATTAATACTAAATTGACTGCAGTTCTCACAACATACGTTTAAAAACAAAATAGGTCTGGTACTCATTTGGTTATGATGAGATAACATGATTGAACAATCCCCCTGGAGTTTTCCTAAAACATAGATTTCCTGGAATGTTGTTAGAAGGAATGTTCACATAATACTGTTACGAAAGAGAGATTAGAGATAATTAGTCGGCTAACCAACCAGATACATTGTGGAACAACAAAAACTTTTTTGCCGTCTAGTGTGTCAAAGCTGAAGATCTACCCGACTACCACCCGTCATTTTCCTGGGAGAGTGGGGAATTTCCCTATCACTTTACACCCGCTCTCTCTCTCTCTCTCTCTCTCTCTCTCTCTCTCTCTCTCTCTCTCTCTCTCTCTCTCTCTCTCTCTCTCTCTCTCTCTCTCTCTCTCTCTCTCTCTCTCTCTCTCTCTCTCTCTCTCTCTCTCTCTCTCGCTCACTCTCTCTTTCTCCCTCTCTCCTTTTCCCAGTCCAGACAACATGCAGCAGGTTTGAACCCTCCACTGTGGGGCTCCCATTCCACTCATCAGCAGGGGACCTGTGCATTTGTCTCATAATTATCAGACAGGGGGTGTGGGGGGTGTTGAATGGACGGGGGATGAAAGGATGAAAGAGCAGAATCACACAGCCACTCTGTCAAAGTTCTGTTTGTCTGGGTGGGTTTTCTTTGCTGTGGCGTTGTGCTAGCAGCAGCCCCTTTCCAAAAGCCCCAACCCCCCCTGGCCCATGCAGTCCAACACTGGAACACCGCCTCTATTGAACCAATCCCACCACGCATTACCACGCACCACCACCATCCTGCACACACGCACACACACCCCAAACCCCCGCAGCTTCATTCACAACTACAAAACACCACCCCAGTAGCAGACTTCAGCTTCTCTTCCTCTCTGTCTGTCTGTCTGTCTGTCTGTCTGTCTGTCTGTCTGTCTGTCTGTCTGTCTGTCTGTCTGTCTGTCTGTCTGTCTGTCTGTCTGTCTGTCTGTCTGTCTGTCTGTCTGTCTGTCTGTCTGTCTGTCTGTCTGTCTGTCTGTCTTTCTCTCTGTCTGTCTCTGTCTCTGTCTTTCTCTCTGTCTGTCTCTGTCTCTGTCTCTGTCTCTGTCTCTGTCTCTGTCTCTGTCTCTGTCTCTGTCTCTGTCTCTGTCTCTGTCTCTGTCTCTGTCTCTGTCTCTGTCTCTCCCTCCTCATTCCTCCTCTTCCTCCCGTTTCACCTCTACCCCCCTTACTTCATCATCCTCTTCACTATTTGTTAGGAGTTAATGGACGGTTTTGGCTAGCCTCCAGACGGTGAGTGTCACCTCATTAGCCCACGCAGCCCCGGGACTGGTGAGAGGACGAGACAGAGAGAGGTAGAATGAGGAGAGGGGGCTACGGTGGAATGTCATTGGTCCTCGCCCACAAAACCCCTCTCCCACCACCACCACCACCATGAATTAAAAACACACATGCATAATTAAACTATAGTCCCACCCTTCCCTCCCTCCACCACGTATAAAAGTGGACCCTTGGACCAGCCAAAGATGGCTCATCCTGGTTTTGTAGAAAGTGACATCAACCTCCTCACCACTCAACCCATTATTCCACTCCAGGACAGGCAGCATGGGCAGCAGGCAAATGCCACCTCAGACATAAATGAAGTGACAACAGAGCAAATTGTGTGTCCGATGCATAACAAAATCAATCTGTTGTTTTAACGCTCGTGCTGATGGGTACATTGTTGGGACATCATAGGTTTACGTTTGTTTTTACGAACAGCCTAGAACCAACATATTGTGATATGTGTTTGTGCTCTTCAGTGCATTTTTGTTTGAGAGAGAGGTTAAGGTTAGGCTGCCTTTATGCTGGCTTTACACTACGTCAAGGTGGTGAATGTTCTGTTAATCATTATAATTTTAAGCTCCATTATGTAAGTTGTAAGTGAATGCCTGATCTAGTTGTAGAATATCTATATAGAAAAGTACTAGTGTAAGTGAATGCCTGATCTAGTTGTAGAATGTCTATATAGAAAAGTATTAGTGTAAGTGAATGACTGATCTAGTTGTAGAATATCTATATAGAAAAGTACTAATGTAAGTGACTGACTGATCTAGTTGTAGAATGTCTATATAGAAAAGTATTAGTGTAAGTGAATGACTGATCTGGTTGTAGAATGTCTATGACAGAACCTTAGTAGTAGGATTGGGACGTGAAGTCATGTTACTGGAGCCATGTCATTGTCAGGTTATGTCTTGCATGGCTGGAGGCGTTGCCATGGAACAGGGCACAACGTGTGTGTGTGTTTGTTTTTTGTGTGTGTGTGTGTGTGTTTGTCTATGTACGTGCACATGTCTATCACTTAACAGGCTTTTTGTGTTTATTGTAAGTTTGTAGTGTGTTTATATGTGTGTAATTTCATAGTGTTTGTGTGTGTATGCATGTGTGTATTTGTGCATATGTCAGCAGACCACATGCATGTGTATGTGCATACGTGAATGAGTAAATGTGGGCATGCATGCACATACATGTATATGCCCACGCTCTCCTCTCTGTACCCTGTCTCTCCTCTCTGTACCCTGTCTCTCCTCTCTGTACCCTGTCTCTCCTCTCTGTACCCTGTCTCTCCTCTCTGTACCCTGTCTCTCCTCTCTGTACCCTGTCTCTCCTCTCTGTACCCTGTCTCTCTTCTTGTAGCCTGTCTCTCCTCTCTGTACCCTGTCTCTCCTCTCTGTACCCTGTCTCTCCTCTCTGTACCCTGTCTCTCTTCTTGTACCCTGTCTCTCCTCTCTGCACCCTGTCTCTCCTCTCTGTACCCTGTCTCTCCTCTCTATCTCTCATCTCTTTTTATTCCCAAGTCCCTCTCTCTCTCTCTCTCTCTCCCTCTGTCTCTCGCTCTCTTTTTTCCCCTGGCCTAGCCTATCCTCACTAATGATGTGTCAGTCGATTCAGCCATTCTTCCCGTACCTCTCTGGAATTCATGTGGGCGATGCCACACTGTTTGTTGACCTGAATGAGAAGTCTGTTTTATCGGACGCTGTAAAAGCGCTCCTCTTTTCACCCCCGTGAGAGTTCATGGACCAGACAGCATTGAGTCCCGAAAAAAGTGAAAGAGAAAGGAGACCTGCTCTCCAGTGTCATTAGCATGCATGTCTCTTCTTCCCCAGAGGGTGCACGCACACACACACACACACACACACACACACACACACACACACACACACACACACACACACACACACACACACACACACACACACACACACACACACACACACACACACACACACACACACACACACACACACACACACACACACACACACACACACACACACACACACAGACCATAGCTATCTGTGAATGCTTTCGTTCTGTGTTACAGGCTGAAAGTTGAATGGACCCCCCTCTTCCTCCTCCATCTCCCCCTCCTCCTCCTCCTCACCCCCTCCTCCTCCTCCTCTACTGATTGTTCTGGTCTGACCCTGTCTGTCTGACACTTGATTCCTACGTCTCAAAACATGACAGTCCCACTGTCTCACTGTGCGTGTGTGTGTGTGTTTGTGTGTGTGTGTGTGTGTGTGTGTGTGCGTGTGTGTGTGTGTGTGTGTGTGTGTGTGTGTGTGTGTGTGTGTGTGTGTGTGTGTGTGTGTGTGTGTGTGTGTGTGTGTGCGTGCGTGCGTGCGTGTGTGTGTGTGTGTGTGTGTGTGTGCGTGCGTGTGTGTGTGTGTGTGCCACTCTTATCCAGTTAAACAAGTCTGTGGTGTCTCTCAGTGGAATAAAAAAGGCTAAATGTCATTGTTCCTTCAGTCTTTTCAACTTTACCCTCGTTGTCCCACAACCCTAAAATGTGTTCCTAGACAGTATTTTTTTGTACCATGTCTGCAGTCAATATAAAGAAAATGTAGTTGCGTTTGTGTGGGCTTGTTTCATCACCCATGCTGTTTAGGTCAGCGGTTCCCAACATTTTCCGTTCCGGAGTCAAATGCTCTTGAGGACCACCATTTGCATTTTTAACATAAAATATCTTGGTGGTCAAATTTAGTCAATTTTAGCAGTGAATGTAACAAATTAAAGGCATATTATTATTATTATTGTAAACAATGTGCATTGTGAAGTAATTTAAATTGCTTATAATACCATTAATACTGCCAACTGCTATTACTTTTCTGGGCAGATTTCCTTGCCCTATCTTTTGTTTGGCATGTTTGGGTTGCGGCTGTCTCCGATAAAGGCCAATTTGTTTAGTCAACAAAATGAGGCAGGGAGAGGGAGAGAATGGGCGAGAAAGAGAGGGAGAGAGAGAGGAGGGGCACGAAAGACAGGGAGAGAGAGAAGGGGTGAGAAAGAGAGGGAGAGGGAGAGAGAGAAGGGGGAGAAAGAGAAGGAGAGGGAGAGAGAGAAGGGGCGTGAAAGAGAAGGAGAGGGAGAGAGAGAAGGGGTGAGAGAGAGAAGGGGCAAGAAAGAGAGGGAGAGGGAGAGAGAGAAGGGGCGAGAAAGAGAAGGAGAGGGAGAGAGAGAAGGGGCGAGAAAGAGAAGGAGAGGGAGAGAGAGAAGGGGTGAGAGAGAGAAGGGGCGAGAAAGAAAGGGAGTGGGAGTGACAGAGAGATTAAGAGAGAGGAGGGGGCCACTAAGATGAGAGAAAAGTGACAGGAAAAGAGTGGAGGATTGAAAGATACCAGGTTAGATGTAGACAAAGATTTAGAAGTGGAAAGGAAAATGTATACCATTCAATACAATACTGTCTAGATAAGAATTGATACAGATCCCGATACAGAGAGAGAGATACATGTAGGCAGACAAGAGAAGAGACAAAAGATAAGAGATACTCTTACAGACCCAGAGACAGAGATAAATGCAGTGGTAGGGCAACATTTGAGAGAGAACTAGGATCTGCCGGTGTTGGAACCGGGCCCACAATGATGAGGTCATCATGGCTAAGCCATGAATGATAGAAACCAGGAGCAGAGGAAGACACGGGAAAAAGCCTGTTAACAACACCCCCTACCACACACACACACACACACACACACACACACACACACACACACACACACACACACACACACACACACACACACACACACACACACACACACACACACACACACACACACACACACACACACACACACACACACACACACTACGGCTATGTACACCAGGACAGACAGAT